>NC_137918.1:15504217-15519217 GCF_963457725.1 Sprattus sprattus | reverse complement strand
CAGGCAAACACTGGAAAAACAGCCGCGGACACAGAAAATAAACAGAGGCGCAGTCATGGATGGATGGATGAATGAAAGGATGTATAAATAAATGACTGGGGCTTTATAATCTATAGCATTTTCAGGGGTGTGTGTGTTTATATGTGTGTTTCACAACGTGCTTTTGAAAATCGTATGTCTTGCATGTTCCTGTTTGGGAGTCGGTGGCCGCAGCGCGGCTAAGTTAGGCCGATGGGTCTGGTCCAACAGTGCCTCCCGTAGCGTACGGCTATGTCTGCGCGCGGTCGGTGTGTGTGTGTGTGTGTGTGTGTGTGTGTGTGTGTGTGTGTGTGTGTGTGTGTGTGTGTGTGTGTGTGTGTGTGTGTGTGTGTGTGTGTGTGTGTGTGCGCGCGGTGTGGCCTGCTGCCCACAAGAACAAACGGCAACGACAGCTTGCATGCATTTTTGAGGGTCATTTGTTCACTGTTGTTTTCTCATTCACGGTTTCAAGCCAGCCTATTTAAAGGGCCCCGTTAGAGTGCAGGGATTAAAGCAAAAAAAAATCATCTGACTGAAAAAAAAAAAAAATCGGCCCTCATTTTGGGTCGTGGCTGCATACCGCCTCGATATTTGAACTTCACGTGGTCTATTATCACTTACTAGTTCAAAGCTAGGGCATAAAACCAATATTTTTTGCAAGACTTCACCATTCTTGTTAATGGGCTATAAATGACAAAATGATTTACTGAAATCCAGGGGCATTTAACAAAAAAATTGGGGACACTTTTAGAAACTTGTGAAATAACATTTAACCTTTGTTCAAAATAATAAACACACTTATTTAGGGTTACAGTATATGAATATGAACAATTGTCATCAAATGGCAATAATAAGACTATTAGGCATTAGTCTACAGATTCAAAGTGTTTTCTTAGATTTTTTGAACAAAAACCAAACAGACAACGTAAATTAGACAATCGTATTCTTCTTTCTTTGTGGTTATTAGTTGTTATAGTAACAACAACTAATACAATCTTTTTAAAGGTAAAAAAATGTTTTAAACAACTATTAACAATCGTTTTTGTTTCTTTGTTTTTTAATAATAATAACACATTATATTTATGGATTTTTGTGTTACCTTTATTCATGTACCTACCATAGTAGGCCTACAGGAAATACAGATTAGACTAGTTAGCTAGTTTGCAAGCAAGCCTTTGTAGCCAACGTACTATCAGAGATAGCTAACGTTAGCTAACTAACATTAAACTAGCTTAACCTAACTAAATCATTTCTAAAAGTATTATTACTAGTTATCATTCACCGTAGGTGATGCGTGTTGTTTGGCGCTTGGTGACGAAGTACCATGTATATCTGAACGTTTTCGCTCCCCTTGATGGAGCCAGTAGAAGAATTTACCTGTGCTGGTTTGACAACGATTTGGGCAACTCGTTGTCCATAATTCCGACATGCCTTGAAAACAAAACCGGGTCTTTTTATCAACGTCGTCGTCATCCTCCACCACAAGCCAATCTAGCTTTCATTTTTGACAGTCGCTGGGTGTGTGAATTTTATCTTTTACAACCTGAGATGGTGACAGAGACTGCGCTGGTCCTCATCTCTCCTCACTCTCGCAGTCACAGGTCTGATTAGGAAGCGCTCCAAATGTGTTTTGTTAGAACGTTTGTTTCTTCACGCAACAGTCAAGGCGAAAATCAAAACATTAAATGGCAACTGACCGGGTCATATAGGCTACAATGTTTTTGACACGTTCATTGAATAAGTATTACTCTCCTAGTAATTTTAGGGGCAAAATTATATTTCTTAGGGGTAGTTTTGCCCTTTGCTCTCGTGTATTTCCGACGCTGAAATGTGCAAATCATATCAGTGTCTCATTTTTGGCCTTATGCGAGCCGAGTTGACGGAAATCCGTCATAGCGACGGAAAACTTTAATCCATGAGAGTGTGTGTGTGTGTGTGTGTGTGTGTGTGTGTGTGTGTGTGTGTTGTGTGTGTGGTTGGGGGGGTGTTGGGGCAATGATCGCAAAAACAGGAAATGGTGGTGGGTCGGGCACAGGATCAGGCAGGCACTGAGAGGCGCTCAATCAGTGGCCTGACACAATGGAGACGGGCCTGTGTGTGTGTGTGTGTGTGTGTGTGTGTGTTTGTTAGTGAAGGCCCGTCACACACACAAACAAACAGCTCCTCAGAGACAGCCAGAGAGAGGTGTGTGTGTGTGTGTGTGTGTGTGTGTGTGTGTGTGTGTGTGTGTGTAACAAACAGCTCCTCAGAGACAGCCAGAGAGAGGTGTGTGTGTGTGTGTGTGTGTGTGTGTGTGTGTGTGTGTGTGTGTGTGTGTGTGTGTGTGTGTGTGTGTGTGTGTGTGTAACAAACACAAACAGCTCCTCAGAGACAGCCAGAGAGAGGAGGGGAAATGAAAACAAACCCCCGATGAAATATGGCCCATGTGGGCTGCCGTAGGTAATCAGCTCTTTTCTAGGATTCCCACACATATATAGGCCTGGGCACAGACAAACAGGAAGCAAGGGACATTAGGGACGCCAGGGGAGTCTACTCCTATTCCTATTCCTCCTCCTCCTATTCCTCCTCCTCTTCCTTATCCTACTCCTCCTCCTCCTACTACTCCTCCTCCTCCTCCTCCTTCTCCTACTACTCCTCTTCCTTCTGCTAATACTCCTCTTCCTCCTCCTTCTCCTACTACTCCTCTTCCTTCTGCTACTACTCCTCCTCCTCCTCCTTCTCCTACTACTCCTCTTCCTTCTGCTACTACTCCTCCTCCTACTCCTTCTCCTACTACTCCTCCTCCTCCTTCTCCTCTTCCTCCTACTCATCCTCTTCCTTCTCCTCCTCCTCTTTGTCATTCTCCTACTCCTCCTCCTCCTCCTCCTTCTCCTCCAACAGATAAATATCAGGGCAAACACCTTTGAGTAAACATGTTGAGAGCCAGTCAAAATCCACCCCCTTCCCCCACACACACACGTTCTTGATGTATTTCAATGGGAGTGTACATGAGCGAATGCGTATACCAGCCCACTATCTTGCCCCATTCTCTCTAACTAAACAAGCACTGATAATATGGAAGCATCCACAGTATAAACACAGATTGCAACTCTCACAGTGAGGTTTAGGCACACAACTGCTTGTTGGATGGATGGATGGGTAGACAAATAGATAGCCAGATAGATAGATAGATAGATAGATAGATAGATAGATAGATAGATAGATAGATAGATAGATAGATAGATAGATAGATAGATAGATAGATAGATAGATAGATAGATAGATAGATAGATAGCCAGATAGATAGATAGATAGATAGAAAGATAGATAGATAGATAGATAGATAGATAGATAGATAGATAGATAGATAGATAGATAGATAGATAGATAGATAGATAGATAGATAGATAGATAGATAGATAGATAGACAGACAGACAGCTAGATAAAGAAACATAGATAAACATATAGATAAATAGACAAATAGATAGACAGATAGACAGACAGACAGACAGACAGACAGACAGACAGACAGACAGACAGACAGACAGACAGACAGACACTTCATAGATCCTGGAGAATTAGGAAAACATTAGAACACGACCGTACCTCCTATGGCGTCGCAGCGTGAGGTGATCTCCCACAAGACCAGAGACATGGAGTAGACATCGGTCTGCTTGAAGGACTCCGTGTTCTCCAGGTTGATCCGGGACTCCAGCACCTCAGGGGCCATGTACCTGGCTGTTCCCACCTGTGTGATGGGGGGCGACAGTGGTACAGGAGGTAGAGAAGTCGTTTAGTAATAGGAAGGTTGCTAGTTCGATTCCCTGTCGAAGCGTCTTTGAGTGCAGTGTGCCATCAGTGTATAACGTTAAAAAAACTAAAATTAGTATACATCCTTGGAAGTCGCTTTGGAAATGGAAATGAGCCCTAGTGACTATGTTTATGGCAGAGATAGTGACACACACACACTCTTAATTCTATCTCTGCATTTTACCCATCCAGGGTAGGGATACACACAGTGAAGCACACAGTGAAGCACACTAACCCGGAGCAGTGAGCTGCCTTTGGCCGCGCACCGGTAGCAGTGATCGGGGTTAGGTGCCTTGCTCACTTCAGCCGTGGATGTGGGCATGGGAGAGCAGTGGTCTACCACTTCCCCCACTCACATTTTTCCTACTGGTCGGGGATCGAACCAGCCACCCTACGGTTTCCAGCCCGAAACCCTAACCAGTAGGCCACGGCTCCCTCTAGGTTGCTTTGGATAAAAGCGTCTTCTAAATGACTAAATGTAAATGTAAATGTGTAAGCACAACAGACATGCAGTGGCACTCTGTCAGAGACCAAGGTGTCTCACAGGATTCAGTAGCGACATACAAAAACATTCTGTAAATGTACCTTTAACGTGCTTTTTTACTAGGTTTAAATCGAGTTTATGAGATGTGTTTAAGAGCCGTTAAGTAGCCAAAATGTGAACACAAATAATGGCATTCTGTCGAGTGGAGAGGCTTAGAAGGCTCAACTCCCTTATCGATTTATCACTATACTTATCGGTTTAAGTATTCACACCTTGTGAGGTACGAAGCTTATTACAGGATTTAAGTACTTTAAGTAGCCCAGGGTGCTGCCAATGTCACATCATTGAGCCCCAGGACGAAGGCTTTTCACAAGTATACAGATTCAGTATAAATCATGATTAAGATCAAGCAAAATGTCAGGAACTGCTGCTGACAACCTTTCTGTTTGAACTAGTGCTTGAATTAGTACCTTGTGTTAATTTGCTTACTGTGGCTTTGTAAAATAGTTTTTGCTCAAAGGTGAAGGTCCAGTATTTAGCAGACGTTTGTATCCAAAGGGACTTACATAGACATCCGAGTAACTAAGTTGCCGGGGATCGAGCACGGCTTGACCACTTTGGAGCGAGCTGACGCTAACCACTATACCGCTAACGCCACTGAAGAGATGTAAGCCACTTTGTAAGTTGTATTGCAAGTCGCTTTGGATAAAAAGCGAATGAATGACTATAAATCCAAATGTGATGAACTCTCACCTGCCCACTTTTGACCAGATCGTTAAGTTATGTGATGTTATATCTACATTACCCACACTCCAACACTGCAACAGCACTACATTACCCACACTCCACCACTGCAACAGCACTACATTACCCACACTCCACCACTGCAACATCACTACATTACCCACACTCCACCACTGCAACATCACTACATTACCCACACTCCACCACTGCAACATCACTACATTACCCACACTTCACCACTGCAACATCACTACATTACCCACACTCCACCACTGCAACATCACTACATTACCCCTTTGGATAGAAAGCAAATTAATGACTATAAAGGCAAATGTGGTGAACACTCACCTGCCCACTGTTGGCTAGATCGTTAAGTTATGTGATGTTATATCATGTGGAGTACTTATATGTTATGTTATGTCTTGTTATGTTATGGTACTGTGGTACGGTGTCTCTGTCCTAAAAATTTCAGTGCCCTGTCCGACTCTGTTGTTCTGTGCATCTGACAATAAAAGACTTGACTTGACTTGAAGTTGTATTCCAAGTTGTATTGCAAGTCCCTGTATTGAATGAACTCTCACCTACCCACACTCCACCACTGCAACATCACTACATTACCCACACTCCACCACTGCAACAGCACTACATTACCCACACTCCACCACTGCAACATCACTACATTACCCACACTCCACCACTGCAACATCACTACAATACCCACACTCCACCACTGCAACAGCACTACATTACCCCTTTGGACAGAAAGCAAATTAATGACTATAAAAGGCAAATGTGGTGAACACTCACCTGCCTACTGTTGGCTAGATTGTTAAGTTATGTGATGTTATATCGTGTGGAGTACTTATATGTTATGTTATGTCTTGTTATGTTATGGTACTGTGGTACGGTGTCTCTGTCCTAAAAATTTCAGTGCCCAGTCCGACTCGGTTGTTCTGTGCATCTGACAATAAAAGACTTGACTTGACTTGAAGTTGTATTCCAAGTTGTATTGCAAGTCCCTTTGGATAGAAAGCAAATGAATGACTATAAATTTGTAAATCTCTGTATTTCTGTATTTCTTATTCTGTGTACTGGTGTTGTATATATTGTATATAAGTATATATATATATTCTGTTATGCTGTGTGCTGTTGCTGTATATATTGTATGATAATATATACATAGGTACTTTAATATATTCCACGGCGCTTTGTTGCACACTTAATATTAATATATGTTTTATGCTATTCCTACTGTTTTTTAGATATGCAATATTGTTGTGTTGTATGTTGTTGTTGTGTTATACTATGTTGTCTCTCGTCGCACCAACAGGAGAAGCACTCCAAATTTCGTTGTATGTAAATACAATGACAATACAGGCTTCACTATCTATCTATTTCTAAATGCAAATGTGATGAGCTCTCACCTGCCCACTGTTGGCCAGTTCGTCCACGGACAGCGAGTTGTCGAGCCGCAGCCCCAGGCCGAAGTCACAGAGGCAGCACGTGAGGTCCCCCTTCACCAGGATGTTGGAGCTCTTCAGGTCCCGGTGAACGATGGGCACCTTGGGCCTCCCGCAGAGCGTCCGGTCGCTGTGCAGGTGTGCCACCCCGTGCGCCAGCGAGCTGCCCAGCGTTCGCAGGTCGCCCCAGGCGACCACGTGGCGCGCCAGGTACTCCTGGAGGTTGCCCAGCGGGTGGTACGCTGTGATGAGCCAGTACTGCTTCTCCAGCTTGCGTTCCTCGGCGGTGAGGAAGAGGAGCACGTTGTCATGGCGCAGGTCGGCGTCCGAGAAGATGTCCTTCTCGTTCTTCCAAGACAGGTACTCCTCGCTGAGGAAGATCTTGATGGCGACGGTCTGGAAGGGCTCGCCGGTGGCCGAGGCGCCCTGCTTTAACTTGGCCTTTGATAGTATCAGGAATTAAAGGGTTAGTTTATTAAACGTATTCCATAGTCAGTAATTATATCTCATCTTTAATGGTAATTGTAAGGTCTTAAGTCTTGTTCTCTCTCCTCTGATAGGCATCATTGCAAGAATAAACAACCTGAGCATTGAAATTCCATCACTTTGACTGAGTCTCTGATAATTGGGATAAATTCATATCCTTTTAACACACACACACACACGCACACGCACACGCACACACACTCGCACACGCACACACACACTCACACACACGCACACGCACACGCACACGCACACGCACACGCACACGCACACACACACTCACACACACATCCTTTTACCTTGTAGACCTCGGCGAAGCGGCCCTTGCCAACCTGGGCGTCCAGCTCGATGGGCAGGAGCTCGTTGTTGTGGTTGAGGCTGTTGGCCAGCGTGGAGCTGCTGTCGGAGTGGTCGTCGTCCAGCATGATGGCGTGCACGTCGCTGAAGTCCGGAGCCCGCCCGCCCTTGCGCCTGGCCCGGGCCCCTTGGGCCGTCTTCCAGAGCTTGCGCTGCCTGCCGACGCGGTAGAGGTAGAAGCTGACGATCACCAGCATGGCCAAACCCAGCAGAGGAACCAGGCTGACCAGGATCACAAAGAGAACCTGGAAGTCCTTTTCTTTGTTGACGTCTGAGTAGAGAGGGTTGGGAGTTGAGGGAGAAACAAAATGACAAAAGAGGAGAATATGAAAAACCTTGCTGGAAGTCCTTTTCTTTGTTGAAGTCTGAGTAGAGAGGGGGGTAGGGAGTTGAGTGTAAATATTCTTAATTCTTATATTTTCAAACAAAAAACACATGAGCTCAGTCAAGTATTTATTCTTTCATGGATTCATTCATTTGCTTAATGGTAAGGAATTCAACAAGGATGAGGCTATTGCAGTCTGAGTAGAGGGGACGGGAGTTGAGTGTGAAAATGAGAAGAAGAGAGATGGGGAAAGAGTTGAGGGAGAAACAAAATGATAAAAGAGGAGAATCTGAAAACCCTTGTTGACAGCTTGAACAAACACACACACACACACACACACACACACACACACACACACACACACACACGCACAGACAGTCACACACACACACACACACACACACACACACACACACACACACACACACACACACACACACACACACACACACCTGATTGTGTCCCCCACACTGTGACGTGTTGTTTCCGCCTGTCAGGCATCAGATGTTTCAATATTCTTATATTTTCTACAAAAACACATGAGCTCATTCAAGTATTTATTGAGGCTCACACTAGCTCACTGGTCCTTGGGAAACAGTAACACACACACACACACACACACACACACACACACACACACACACACACACACACACACACACATACACATACACAGTAACCCCTCAAGAAACTTGCAAGAAAGTTTATTTGCATGTCAATGCTTCTTGTGTGTTTTGGGGCTAGATTTCTACTTCAGGTCGTATCTGTCTGTCTGACTCACAATACAAGATCTGTAGACTTCCTTATAAACATTCCAGAGATATTTTTTTTTAAACTTCGGTAGCTTACAAAACACACACACACACACACACACACACATACACACACACACACACACACACACACACAAACACACCAGACACACACAAAAACACACACACACACACATACCACACACACACATTCTTACTGTCTGTGTCATAATCGTGTTTGTTAACACCCAGACTTCAGAGCAAGCTTACTACTGCAAAGTAATATATAACATATGTCTGTGAGTTATGTTCGCCTTCACAATATCCTACCAGTAAGCAGACAAACTTTAATGACACAGGAAGAGCCAGATGTGACATAAGAACCTGATGGAAATTCAGGTCTCTCGAAAACACTTTCGCTTCGAGTAAGACCACAGTGCTTGGTCAAGATACAAAGTCAGCACTATGTTGCTTTCGGTTCCTCTTTTTAGAGAGCATGTATTAAACAGACGCTTATTGCAGTAAAATACCTGTTTCTGAATACAAGTTCAGGAAAGGGATGTTGCCAACGCGGGACATCTAATGCGGAATTGTTGAAATAGAAACTTGACTAGACGAATGTATGTGGCTCAGCATGGCACACAAACATTTACACAAACACACACACAAACACACAGACACACACACACACACCATTAGACAATATCTTTTTTAAGACATGATTGGTCTGGAATGGTTTCGTGTGTATAACTGTATCTAGCGTGTAAAAGTGTAAAGGGTAAAAGTGATGTATGCAGGTACAAACAAATAAAATACCAACAATTTAAAAGCACAGCACATTTTCCCCAAAGCAAACACAGGTCGACTGCTAGCTTGCAATGCTGTTCACTATACCAACCTAGGGCAGAAAAAGGGGAAGCGGCTATAAATGAAGTATTCACACATATCTGTAGCAATAGTATTTGTGATACCAATCTTATTCCCACTGAATTTCATAGTAATAGTGACTTTGAAGAAGAAAAAAAGGTAAGTCTTTTGTCTTTTCCTGTCAAAAAGGCACCAAAGAAAAACACATCCACACCCACACTGCCGTGTGTTTGTACAGCTTTTAAACTCGGAGTGCAGAACGCCGTCCTGTCGACTAACACGCAGACTGAGGAACGTAGCACTTCACTGTGGAATGTCAATACGCCTTTCCAAAACTAGCATTGCCCTAGCGCTCGTTAGCGGAGTACAACGGCCTTCTTCTTCTGCGCTCCACGGGAGTCAACAAGTCTGCTCTCGCCTCTCCGTTTAAGGACTAAAGAGGGCCGTGTCTTCAACCGGCCGATGTCCTCATCAAAAAGGACAGCTGCACAACAGATCGAGTATATCGTGTGTGCGACAAAGAGTTACGTCTCCTGTTGTTGCAAGAAGTCGCTGCAATAACGGCATTAATGTAAAACAAATGCGACACAGTGTTTGGTGCATGTGTGTGCTCTCCTGGGGGTCGAGGGCTTGTACATGGCTTGTTAACACGTTGTCTGGTAAGGAAAACACACTGAGATATAATCAGATTGTGACGTGTGTGTGAGTTTGTGAGTGTGTGTGTGTGTGTGTATGTGTGTGTGATATAAGCAGACTGTGTTGCAAGACAGAAGGAGGGAGAAAGGGGGAAGAAAGAAGGGGGGGGGGTGGAGTGGGGCGTAGCAGACACATGACGTGTGTGTGTGTGTGTGTGTGTGTGTGTGTGTGTGTGTGTGTGTGTGTGTGTGCTGCCATCATGCTTTAAACAGACAGGAAACCACATGTCTGCACACTCTTAGCTCTCTCTCAGAGCCATCGCCAGCCAGCAGCATATAACAGCGAGAGAGAGAGAGAGAGAGAGAGGGAGCGAGAGAGAGAGAGAGAGGGAAGGAGAGAGAGATGAAAGGCAGAGAGTGAGAGAGTGAGGGAGGGAGAGAGAGAGAAAGATGAGAGGGAGAGAGATAGAGTGAGAGAGAGAGTGAGAGACAGAGAGATAAGAAAATGAGAAGGAGAGACAGAGACAGAGAAAGATGAGAGGGAGAGAGATAGAGAGAGACAGAGCGATAGACAGAGAGATAAGAAAAAGAGAAGGAGAGAGAGAGAGAGTGAGGGTAAGAGAGATGAGAGAGAGACAACGGGAGAGAGACAGAGAGCGAGAGACAGAGAGATAAGAAAATAAGAAGGAGAGAGAGAGAGAGTGAGGGTAAGAGAGATGAGAGAGAGA
Source organism: Sprattus sprattus (assembly GCF_963457725.1). NCBI lineage: Eukaryota > Metazoa > Chordata > Actinopteri > Clupeiformes > Clupeidae > Sprattus > Sprattus sprattus. The sequence goes on along the minus strand of NC_137918.1, from coordinate 15,508,571 downwards.
CAACGGGAGAGAGACAGAGAGCGAGAGACAGAGAGATAAGAAAATAAGAAGGAGAGAGAAGGGGAAAGAGATGAGAGGGAGAAACGAAATGATAAAAGAGGAGAATATGAAAACCCTTGTTGACAGCTTGCACAAACTGTGTGCAGTGTCTGAACGTCTCCCCCGCACACACACACACACACACACACACACACACACTGTGACGTGTTGTTTCCGCCCGCTCAGGCATCAGATGTTTGTTTAGGCTCCTATTTACACCTGCTGGTGGTTTTCTGGTCACAGAGGCCCTATTCATGTCTGTGTGTGGGTGTGTGTGTGTGTGTGTGTGTGTGTGTGTGTGTTTGAGGCCCTATTCATGTCTGTTTTGGGGATGGCAGAGGACGAACCAGGAAAGGGGTGGTTGCTGTCTTGTCATCGGCTGCACGTTGAGCAGCTAACACGTGTGTGCCGTTCCATCCCCCCCCCACACACACACACACCCCCAGCAAGAGGTGTGTGCTGTCCCCCCCCCCACACACACACACCCCCAGCAAGAGGTGTGTGCTGTTCCACCCCCCCACCCCCACCCCTGCCCCTGCCCCCTCAGCAAGAGGTGTGTGTATGTGTAGGAAATGTTTTTCCATGACGCCGTTGGGTACAGACAGATGCTTTCAATTTTGGTGACTGCGCAGAGCCAGGTCACGGAAATGTAACTGGCTGCTCCTGCTGCTGTTCTGACTGGGGATGCTGTCGAAGTCTAAATACATTTTCATTCCAGCACTGCGACCTGAGTAAGGTTGAGATGCGCCCGTGTGTGTGTGTGTGTGTGTGTGTGTGTGTGTGTGAGTCTCTAGACGAAACAGCTGCCCAACAGTTCCCTCTCTGCTTCTTGTTTCACTGAGGCCCTAACAAAGCTCCAGTGGATGCGGGGGTGTTGTCTGTTTAAGCACTACGACAGGAGTGAGAGGGCGGTTGTGTGTGTGTGTGTGTGTGTGTGTGTGTGTGTGTGTCTGTTTAAGCACTACGACAGGAGTGAGAGGGTGGTTGGTAAAGGATATCTTAACAGCTGTGCTGTGACCCCAAAAAGTTTCCCAACCCCATGAGCATATTATCAGACTGCTTTTGTACAGCAGTTCTCCTACTGACTAATTGAGTTTGAAAAACGCCAGATTGTGTTGAGGTGTGTGTGTGTGTGTGTGTGTGTGTGTGTGTGTGTGTGTGTATGTGTGTGTGTGTGTGTGTGTGTGTGTGTGTGTGTGTTTTCAATCGGTTATTTCTATTATGTTTATTCCTTTTACGACCCCGAAAATAGTTCCACAGTTCCCAGCGTCAAGTGTTGCCAAGCAATGAATACGGTAACTCTGCAGCCAAGCTGTGAGAGTGTGTGTGTGTGTATGTGTGTGTGTGTGTGTGTCTGTGTGTGTGTGTCTGTGTGTGTGTGTGTGTGTGTGTGTGTGTGTGTGTGTGTGTGTGTGTGTGTGTGTATGTGTTTGAGTGAGAGAACCTATAATTTAGAACACATTGTTGTCGTCACATTACATGTTAATTTGTACATTGCCCCTACTCAATTGGCTCCCTTTTCTCTCTCTCGATAACTGTGAAATGTAATGCTATAAAAATTGCTGCCTGCTATTCTGATCTCTCGCTTTGAATGAATGTTCACGTCCTTCAATTCAATGGTTGAAGTATTTCAAACATGGAGTGATAACTAGCGGTGAACAGTCCGAGCGGAGGCTGTTCAAGGACATCCTCACTCATGGAATGCCTCTTGAACTGAGTATCAAATGCTGAGGGGAAGACCTCCTCATGTATGGTTCATATGTGAGTATAAAAAAAAAAGTAGTTTCACCTAGAAAATGATAGTAACTGTTCACATGATCAGTGTCCTGCAGTTTAAAATGGCCGATTCCAAGTCCCTGAATGCCCTCTGGATTGATACATTACCCAAGTAAACCACAATCTTGGGTTGTATAAATAAATCGTTCAACTGGATCTAAGTGTTGTATAAAACAGTTTGACATCGCCAATAACACACGGGACCTCCAGACACACGTGTGTGTGTGTGTGTGTGTGTGTGAGTGTGTGTGGTGTGTGTGTGTGTGTGTGTGTGTGTGTGTGTGTGTGAGACACATGGTAGTCCATCTACAGTTAATGGGTTATAATGTTTCCTGCACTGCCAATGATTATGAATTAAAACACGCTGAAAGATTGAGTTTTTCTGGTCGCAAATTCGTTTTCTAGGCGTGTTTTCTGGTCCCAAATTCGTTTTCTAGGCGTGTTTTCTGGTCCCAAATTAGTTTTCGAGGCGTGTTTTCTGGTCGCAAATTAGTTTTTCTAGACCTCTTGCTTAGGCGTGTGTTCTTTATCAAGCCCTGAAACGTATCCCCAAACCCAGGCGGAAGAGAGGGTTAAGTGGGGAAGAGAAGGGTCTAAATGATTGGAACATGACCATGCAAGTAAACTGTTTGCATCTTTCTCAAACACACGGCAACCTCCACTCCCCAACCACCCGCCCGCTCACACACACACACCCTCTCACACACACACACACACACACACACACACACACACACACACACACACACAAACACAGACTTACACACACACACACAAACACACACACACACACACACACACACACACACACACACACACACTCATTCACCACACACACAAACACAGACTTACACACACACACACAAACACACACACACACACACACACACACACACACACACACATACCACACACACAAACACAGACTTTTGCGCACACACACACACACACACACACACACACACACACACACACACACACACACACACACACAAACAAACACACACACACACACACACACACACACACAAACACAGACTTACACACACACACATTCACCACACACACAAACACAGACTTACACACACACACATTTTCCACACACACAAACACAGACTTACACACACTCACGCACACACACACACACACACACACACACACACACACACACACTCCTCCACTTACAGAAGAAGACGTGGTCGTTGCACTCGTCCTCTGAGCAGGAGCACATGTAGAGCTGGGAGCCCTGGCTCTTTCTCTCCTTCATCTCACACTTGCTGTTGTTGTAGTCCTCCAGCAGGACCCCGTGGAGCCTGTGGGCCGGGTTGTGGCAGAACGTGTCCATGGTGATGTTATCATCTTTCCTCCTCCTGGAAACGGGCACCATGGCAACAAGTGAATATATATTTACATATAACATTACGTAGAGAGTTTATATACAGTACCAGTCAGAAGTTTGGACACACAGCTTTTTCTTTACTTTTATTATTTTCTACATGGTAGATAACCCTTTTTTTGTTCAGTACATCATTCCATATGTGTTCTTTCGTAGTTTAAACTTTTTCAGTATTAATCTACAAAAGTAAAAAAAAACGCTTCTCAAAAAATGTAAAGGTGTGTCCAAACTTTTGACTGGTACTGTATATGGAGGGCATTTAGTTGGATTTCCCCTTTGAAGCAAAACTATGCAGGAATTGACTTTTTGAGGGTATGTGTTCCTCGGCAACTATAAAGTTGATATCATTTTTCCAGGTTCTTCGTTCATGTTGGCATGACTACCATCACACTACTCCTAACAGAGAACAACAGTCCTGCGGATCAACTTGCGGAGCCAGCTCTAACTAGGCTGAGATCATAGGCCATGGATCCGGACAGAACAAGAGCTTGAATGCGCTCGCTTTAATGGAAACCCTTAGTTAAACTTTAGCGTCTGCTTAATGACTACATGTGAAACACAGAGATAATATCTAACAGATCGCACATAAAAAAAAAAAGAAAAACTAGTTTTCAGACTAGGGAATGAAAACGGGCCAAAATGCGGGCTTCTAAATAGCTAACCCTAGAACGCAGTGATCCATGAAAAATGCTATAGTCACTCTTCCCCTAGCACTGGGTTATTTCCCTACACCCTCTAACTAAAGGTTCCTAGTGCCTTTGGCAAAACATTCACAGGCAACGGATGGGACGAACTGACCCTGTGAAGAGTTCATATTGTGCAGACAGAGACATGGAAAAGTACGCTCAGTTTCAGTTCAGGCATGGCGGGTTTTGTGTAGCATCCTAACTGACCCCCAGGATTCTTTCTATTCTTAGAGTCAGACATTGCCATTTTTTGCTCACTCTCTCTCTCTCTCTCTCTCTCTCTCTCTCTCTTTCTCTCTGTGGCCCCGTTTGAGGTTTGCTTGAGGTTTCCCCAGAATGTATTTTTCAAAGACGTATGGGTGACTTCAGCCTATGCACACAGCAAGAATGGGAAAGTCTTAAAACCAACTTCATTTCCATCTCTTTTGTAAAAAGACTTACTTAGAAAACTGAGAAT
>NC_137918.1:15491717-15494217 GCF_963457725.1 Sprattus sprattus | reverse complement strand
TAACTGCGGGCTACTAATTATTGCTAGCTATGGTTGAGGAAGAAGTGATGCTACAAAATTACATCCAGTCAAAAACGTACTGGGTAATTTACATACTTAATGAAAACAAAGAAATTATGTTTAATAACTTATCTCACCTGTTAAGTCGATAAGGACACAACTGCTGAGGAGTATTAGTCCATACCAAAAAGCGGAAAAGCGAAGTCGCTCCATCTGAAGGCTGTCAAATGTAATCCCCGTCTTCTCATTAATTTCTCGAAGAATCGATAAAACCCAGAGATGGTGTTTCACCCTGTGATGGGAAGATTAAAAAAGGCATACGACCAACATGTTCTTTCTTATCCTCTTGGCAGCCTTTCCGTTTTGAACAGCTCACACACGAGGCTGAACTTAAAGTTTAGTCACACACTTACACTTCTCTCTGTCAAACAGGAAATCTTGAAAAAGGGCAGGACTTTCTTGCTCGCTCTCTGCCCCTCTTGAAAACGCCCGCCCGCCTGCTTGCTTGCGGATCGCTGCATTTCAAACCTGTCATTAAATTCCAAATGTGAGCATATAGACGAGACGGTAAGTGACACGTTTCAAAAAGACTTGTCCATTTTAAGAAGTGGAAAAGGGAAGTAAACAATGAAATAAAAATCGTTTCGAGTTTTTTTCTATAGAGAACAACACAGCACAGCAAAACTACCACTTCGTTTAATATTTTAAAATCCACAAAGTAAGCTACACACAACATCAGTCTTAGTTACTGCTGTTATTTATGAAAAATAATCTAACATATGAAAGCTGCTGAAAAATTTCATTAACTTTTTTTGCTGTGTTTAGTGACTGATTGAGCAGACTTAGAGGTTATGTCCACAGTAAGGCCAATAAATCAAGGTTCTGCGACTGAAAATGGCCAGCATATGTTTTTACTCTGCATACTTCAGCCATGATGTCAGGTTTTCATTGTCACCTTTTGACCTTCAAGTGACAAAACCACATACACGTGGAACCAAATATTCCTCTACTGCCACTGCAACCATCCACCAAAAAAGTCCCTCTTTAAAACAACAGGTAGATCCATAAATGTACTTATATTTAGGTGTGCTTTATGACAGTGTTTAGACCTTCTACATACTGTGTATTTGCTTTAACAGAACCTCTGAAACCTCTCAGTACGTGGGTGTGTGCTTATACTCAGGCAGTGACTGTATTACATTCCCCCCCCCCCCAAATGTTTTTGTGTGTGTGTGTCTAATAACTCGTGAGATTGAAGTGTGAGTGTATTGTTAGTGTGGCTGAGTGTGTCAACATTGCAACACAGGGCAGGCATAGGGCCTCTGCATACACTGTAAACCCAGACAGTTCTACTAACTCATTAACATTATGTATTCAGTACTTAAAACCTGGTATTAAGTTGACCCAACTTAAAATGTATTAGTTTTCTGAGCAAGTGAAGACGTTTTAATTGTATTGGAATGTATTTGTTTGAGTTAGCATTGCCTGATAACAAAAAAAAATGTAGTATCTGACGTCATCAACGTCATTGAGAACACCACTGCAAAGCTCTTGTGATGGTGTGTGCTTATACTCAGGCAGTGACTGTATTACATTCCCCTGCACCCCCCTCCCCCCAAATAGTTTTGTGTGTGTGTCTTATAACTAGTGAGATTGAAGTGTCAGTGTGAGTGTATTGTTAGTTGCAACACAGGGCAGGCATAGGGCCTCTGCATATGTACACTATGTTTTCGTATGCATGTTTGTAAAGGCCCCTATGTATACAGTACCAGTCAAACGTTTGGACACACATTCTGCTTGCTGCAAAAGAGCCCTGTGCTCAGTCAATTCTCCCTGAATAAACAATGATGAATGAATGAATGAAAAATCATTCTACATTTCTTGACTTTGCCGATTTCAAATAAATGTTCTTTATTTCTTTTCTCTTCATTTCACCGAACACTGCTTTCTTGTCTTTTAACTTCTGTTAAAGTGCTTTTTGCGAGCCCCTGTTCTTAAAGTGTTATCCACGTTAAGCTTCCTCTTATGATGAGTTTTACAGTAAAGAGATGGAGTGAGAAAGAAATGGCTTTAGTATGAGAGAAGCACGTACATTACTAGTCAAAGGTTTGGACACACCTTCTCTTTTTATGAGAAGTTTTTTCTTTACTTTTATTATTTTCTACATGGTAGATAGCACTTTTTTTTGTTTTGTACATCATTCCATATGTGTTCTTTTGTAATTGAAATGCCTTCAGTATTAATCTACAATGTAGAAAATAATAAAAGTGAAGAAAACACTTAAAATTAAAGGTGTGTCCAAACTTTTGACTGGTACTGTACATGTGTCAGCTAAAAGAGAACAGAACCAGAAATGGAGACAAAGAACCACTCTCTGGATGTTTAACCAAGGCAGCCAAAGCCACAAGGCAGAGGCTAAGCAGCTGCAGACCCGTCTCATAGGGGTGGGCCCCTCTTCACCACAGCCCATACGCAGGGGCCTGGTTAGGGCTGTATCCAG
>NC_137918.1:15484217-15486717 GCF_963457725.1 Sprattus sprattus | reverse complement strand
GATCTGAATCTGCCGGTGTAAGGTCTCCAACACACCCACACAGCGTATCCCACACAGTGAGTCACACTACCTAGAAGAGAGTGCGACAGCTTGCTTATCGGAATAACACTAAAACTGTTTTGCATCCTGTCTGGTTATGTTTCCCTAAAATGTAAGATTGACAAATTTCCTTTCATTTTACTGTAAAAGAAAGGACATTTGGCAATCTAACATTTCAGGGACACATCACCAGACAGTGTGCAGCCAAAAAGAGCTGTAGTGATTTTAACTTATGAAACAATGCCTCTTTTATATTCAATTCAATTTGATTTACATAGCGCCCAAACAAATGTATTGTCTCAAGGTACTCTACAGAGCCTAGGGCCTGGCACTATTATTAAGTATCGTGATCACTGAAGGAGTTCGGCTGTAAGGTGCAGGGTTTTGGGTGATTATAGCTAGCAAGATTTGATCAGTGCTTAGGCTACTGCCAAAGGGGGAAACAGCAGCAACATGTCATTATCTCCTGTGTTGTTGAAATATCTCATTTAATTTTACATAATATTACATTTAATTCATATAGGCCTACCTACCTCATGTTGCATGTTTGAGAAAAACAATTGCACAAGAAATAAATAAACTTTTCAGGTGAATACTATGTCCAATGCCTCACCCTTTCTGTTTATATAAGGTTAAACTGCATATTACCAGGCAGCAGGCAGAGCTAGCGCCAGAAGATGCCATGGCACACACTGTTAAGCCTAATTTATACTTTGGTAGACGACACTTTTGAAAAGGTCGCCGAAAAAAATTACGTCATGGACGGCACTTTAAACCGTCGTTTTGAAGTGCCGGCTACATGGAGAAATTTCTACTGGCGCTGAAGTCGTCACAAAGTGTCGCGCAAGTGTGATTGGCTAGATAGACGGCACGCGTCGTTGACTTTGTTGTTTGAATTTTCCTCGAGCGGTCAACAGCTGATTCCAACAGCTGATTTCCAACAAAAAATATGTTTTTTTTCAAAAGCGCCTCTCCCATTATGACGAACTCGCCGACTGTTTGACTGTTTTTTTTTTGTCGGCGACCTTTTCAAAAGTGTCGTCCACCAAAGTATGAATTAGGCTTTAAGCCAACTAGGAGTAGCTAGTCGACCACCTTGTAATGTTAAAAACGACTATAGCGAGAGCTGGCACTAAGATAGTTAAGTTCAAAAGTAGTAAGCAGCGGTCCGAGGCCAGACTGCAACATACGGTCAACTCTGTCAAACAGGAAATGACGTAGTCCAACATAGTCCAAAGGGCCTGAAATTCTCTCTGACATTAAATGATTAATGATTAAGTAATTGCTAGAGACATCTGGTGTGTGAATTAGTGAGGAAAAGCCTCACTAGCTGCAACAGTCGCTTTAAGTGATACCATGTTGGGAGTCGGAAACATTTCAAATGCAGATTAAGGAACATCTTGCAGTAGTTAACTGTGAATCATATCTTGTTCATTTAATAGTAATTTATCCATGACATTGTAATGTATTCAATGCATATTTAGGTGTGATTATTAAGTAGTAAATAATGTATGTATCGTATAATGAGCTACAACATTTCTTTTTGACAAGAAGTGGTTTGTTATTCTGTTAGAGTGAGTAGCTGTTGGTTTGAGTCCTGTAAATTCTCTGTTTTTGTAATGAAAATAAATGATATGATCTAATGAAATCTAATTTAAGAAGTTGTGTCTCTCTCGGTCACTAAGTGATGCCCAACACCAAATTCCGGCTGCATCCATGAACCATAAATCTGATGCCCACTTATATATTTATGTATTCAACACAGACAGGGTGGTCATGCATTATGTGTTCTGTCAAAAAATCAATGATAGAGACAGTGGAGCTGGAGTAGAAGCACTGAATATGAGAAACTCTTCCTTACGTGATGTTTTTCGGGTGATTGTCTCCACTCTCTGCTTTGCTCCATAGCTTGTTCAGGTGCATACTACCACTACACCTCTGTGACTGAAAAAGGTTTTCCATCTGAATCACTGAGATGAGAACTTCAGAGAATATTCAGATAGTTATAGTGGTGATGAAGATAGATATTCAAACGCGTTTGCGACCAGAGAAATTCTCAGTACATCACTGTACGTTTTTCAGCACACCTTGAATTGTTCCCTGCTGGATAAATGGATATCGAAACAGACATAAAGTAGTGCTCCAGTTACATGCACAAAGACAGAAACTTCATCAACAGATCAATTAACCCCCTCTTCATCTCCTCTTCATCCCCTCTCCTCTCCTCTCCTCTCCTCTCCTCTCCTCTTCTCTCCTCTCCTCTCCTCTCCTCTCCTCTCCTCTCCTCTCCTCTTCATCCCCTCTCCTCTCCTCTCCTCTCCTCTCCTCTCCTCTCCTCTCCTCATCTCTCCTCTCCTCTCCTCTCCTCTCCTCTCCTCATCTCTCCTCTCCTCTCCTCTCCTCTCCTCTCCTCTCCTCTCCTCTTCTCTCCTCTCCTCTCCTCTCCTCTCCTCTCCTCTAC
>NC_137918.1:15469217-15474217 GCF_963457725.1 Sprattus sprattus | reverse complement strand
CAGTAGATGAATAAAAAAAGTCATATCAGGGGTAGAGATGGCAGCGCCTTCTCCATATATGCAGGCTGCCTATGATTACTGACACAGAGCAGTATTTGGCTATTTGCTTGGAGTTCTTCTTATTGACTCCAGCAATTTGCAAACCTCTAACACAGAGTCGATGTACATGTCCAAAGCTACCATAGATTAGAACAACTAGTTTTGTATGATAACCACCTATTGACAGAGCATGAATTAATGGCCTGTATTTTAACATTTTTTCAGAGAAACACAGGTCCATATACATATCAAAACAACAACCCACTTCCAGAATCACAATAGTTTTTAAAAGATCATCAACAACAACAATGTCAGGAGTATTTGGAGAGTCTCTAAGAACAGTTTCTAACGAGTTATCGATTAAATGTGTGAACCAGTTCAGTTGTATTTTTTTTGTGTGTGTGTATTGCGCTTTGTCCATATGTTTTGCGTAATTCAATCGCTGTAATGTCAACAATGCGATCGTGACGGGCAATGTATAGTCCTTTGAATGCGGGGCATCCGTTCAGTATGTGCGCAGTTGATTCAAATTGTTTGTCATTATGCAACAAGCAGAATGGTTCATGGCGTTTTGGAAACCATGTAGACAGATTATATTGAGTGGGGAGTGCTTGCAGCCTAGCTTTGACGACAAAATGCCTGCATTGATGGCTGGATTATGTAGCGCTGAGTGTGACACTGCCGGGAAATCGGCGGGGGGGCTTGGGGTCCCTAACATTGAATGGATATATACAGCCACCAGGATAAGCCACCTATTGCGTATGATAAACAATGACGACCCGACAGTCCGAACGATGGCCCGGGGTTCATTGCTACTGGACCTGAACAAACGAAAGATCCCCCTTGCCCTTCATGGTGAACCAAGTTTCCTGGGCTTCAGAAAGAAACCTCGCGGAAAGCTGGACACCAGGGCCACAGGATTTGGAGTGCGATCGGACTGGCCTGATTTGAACGACCTGTGCAACAGCAATAACATTCAGCTAAACTGGATATACACAACAAGCCAAGAACAGGTAAGCGTCAGTGAGGAGCTCATCATGGACTTAAATGTCCATGCTGATGCGACTCTACACCATGACGAATCCAGCAAAAAGCTGAACAGCCGGACATGCAGGTATGAAATCCTACAACATTTACACACACAACAGCGCCATTACTGGGTTAACCTGCGCCTCCAGGGTAAGCTTGCATGCCTACAGTGCACACACACACACACACACAGACACACACACACACACACACACACACATATAGCGTGACTCGAACATACAGCATATGCTGATCCTAATGGAAATGTAAGCAGAACTTACAGCAGTGGCTATCATTTCTTGATACAGTATGTTGTTAAAGAAGGTTGTTGAATTAGGTGAAGTTTCAGCCTCCTGTACAGAAGCATGAGAAAAAGAAATTATGCATTGCTCGAAAATGAATGAAAGGTGTGCAAAACTGATCATTTGTTCATAAGCCTTTGCTACTGGGGGGAATTTATTAATATCATCCACTAATTCAGCTCATGAATTTACATAATTACAATACATAATTACACATCATTAGAATATATATTTCAGTATATAAAAAAAATATCTCTCCTTTTGGCCATTAATGAGTCTGGTGGATTGGAGTCTTAAACAGTCTTAGATAGTCTCTCCATTCCTTCACCTTCACCACCCTGCATTATAGTCTCTCCATTCCTTCACCTTAAAGTCAGGCACTAGAGAGAGTGGGCCCAACGGTGTCAGGGTCATGTGTTAAACAGGTGAGTCCGTGAGTGTGTGTGTGTGTGTGTGTGTGTGTGTGTGTGTGTGTGGGTGTGTGTGTGTGTGTGTGTGTGTGTGTGTGTGTGTGTGTGTGTGTGCGTGTGTGCGTGTGTGTGGGCCCAACGGTGTCAGGGTCATATGTTAAACAGGCCCTCCGCTAACAGCACGTGACTTCCTGAAAATAACATTTGGATTCAGGAAGGCTGATGTATAGTGGACTTTGAGTCCGTGAGTGTGTGTGTGTGAATATGTGTGTGTGTGTGTGTGTGTGTGTGTGCGTGTGCGTGTGTGTGTGTGTGTGTGTGTGTGCGTGTGTTCGTGTGTGTGTGTGTGTGTGTGTGTGTGTGTGTGTGTTTGTCTGATGTGTAGTGGGCTTTGAGTCTGTGAGTGTGTGTGTGTGTGTGTGTGTGTGTGTGTGTTTTAATTGGTAGTGCTCTGTGGCTGGTAGAGTTGTGTCTGTTTGTGTGTTAGATGTGTGTGATTGCATTGGGGTCAGATATGTGTAAACAGTGTGTGTGTGTGTGTGTGTGTGTGTGTGTGTGTGTGTGTGTGTTAGATGTGTGTGATTGCATTGGGGTCAGATATGGGTAAACAGTGTGGGGCGAACATTCCTCATTTTCTGTCGTTCGCCGTAATGAAGGCCGGCCGGCTCCAATCCCCACGGCAACGGTGAGTCAGGGGGTCAGTGTGCCGTGCACACGTCTGTGATTCCAACCTCGGTGTGTATGAGTGTGTGTGTGTGTGTGTGTGTGTGTGAGAGAGAGGATATGTGTGTGTGTGTGCCGTGCACACGTCCCCGGTTTATCCAAACAGGTCGAGCGCCAACGTTCTCAACGTGAGGTGTTCATTTACAACACCCTCCACAGTCTCCCTCTCCTCTCTTCTCCCCATCTCTCTTCCCCCCCTCTCTCTCTCTCCCCCCTCTCTCTCTCTCTCCCCCCCTCTCTCTCCTTCTCTCTCTCTCTCTCCATCTCTCTCTCTCTCCCTCTACCCTCCACAGTCTCAACGGGTCCCATTTTACAAGAGTTGTATCGGAGCCAGAACGAGACTGAGACATAGTGTGGGCTCACAGGGTGATACCCTACCCTCATAATTTGCTCAGACGTCAACCTCTCTTATACTCTATTCTCCATGTGATTTCTCATTAGACAAGGCCCATTCAAAATGGTGTGTGTGTTTGTGTGAGAGCATGTGTGTGTGAGTGTGTGTGCCGTGCACACGTCTGTGATTCCAACCTCGGTTTATCCAAACAGGTTTTCAAATGTAATTGCTTCTCACTACAGGCTTCATAAACTGTTATGCGTTACACTATATACGTACATTCCTAGTATGTCAGCACTATGATCAGATATCAGTTCCACCAGAGTCAAGATCATTTAGAATACCAAGAACATTAAGAATTATCTACTTTTACTGCATGACTTGTTTTAATTGTACTTTTCTACCTCATTCACTTGATTTCACTTATTACCACCAGTATAATTACACCTGCACTTTATATACTTATCATACCTCACTTCTACTTCAATTGCTGCTAGTCTCAATTATATTTATATTACAATTCTGTGTCATATTCTACCTCTTACTGTACATATCATATTTATTCACTTATTCCACTTTACATTTGCACATACTCTGCACTTTTATTGCTATTTTGCACTTCTGGTTTGATGCTAAACTGCATTTTGTTGTCTCAGTACTCTCAGTACTCTGTGCAATGACAATAAAGTTGAATCTAATCTAATCTAATCTAATCTAATGATTATGGTTGTTTTGAAATGGAGGAGGAGAGGAGGTGATGAATGATTAGTCCCGGGCGTCTTCAGCGGGGTGTTGGCCAAGAGTTCTCAGATGGTGCAAGAGCATACTCAGCAGATGAAGCTAAAGACCGATTTATGCTCAGTTACGTAATCGTAAGCGCAAGCGCAAGAGGCCGCGCAAGCCCCTTGCGCTCCCCTTGCGCGTCTTTTCACGTCTTGCGTGCGTCTGCCTCTTTTTCTAGACTTGCGCCATTTTACGCAAGCCTATTGTTCTGGGTGTGAATTGCTTGGCAACACCCCCAACGCAACGCTTAAGCACCTAGCAATTCATGCTCAACGCAGAACCAAGCAAGGGCCTTAAGATGGTGCCTAGCTGGACTGCCGTTGAAATGGCATGGTAGAAGATGTGGGAGGACTGCATTTTAAGGACAGAATCGTTTAGCATAATTCCAGGGAAGATGACACATCGTGACACATTCGTCTGCTGTTACACCCCCCCCCCCCCCCCCCGTCTAGCATTCTAGAAGGTTCCTACCTAGTCATGTGGTGCCGCAACACAGGGTGGAGAACAATTGGGAGGAATTGTGCAACATTTATCGGAAATATACACTATAAAAAGTGGATTTTCAACAGAAATTCAAAAGATGGAGGGCTTTCGAAACTAGGATTCAGTAGAGCTGTCTCTTTAAATGAATCCCAGACGCTGTGCTTGTAAACAAATTGGCCTTGTGTTATCAGATGTTTGGCAGGAGAGAGACGATGATGTGACTGGAGGCTCGAGGAGAACTGTGTGTCGACTTTACTCTCTCTCGGTACGTGCACACATGGAGAGAACAAACTCTTTAAAGAAATACCTTGTGGTTTCCATCTTTATGGACACATTCCACCATGGATACTAAGCAACTGTAAGCACGAGTAGATTTAAAAAGAGTTCAAAGGGTGGGGGGGGGACGGTGGCGCAAGCCGATAAAGCCCCCCATTACCGGGATACATTGCCCAATGGGACACAGGTTTAAATCTGGCCTGATGTCATTTCCCAATCCTCTCCCCACCTCTTCTCCGCCTCGCTTCCTGTCATATCTTCAACTGTCCTATCCAAATAAAGACATAAAAAGCCCAAAAAATAAATCTTGAAAAAAAAAGACTTAAAAGTTACCCCTTACTTAGCATACTGAGTCCTCTTAGTTCCCACACTCGTTTTTAACGGACAGAATAACGGAACACGGCATGAGGGTGTATTTATTGCTCTAGAGTCTCTGTTTTGTCTGCTCTCTTTAATATGCTCCTTTTCTCTCTTTCTCCTGTGTGTGTGTGTGTTTGTGTGTGTGTGTGTGTGTGTGTGTGTGTGTGTTTGTGTGTGTGTGTGTGTGTGTGTGTGTGTGTGTGTGTGTGTGTGTGTGTGTGTGTGTGTGTGTATGTGTCTGCTCTCTTTAATATGCTCCTT
>NC_137918.1:15461717-15464217 GCF_963457725.1 Sprattus sprattus | reverse complement strand
CAGTGAATGACAGACTGGCTGAACTGTGGAAAATGCCTGTCGACATAACAGGTGTGTGTGTGTGTGTGTGTGTGTGTGTGTGTGTGTGTGTGTGTGTGTGTGTGTGTGTGTGTGTGTGTGTCTGTGTGTGTGTGTGTATGTGTCTGCTCTCTGTAATATGCTCCTTTTCTCTTCGCCTTCAGTCTCACAGAACACTCCGGAAAACTAAAACTAAGACTGTGTGCGCGTGTGTGCGTGCGTGCGTGTGTGCGTGCGTGCGTGCATGCGTGCGTGCGAGTGTGTGTGTGTGTGTGCGTGTGTGTGTGTGTGTGTGTGTGTGTGTGTGTTTGTCGACATAACTGGTGAGTGGGATGGAAGTGGAGCTCAGAAATCCCAGAGCAGCCCCCACAAGGTAAGGTGTGTGTGTGTGTGTGTGTGTGTGTGTGTGTGTGTGTGTGTGTGTGTGTGTGTGGCGTGTGTTTGTGTGTGTGTGTGTCCAAATCATTTGGGAGAAATGTGTGACTCCACACTAGCTATAAGCTCATTGGTGTTCTTGGCTGGCAGAGGCGTGTGTTTAAGGAAATACACACACTTTTGTGTGGACACACACAGAAATGAGGAAGTTTGACTAACACACAGTGACAGGATGGAGTAGTGATGGAGAGAGAGAGAGAGAGAGAGAGAGTGAGAGAAAGAGAGAAAGAGAGAGAGAGAGAGACTAAGAGGCCAGAGATGGTTACAGATATGAATGCACTTGCACAATTATCCTATAAACAAGGCCTCACAAACACAAAACACAAACACACACACAAACACACACACACACACACACACACACACACACACACACACACACACACACACACACACACACACACACATACAAACACGGTGATTCCTCTGTTTCTCGTCCTGTCTCAATTTGGCTCTACATGTATCTTGCACCCCCCCCCCCCCACACACACACACCAATTTATTGTAACCACACTCATTTAGCCATAAACACCCCTCCATTAGCTGCCCATTAGTAAGAGAACTCATGTGTGTGTGTGTGTGTGTGTGTGTGTGTGTGTGTGTGTGTGTGTGTGTGTGTGTGTGTGTACTCATGCATCCATCCAGCAAAGCGGAAAGCATGTTTGTCCTGTAACACTCTCCTCTTGTGGAGTCTTACTATTATATTATATACATAATATAATAGTATTATCAAAACAATCAATTAATATAGTAGTATTATCAGTAATATTAATAGTAGTCTAAAAGTACTCTGCTCTTTCGGAGTCTAACTGAATGCAGTTTACAGATCATAGAGCAGGGACCAATATCCTCATAACTGGAATTCTAACGGTAACCAAGGCGACGATGCCGAGCGCTTGCTTAAACAAACATTTAAACACTGTTTTCAGAACAGGACAAGCGAGGAAAAAAAGGAAACATTAAGAAGAATGTAGTTCCTGGAGCTTGCTCAGTTGAATGCAGTGGCGGTCCGTGCATTTCACGACTAGGCCTTCAGCGATGTCCTACACGATGTTAAACTGAGTGAATCCACCTCCTAATACCATCATTATGACGCCATGGCTCTCGAACCATTATATTTATACAGAAAGGCAGTATAAGTGAGCATTGCATCACCCTAACATAGTCGAGTACAACAGACTTTATTCATATTTCCGGAGCATTTAAAATCAATACACCCGTATTAACAGTACATTAAGAGTAGTAAACGCTCAGTTATATGATCGCTTGGATATTACTGTCACAACTTAAAAATAAAAGGCGATTTTCAGGGATTAGTTTAAGTTTTATTAAGTCCACCGAAAGTAGCCTATGTGAGCTTTAACAAGTTTGTCCACTAAACATCGCATTGTCCCACCTGCAAAGCAGTTTCATTAAACTTCCCATCCTCACGATATCCAGTTTTTCTTGAAAGTTCCGTCTTGAAAATGGCGTTGTAATTGTATCAAAAACTGGAATTATCAAGTTGGTGTAAACTAGTTTATTTGAGTTGGTTAATGTAATTATATTTACTCTTACCAATTGAAACAACTAGCATAATAAGCATTGAAACGATGTACGTCGTTTTCGCATTAGCCAGCTAAACTGAGTGAGCACTGAAGCACTGCACCGGTCTGCCTCAGTATCCAATCAAAGGACGTTTACGTGTCACGTTCACCGCGAGGAAAGAAATCTTCCGGGCCTTCTAGAAGGCCCAGTATCGCCAACTCGAAATCTGATTGGTTGTCACAACTGTCTGTTTCAGTTCATTCAACTTAAATGAACTGAAACAGCCAGTTGTGATAACCAATCAGATTTACACGGGCCTTCAATGTGAATTCTGAAGGCCTCAGGGAAGATTTCTGTTCTCGGGGAAGATTTCTTTGAGCGTGGCAACACATGATAGCTGAAATATGATTGGATGAAAGCTCTAACATAAATAAACAACGCTGGAAGCTATGCAATGAAGATAATGGACTATGGGGAATAATTAAATACATATTTATGAAAAGAAAATATTGAAATTAAA
>NC_137918.1:15439217-15446717 GCF_963457725.1 Sprattus sprattus | reverse complement strand
ATGGGCCCCAGTCTTCAGACGTGCCTTTATGTAATATCTATGCTCACGATGGACACCAGTCTTCAGACGTGCCTTTATGTAATATCTATGCTCCTGATGGGCACCAGTCTTCAGACGTGCCTTTATGTAATATCTATGCTCACGATGGACACCAGTCTTCAGACGTGCCTTTATGTAATATCTATGCTCCTGATGGGCACCAGTCTTCAGACGTGCCTTTATGTAATATCTATGCTCCTGATGGGCACGTACTGTGTAACGAGCCGCACTCATAGGCTGTGATACTGTGAAGTGCATGTGTGTCTGTGTGTGTCTGTGTGTGTGTGTGTGTGTGTGTGTGTGTGTGTGTGTGTGTGTGTGTGTGTACTCATAGGCTGTGCCACTGTGAAGTGCATGGGGAATATTCCAACAGCGTGGCACCTGCAGTCAACCTACCCAACCAACTGACCTGTCTGTCAATCAAACATCACACCAACTCAACAATATTACAACAACAACCGAGCAAATTTGGGACAGGTGTGTGTGTGAGAGTGTGTTTGTGTGTGTGTGTGTGTGTGTGTGGGGGGGGTCTGCATTGCATTTCCTGTGTCTTATGCTCATTTTGTGATGGACACTGGGATGGAGCTGGACTTTCAGTAGTTTCTCCCCAGAAGCGTAGCCAGGGCTGGCCTATCAAACACATCGATACTGAAGTGCGGAAAGCGCTAACCAATCATACGCATCGGCACTGAGGGGCAGACAGGACTGGCCTATCAAACACATCGGTACTGAAGTGCGGATAGCGCTAACCAATCATACGCATCGGCACTGAGGGGCAGAGAGGACTGGCCTATCAAACACATCGGTACTGAAGTGCAGATAGCGCTAACCAATCATACGCATCGGCACTGAGGGGCAGAGAGGACTGGCCTATCAAACACATCGGTACTGAAGTGCAGATAGCGCTAACCAATCATACGCATCGGCACTGAGGGGCAGACAGAGCTGGCCTATCAAACGCATCGATACTGAAGTGCGGATAGCGCTAACCAATCATACGCATCGGCACTGAGGGGCAGACAGAGCTGGCCTATCAAACGCATCGATACTGAAGTGCGGATAGCGCTAACCAATCATACGCATCGGCACTGAGGGGCAGACAGAGCTGGCCTATCAAACGCATCGATACTGAAGTGCAGATAGAGCTAACCAATCATACGCATCGGCACTGAGGGGCAGACAGAGCTGGCCTATCAAACGCATCGATACTGAAGTGCGGATAGCGCTAACCAATCATACGCATCAGCACTGAGGGGCAGACAGAGCTGGCCTATCAAACGCATCGATACTGAAGTGCGGATAGCGCTAACCAATCATATGCATCGGCACTGAGGGGCAGACAGAGCTAGCCTACACATTCCCCCAGAAGCACAGGCAGGTAGAGCCAGCGTACTGCCCAAATGACCGAGCACATTTGGGGCAGGTGTGTGTGTGTGTGTGTGTCAAGGACCCCAGACGTGCGGGCGGCAGCCTCTGGAGAGGGCGAGTGCGCGGGGGCGTCTGAAAAGTGAGACGCGTCGGAGCCACGAGAGCGTAAACCCTGAGCTGCTACAGATGGCGACGCTGAGCTGTGAAGGACACCACATGCAGAGTATGATGGAGTGAGGACAGACAGAGAGAGAGAGAGAGAGACAGAGAGAAGGAGAGAGAGACAGACAGGCATAGAGAGAGAGAGAGAGAGAGAAAGAGAAAGAGAGAGAAAGAAAGAGAGAGAGAGAGAGAGACGGGGTGAGAGGCAAGGGCACAATACTCAGCGGCTGTCCAATCCTGCAGAGATGCAGTCGACCTTAAATCTATGGAGACAGAATAGGACGAATGACACGGAAGAGAGAGAGAGATAGAGAAAGGGATGAGAGAAAGAGATGGAGAGAGAGAAAGAAAGAGAAGTGCGAGTGTGTAAACACACTTTCTTTTGCGCTGTGACAGTGACTGATGTTTGGAATGTTACTTCAAGGCCAGGGGCGAGGTATTGCAGGAAAAACGTGTCAGGGATGTAGCAGCAGCTCTAAGTGGGCTTGACGTGTGTGTGTGAGTGTGTGTGTATGAGGGTGTGTGTGTGTATGAGTGTGTGAGTGCAGTTGTATATGTGAGCTGTATCGCGGTGACAGAATGGGGAGGGGTATTTAAATCCAGCAGGCGAGTGTTTGATGTGTGTGTGTGTGTCAAAAAAGTTAGAAAAAGCATATGCGCTTTTGAGTCCAGAGAAAAGGCTGCCAGTTGTGAGTGTGCAGTTCTGTGAGTGTGGGTGAGTGTGTGTTTGTGTGTGTGTATGTATGACTGAAGCAAGTTTGTGTGTATGTGTGTGTGTGTGTGTGTGCATTAGCATTCATGGCAACGGAGGTCACCTCATTAGTCAACGTCTTTCTTAAACAGGGTGCGGAGGAGGCCAGCTGGTCACAGCCAGACATCGCTCTGCTTCTCTTTCTCCCTCTCTCTCTCTCTACACCTCATCTCTCTCTCTCTCTCTTCTCCCTGCCTCTCTCTCTCCCTCTACACCTCATCTCTCTGCCTCTCTCTCTCCCTCTCCCTGTTTCTCCCTGTAAATCTCATATCTCTGCCTTTCTGTCTCTCTTTCTCCCTCTCCACCTCGTCTCTCTCTCTCTCTCTTCTCCCTGCCTCTCTCTCTCCCTCTACACCTCATCTCTCTCTCTCCCTTTATACCTCATCTCTCTCTCTCTCTCTTTCTCCCTCTATACCTCATCTTTCTCTCTCTCTTTCTCCCTCTGCCTCTCTTGCTCTCTCTTTCTCTCATTCTCTCTCCACCTCATCTCTCTGCCTCTCTCTCTCCCTCTCCCTGTTTCTCCCCGTAAATCTCATATCTCTGCCTTTCTGTCTCTCTCTCCCCCTCTCCACCTTCTCTCTCTCTCTCTCTCTCTCTCTCTCTCTCTCTCTCTCTCTCTCTCTCTCTCTCTCTCTCTCTCTCTCTCCCCCCACTCTCTCTCTCTTCACACTGCTGTTCCACCTGTGCTCCTGTCTGTCAACAGTGGCCACACATCCTCTCATGACTTTGTGCTGATCTACGGTGCACCCAAAGTTTGAAGAAAGAGCCCTTTATCATCCTCTACCCCCCAAGAAAACATTCAGCTGCAGTACATCAGACACACACACATACTCACTAAAACACACACACACACACAGTCACACACACAGACACACACACACACACCCACACACAGTACATCAGACAGCAGCTGTCTCCTAAAGCATGTTATATGCTATACAGCTCCTTTTGTGCCTCCCTCCGGAACATTTTAGACTCGGTGGGTACACAGCGAGTCATAAACAACACTTTGTTCCCATTCTGACTGTGTGTGTGTGTGTGTGTGTGTGTGTGTGTGTGTGTGTGTGTGTGTGTGTGTGTGTATGCATGCGTTATGGGGACCTAATGTGTGTGTGTGGGTGTGTGTGTGTGTGTGTGACTGTGTGTGTGTGTGTGTGTGTGTTTTATTGAGTGTGTGTGTGTGTGTGTGTGTGTGTGTGTGTGTGCGTGTGTGTGTGTGTGTGCGTGCATTATGGGGACCTTCTGCTCTGGGGACGGGGGCTTTCCTTCACTGCTGCGATATGGTAGATAATGTGCAGAAAAGTCTCATTGTTTGTCTTAACCATGAAAGCAAAGAGTTCCAGAGAGAAATACCTAAATCCAACATTTGGGGCCATTTTCTTAAGCCCCTCCGAATCCCGCTGAGTGATTTGGACCATGTGTCGCTCGCTCCGGTGCGTTTGATCTAAGGGACAATTTCTCTTTGTTATTCCCACCGTGTCATTACTCTTTTGGGCAAATGAATAGCCTCCAGGGATAATGCTCTGGGGCACGGCGCTCTAAAACAAAACCAAATGTGGGACCCCGTTCCCCCCCCTGGCTCTAGCATGGGGCTGCAGAGAGAGAGAGAGAGAGAGAGAGAGAGAGAGAGAGAAAGAAGGAGACATGGCCTGGTTGATGCCGCGGTGATGAAACAGTAGGGGGAAAAGTCCCAGTCTCTCCATCCCTCCTTTTCTCTCTCCATCCCTTCTTCTCTCTCTCTCTCTCTCTCTCTCTTTTCACCCCTCCTTCTCCTCCTCCTCCTCTCTCTCCATCCCTCCTTTTCTCTCTCCATCCCTTCTTTTCGCTCTCCATCCCCCTCTTTTCATCCCTCCTCCTCTCCTCCTCCTCCTCTTCTCTCTCCCTCCTCCTCCTCTCCTCACACTTCTTCCCATGCTCCCTATCTGCACTTGACCCTCTTTTAAGACGGCTTCATTGACTTCACTGGCCACATGAGGCCAAGAGACTACCAACCAATGGAGATGAGGAAGGCGGGGGCCCTGAGACTACCAACCAATGGAGATGAGGGAGGCCCAGAGGCCCAGAGACTACCAACCAATGGATATGAGGGAGGCCCAGAGGCCCAGAGACTACCAACCAATGGAGATGAGGGAGGTCCAGAGGCCCAGAGACTACCAACCAATGGAGATGAGGGAGACCCAGAGGCCCTGAGACTACCAACCAATGGAGATGAGGAAGGCGTGGGCCCAGAGACTACCAACCAATGGAGATGAGGAAGGCGGGGGATGTAGGTGCCCCCTACAGCATCAACTCACAGGTTAGAGTGGAGAGCCATGCAGTAAGCAACGTTCTATAGGCCATCACCGGACAAACACCACAACACATGCAGAGTATGATAGAGTGAGGACAGACAGAGAGAAAGACAGAGAGAGAGAGGGAGAGAGAGAGAGAGAAGGAGAGAGAGACAGACAGGCATCGTTCTATAGGCCATCACAAGACAAACGCCCCGTGGATCCACACTCCAACCCCTTCACAACATCACCACCTGACCTAGGATCAGAGAGGGATTGTTTTATAGCAGCTATGAAACGAGAAAAAGACAAATGAATTGCAAAGAACATTTTTACCTCTCAAAAGACACACGCACAAACACACGCAAACAATCTCAGTTTGTGAGCAACAGACTCGCTAGTGACTAGATCAACATATGGAGAAGATAAGTGAGGCTTTGAGTTAGAAAATGACTGCATTTAACAGCACACTACACACAAACAGGTGAGAGGGGGAGAATAGAGAAAGTCACACACAGCTGAAGGACAAAACTGAAAGATGAGCTGTCTGACTGTCACTTCATTTTCCGCTAGCTTTTTTTGCTCAGTCAAACGGCTCGGGTGTCAGTACCAAATATGGCTTCCTCTTATCTCCCGTTCAAAGTAAGAATCAGAACACCCCCCTACCCAAATGTGTTTGAAGTGAGCGAGCAAGTCGATTGGCTTTGATTTCATATCTAAACATTCCGAAAAAAAACGTACACTTCCTCTATCGTCTTTATGATAAATATAGCTTAAACATTGGATGCACCACCACATTCCGTACAAATCTGGAATTTTACGACGTCAGATCATATAAAGCAGTTTAGGCCGACTGCCTTTGAACAGATGTTTTAATGTGCTTCAAACTGTGAGCTTCACAACAGCAACTTTTTGCGGCTCTTCCAAAAAAACTGTCTCTGTGTGTGTGTGTGTGTGTGGGGACTTTGTCGGGCCAGTTGGTACAACATGTCTGTCTGTCAAGGAAGATGCCTTGTACTACCTCACGCTGTCAAAACATCCCGGCTTTCAACTGTTATCAAAGCACTCAGCAACAGACAATTCAATGGGCGAAAAATGATCACGCCATCATTCCCCTTAGACACTCACAAAGAGAGTTTGAGAGTGTCTTTTTCGACTTATCTCTGTAGGAGAGCTACTTTCTTGTGGCTCTTCGAATGGTTCTTTCTAGCGAACACATGGTTCCTGTTCGTGCTCAAAAGGCTTTGACATTAGCACCACACGTGTAGAAGACTCCCCAGGAGGGACAAGAAACACTGAAGTCATTTAGTGAAAGTGAACACGAGACGCAACCACCACTCTGTTTCGCATGTGTGCCACACAACACAGCAAAGTGACGAGGTGTTGTTTGCCTTTTCCATGAAATATCAGCCCTGATCTGGCTCTGATCTGGCCCTGATCTGGCTCTGATTTGGCCCTGATCTGGCTCTGATCTGGCTTTGATCTGGCCCTGATCTGGCTTTGATGTGAGCACAATGTACAGGCAGGCTTGGAAATCAGACGGCATATCAAATGATCAGAAGAGGTTTGCACAGCTTGAATGCATGCAGTGACACAAAGCAGGTGAAAGGCCCATGACAGCGTCCCTCTTAGCACCTTAGAAGAGATCGTACGTATGTGGCGTTCGATACATGCAACCTCTGACTTCGCCAAGGGTTCATCCTTTGCAGACTGCTCTGAAATGTGCTTTTTTTCTCTCTCTCGTGTATCTCAGAGATATTGGAATCACATGGAAGCTTTGTAAAAGGCACTCAGAATACACTCGGATTGTTGCGGACGACACGATAACACATGGCATCCCGAGGGGGGGGGGGGGGGGGTCAACTTCCTCTCGTTTTTTTTTGTTGTATGCTGTTTTCTTCCCATGATGCAACACTGGGGGCAATGAGCTCGAGTGGAATCAAACCAATCTGTCACGGCAGAGGAGCACGCAAACACACACACACACACACACACACACACACACACACACACACACACACACACACACACACACACACACTGTCATGGCAGAGGAGCACGCAAACAGTCTCTCGTGTGACACAAGATGGTTCCCACGGCAACTGTTCAGAGTTGGAGTGGTGACTCAAAAAACAAAGAGAGGGGTCAAATAGAGGCTATGTGGGCTCATTTTACACCGGGGGGCTAAAAGTGGCATGCTGGTCGAAACGCCATCCGATGCAATAAGGGGAAGTAAAACCAAACACGAGGACTGAGCAGCTAATTTGGTCATGCCGCCCGCTGAAACTCTGGGCGAGACTCAAAGAGATAGTCGATGGGCTTATGCTGGTATAGGGGAACCGTGACCCATGGGTGAGTGTGCCACCCCCAGACACGCAAGCTTTTAATGGGCAGTGAATGCCCAGTGCCCAACAGACCCTTAAACGGAAACAATTCTCTGGAATGAAGTCATCCGCAAGCTTACATGGGCATGGTCTGTGTGTGTGTGTGTGTGTGTGTGTGTGTTAGTTTGTGTGTGTGTGTGTGTGTGTGTGTGTGTGTGTGTGCCAGTGAAGTAAAGCCGTTTATGTGCTCAGTCGTGGAGAAACGCTGGCAGTACGTTGTGGAGAAGCTTGTGCCAGCACACACGCCTGGTTAAGAGAAAGACTTGTGTGCTTGTCTGTGAATTCCCCCTAGGCTTTTTCTATTTCCTATTTTCCAAGTCACATTGGCTCTGCACTTCGTTCCAACACTACCAACTCCCTTTTACAATAGCATATTGTTGGACTACTTGATACGCTCCCCAAACCAGTGTTTGTGATGAAGAACAGCTTGACTGCATGGTGGCTAAAGATTCACACACGCTAATGGCCAGTCTTTTGAGGTTACCCTCATTGTCTCAGGCAGCTGGGAGAGATATTTCAGTCTGGA
>NC_137918.1:15333089-15335589 GCF_963457725.1 Sprattus sprattus | reverse complement strand
TAGAACTGAATAGTCCTCTTTTGTGAAGTCATGATTGTGAAGTTTGAATCTCTAGCTGGCATAGAACACGGTCGTGTGTGAGCCACTCCAACTATAGTACTGCCTCTTGTTATACTGTTTTATAATATGGCAACGACAGTACAAGCATTCTGATTGGCTAATGGGTAGTAATGCCAGCCGCGTATTGACGTCCTTGCCGGTCTGCGGTCTGATAAGTATTCTTATTGCCCTCCAGTGACGTCATCTTAAAAATGAGCGATACCATGTACCAAGTACTAAACATTACATCCTTAAAAATGTGCGATATATCAACAGCCATGAGCATGTAATTATAAGTAGTGATATAATAGCTCCTCAGAATGTTGGAAAAGTCCCATCGATTTGAATGGGCCACCCAAGTCTGACATTTATGCTGACTTGATATAGAAAACTGCATTAAATTAATGACTGCTGCCGGGGTTTTGGGCTTATAATTCACATCTTTCATATCCTTCCACAAGTAGTCCATTCATTTTTTTCAATTCATTTTAGTTTGTAATGGGTTGCTATGCAACACCTGAAACTTTAGAGTTCTATTCACGTGAATAACTTTTTTCAAGTCATGAAACGGCTACAAAATCATTAAAAAGAGTTATTTTGGAGGAATGTGTTTTATCGTTTTGGCAAGTAACCCTATAGTAAGTGGGTTAATGTATAGTCTGCCGGTCAGTATCGGAAAACAAATCCCTTCAGTACGAAGCAAGACTGCCGACTGTCTGGTTCCTACTAGTTCTGTTAGGATTAATTAGTGTGCTTGCCCGAAGGGAAGCACAGTATTGTTATCGTCAAGTTTTCTTTATTTCTTTATTTATTTATTTATTCCGTACGTTTTTCTTGCAGCTAACTACTCCTCGCCCGATTGAGCTAGAGACGCCATTCAAACACCAAAACGTCCGGCCCGATCCGGTGCAAGCTGCTATGACTTTTCGTGGCGGTACTCCTTGTCACTCCTTTTTTATTCCATTTTTTCATCCCCTTTTTCTCTCATTGACTAACATGGGGAAGGTTGAGCCATTGTGACGTCACCCGCTCTATCAGTCGTTCTCCATTCAACTGTAGGAATATTAAGAGACACCTTCCAGGGCTCTACAGTGCGAGTATTTCACTCGCATAAATAGGTACGTGCAAACTTGAAAAATAATTTACAAGCACAGTGTGCGAGTGACAGACAGTTGTCAATACGGCGCCAAAAAGTGAAGCATTCCATTGAATTCACATGGAAACAACTGACAGGGTCGCGACTCCAGGGTTTTCGACGGGACCTGCGACGGGACCAACAGCAGCAGCAGCATAATCATCATCTGGATTTACTGACATTTTCGGTATATATAAACACATAATATCAATTGGTAACTGGTGTGTTGTATCCTGTTTATGTCTGATACTTTATAAACATTTATGTTTTACGTTAACTTATTACACTAGGCAGCAGTATTGTGAAGTAGAGCTAGAAATGGCTTTGCTAGCTCCCATATTGTAGCTCACACCAGCAACTGCTCAATTTAGGACAGAAAGGAGTTTGGTAAATTAGCTTGTAACTGTCAATGATAACTAGTTATTAGAATATATTAGCCAACGTTAAGTTGACTTCAAAGGGGCAGTCGAGTGTTTAGGTTGTGTCAGCTAGCTTGGAAAGCTAGCTAATAATTTTTGATTGAAGCTTCACGTTAGCCTCTGTAAACGTTTAGCTAGCTAACGTTAGCTAACTATGAGGTAGCATATCCCAAGTAACTTGTTGTGACCGATAGCGTGAGTTAACATTAACCCGTGTCCTGGGAGTAATGATTCATGAGAGACCTTGAATCATTAGGTTAACTGAAAAACGTTTGAGGATGTACACACAGCGTAGCTGTTGTAGTGTGCTCAGTTTTCGAAAACTAGACTGAAACTAAGAAGGATAACTATGACTAAATGTGACTAAAACTAATATGCACTGAATCTAAAATAGCTGCTGAATCTAAAATAGCTGCCAAAATGAACACTGAGATGTATTAATTTTGGCAGCTATTTTAGATTCAGTCTTAAGACAAAAATGCATATTAGTTTTAGTCACATTTAGTCATAGTTATCCTTCTTAGTTTCAGAAGAGGTTTTTCATGGTTGCTAGCTCTAATCAGATGTACTATAGGCTTATAAGAGAAGACTAACTTTTTATGCCAACGAACACCAATAACTAGAACTAATTTGACAGACTATAAACCAATGTGATACACGTGCTCTCTAGCTATACAGTAAAAGTGTTGCTTACGTTTGATACTAGACCTACAGTCTAACTCTAACTGCATTAAGTCTAACATATAGGCCTATCTTACAATAAACTTTAAGTTAAGCTGGCTATGTAACCGCATTCATTCCAATATTGTTGCAGAGATGTTTCCTTTTACCAAGATAACAATTTCAACAATTCACTTAGCTCAGTAAGTCAGTATAACGAGACTCTGGAACTATTAGGCTATGACCA
>NC_137918.1:15316818-15327889 GCF_963457725.1 Sprattus sprattus | reverse complement strand
GGTGGACAGACAGAGGGGAGGATGGAGAAGAGAGCAAAAGAGAGGAGAAGAGAGGAGGAATGAGGAGGAGGAGGAGGAGGAGAGGAGAAGCAGGTGGCAGCAGCAGCAGCAGTGGTGTACGGCAGCGGCAGCTCCCTGTGTGTCTGCTGGCTAGCTCCCGAATGGAGAGAGAGAGGAGGAGGAGGAGAGGAAAAAAGAACGAGGGAGGCAGAGAAGGAAGATGGGAGGAGGAGGAGGAGGAGGGGGGTGGATCTGTTCACTTCTCTATTAAAGCTGTCGCGCTCGTCTACCACCGCTTCAATCTTTCTCTCTCGCTCTCTCTCTCACTCTATCTCTCTCTCTTTCTCACTCGCTCTTTCTTTCTGCCCCTCTTTCACACACACACACAGGCACGCACAGGCTCTCTCTCTCTCTCTCTCTCTCTCTCTCTTTCTCAGTGGCGTGCTTCTGATCCCGGGGGCTCGGCGCTCCACGCTTTGGCGACAGATATCCACGGAGGCGCGCTGACGGATGCACTTTGGGATGAGCGAAGCAGCGGCGGCAGCGTTGCAGTCAGCGTCTCCGTCTCTCTCTCTCTCTCTCTCTCTCACACACACACACACACACACGCAAGTGCGCGTGCAACTGTGGCAATCCCAATCCTTCAGCGGTCGGCGCACAGCGAAACCAGAGAGCACGGCACAGCGATCAGAAACCCTTTTTTTTTCTCTGAGCGTCTGTCACACGCAGGAGGAGGAGAAGTAGGAGAAGGAGGAGGAGGAGGAGGAAGACACACCACGGAGAAGCCCAAACAGAGATAGTGTGAGCAGCAGGATCAGGATAGGCAGAGAGCCCAGTCAGACAGTCTCTCTCAGTGGCTTCAGCAGTCCGTTTGCTTTTCTCTCTGTTTTTCTTTTTTTTTGCAGGCAGGCAGGCAGGCAGGATAACAAGAAGGAGAGGTTCCCCCCCCAGACGACAATCCGAACCAAAAGCAACGCAAACGCAACAACAATGCTCTGTGTCTGTGTGTCTGTGTCTCCCGGTGTGGTTCACGTTCCCTGCGCTCTTCTTCCCTGCTCCCTGCCCTGGCTAATGTGCTCCTTATTTCCCCGGCTCGCCTTGCTTCTTTCTCTCTCGCTCTCTCTCTCTTTCTCACTCACTCACTCACTCCTCCCAACTGCCTCTCTCTCGCTCTCTCTCTCTCTCTCTATTTCTTTTCTCACTCACTTGCACGCTTACTCGCTCACTCTCGCTCTTTTCCCTCCCTCTCTGGGTTTTGGGGGCTCGTCCTCCGTAGCGAACGCTCTCCCCTCCCTCCTTCCCTCCCTCCTCTCCTCCTCCTCCTCCTCCTCCTCCTCCTCTCTCATGGCTGGTAGGAGGGACTAGAGTAGGGGGGGAGAGCGATCCAGACACACACCAGAGGGCTGCAGCATTTCCAGCATGCGAGCGACAGAGAGAGAGAGAGAGAGGGAGGGAGAGGGAGAGAGAGAGAGGGAGAGAGAGGGAGAGGGGGAGAGAGAGATAGAGAGAGAAAGACAGGAAGAGTAAATAGGGAGAGGAGGCGAGTGGCTATATGAGGAGTCGATTCCCCCTGCTGGCCGTCAGTGGATCTTCACCATTCCTGTGCCGTCATCTTTGGGGACAAATGTTTTATCCATCTTTGATATGGTTTAAGCCCACAATATTCAAATGGGGAAAACAGAGTACGAGGATACATTTTAAGACTTTTAAAAAGTGCCACTTATTCTTTCTTTCCCAAAAAAGATTGAAATGTGTTTGGGTTTTTACTGTAGTTTAACCGCCATTTGCCGTATTATTCCATGGTTTCACTGTGATACAAACCAGCTGGACCGAAACAAGCAAACCAGTCCAATATGTCATTTTCCCAGTAAAAAAAATATATTTAAACCCCACACAGTTTCAATGCACACATACAAAAAACATATCTTATCTTATGTTGTCTAGCCACCAAGAACTTTCTCAGATGCCTGGTCATGAAAGAGAGACAGCTAGTAGGCAGTGATGGGCAGTAGCGTCACTACTTGTAGCGACGCTACTGGCTTAACTACATTTGTCAGTAGCTTGGCAGTAACGTCGTTATTTACAAAACCAAGTAACTTTTCAGTAGATAAGCTCTTTTATTGATCAAGTAGCGCAGTAACGTCCTCGAAAGCTAATTTATCCTGGACCTTTCTGATGTTCATTCATGACAGGCTTCCCTGCAGCCATCAAACACACAAATTAAGCATTACGTCACTTTAGTCGAGACGAGTTAAATAGATAGATAGATATCGACATTTCAAGTACACCAGACGCTGCTCATACATTTAAAATGAATTTTCCCCTAATTTTAAATGGGTAGTTTGCATGCGGATTCTAGACAACCGGATAACTACAATGCTGTTGATATTTAGATACAGCTGAAGATGATGAAAGTTAAAAAGTGGAAAGTCCGTGCTGTCTGCTCAGGGAGCGAATTGCGAATTGCGAAAATGCACAAAATAGACGAAAGATTAAGGTAGCCGAGGTCTTCTGCATTCATTTGTTTTCATTACAGCCATACCTTCAAAAGTACGTCACTTTATATGAGACGAGTGAAACTAAATATGTTTTCAGATGCCTTCTTTGTAATCCAAAGAAAAAGTTCCTGCTTGGCAACGTCAATGACATCCAACACAAACATACGAACACACGTTCAGGTGATTGAATTTCAT
Organism: Sprattus sprattus; assembly: GCF_963457725.1. NCBI lineage: Eukaryota > Metazoa > Chordata > Actinopteri > Clupeiformes > Clupeidae > Sprattus > Sprattus sprattus. The sequence goes on along the minus strand of NC_137918.1, from coordinate 15,325,196 downwards.
CCATTCAACCGTTTTTATCTGACTGACAGTTGTGTTGATCACTAAAATTGCATTGACTTGGCATGCAGTTTGTTTAACTGAAAGTAGCTTCTAATGTATCAAACTACTTTTGACAGGTTTATGTAACATAGCTTGCTACTTTTTCATGAGTGGTAGCTTCTGTGTAGTGAAGCTGAATTTATTTGAGAGTAGCTGATAGCTTAGCTCACTACAAATATCAAGTAGCTTGCCCATCACTGCTAGTAGGCACTACACCATCAGCAATGTAAGTCACAATGTTACATTTAGTCATTTAGCAGACGCTTTTATCCAAAGCGACTTACAAGGAAATTGCATTTATACATTAAGGGGTTCAGTGTCTTGCTCAAGGATACTTAGACACTTGGTAAGGAGGAGTGGGGAATCGAACTTGCAACCTTCCGACTACAAAACGACTCCTCTACCCCCTGTACCACTGTGGCCCCCGAGCGTGTATGTCAAAGACGGATGCACATCCTTGGGCATGACATGTGAAGACCGCATCGACCACACACTCGAAGAACACTTGATTGGCTTGTGTGTGTCAATCTGACATTACATTCTCAGCCAGTAGTGCCACACAAGGCTTCACTGGAGAGGCTTGAAGGGCAGACCCTACAGAGCAACTCCCTTACACACACACACACACACACACACACACACACACACACACACACACACACACACACACACACACATACACACACACACACACACACACACACACACACACACACACACACAGGGCTTCACTGGAGAGCCTTGAAGGGCAGACCCTACAGAGTAACTCCCTTACACACACACACACACACACACACACACACACACACACACACACACACACACACACACACACACACACACACACACACACACACACACACACACACACACACACACACACACATACACACACACATACACACACACACACACACACACACACACACACACACAGGGCTTCACTGGAGAGGCTTAGAGGGCAGACCCTACAGAGTAACTCCCTCAGCAATCAGAAAGGTAAAGCATTCAGTCTCCCAGAGGTATGCCTGGTCACTTAACATCGCCTTAGTGTGCAGAGAAAATAGTTATTTATGCACTTTATCCTCGCTAATTACTGAGAATTGTGAGATTTGCTGAACCCCGAAGAGAAGGTTTTAGTGACAAAGTTAATGTTTTAGTGGACCTGAAACATTTCCAACTCTAATTTAAAGCACAAACTGTACATATATATTATGATATACACATACAGTACATATGATATATATATTTCTTTTTGTTTTTCTTTGTTTTTCCTTTTAAGCAATGGACGTTTGCAGGCCTTTTTCTTTCAGAATACTTTTCTTAATGTAATCATCACGTGTGATGTGCTGTGTTTGTGGACAATGTTAATGAGTAGCTCAATTCTGATATGCCTGGATCCGGATGGTTTGGGCCCAAGTCATCCATGGACTGTTAACCCCACCAGCCTAAGACTTGTACCCGTAGCACTTAATTTCATGTAATGATGTGATGTACTGTATGACTGCATTTGATAAAAGGAAATAAAAAGAAGTGAAAAAAATTAAATAAAGCACAAACTGAGCCAAAGTTCAGCGCCAGGCTACCGTGTTTCACCTGTGGCAAGACACACACACACACCGACACACACCGACACACACCGACACACACCGACACACACCGACACACACCGACACACACACACACACACACACACACAAACACAGACACACACACACACACACACACACACCTACCCACCTATCCTACCAGGATACCCTCTTACTACTGTACCTGGTGTTGGATTGAGTCTATGGTGAATCTTTAATGTGAAGTCGGTGTTTCAGAAAAAGAGTCCTGCTATCAGTAACCTGCGATAAGAAGCGTCAGGCCGGCTCCTTCTCTGATCACCGCGAACAGGTCATGTTGTCAGCATAAAGGGGGCGTCAACCCTGTCATTGGTTTCAGCCACGGTCACCTAATGCTCATATCATTACCTGTGTGTGCCTGTGTGTGTGTGTGCCTGTGTGTGTGTGTGTGTGTGTGTGTGTGTGTGTGTGTGTGTGTGTGTGTGTGTGTGTGTGTGTGTGTGTGTGTGTGTGTGTGTGTTCACCTAATGCTCATATCAGGTTGCTGGGGATATCATGTTGATCTTTAGCATGCTGTCGAACTGAGATAGGGACATTTTTCTTTCTCAAATAACAAAAAAGAGGAATCATTTACACCGCTACTTTGATACTGACTTTGAGTGAGTGTGGTCATGCACGTTGACTCATGCTGTTAGCATTTAGCAGCTAATAGCGTGGAGGGTTAGCGCTCCTTTGATACTGACTTTGAGTGAGTGTTGTCATGCACGTTGACTCATGTTGTTAGCATTTAGCAGCTAATAGCGGGGAGGTTTAGTGTAATTCTAAGTGCCTGTAGAACAGGAAGTCCTGCCGATCTCAATAATACCCGGGGATTGGTGACCTCCTGTTCAGTAGGGTACAGTTCTTACTGTAACTTACTTGTGAGAAGAATGCCTCAATCATTCTCAAGAAGCAACAACACCAAACACGCTTTGAAAAATGAATACAAAATCCCACAGACATACACCTTGAGCCATGAGGCCCACGGAAAAGTAATACTTTGCAAACTAACCTTTAAAGGAAACGTTTAAACTTAAAAGTTATCGCGCCACGTCAACAAGTTGTGGTACAGAGGAAGCCGAAAATATGTGTGTGTGGGTGTGTGGATGTGTGTGTGTGTATGTGTTTGTGTGTATGTGCACGTGTGTGCCTGTGTGCCTGTATGTGTGTGTGTGTGTGTGTGTGTGTGTGTGTGTGTGTGTGTGTGTGTGTGTGTGTTTGTCTGTGGGTTTGGGTAACCACAGAAAGCCATAAGACAGGGAAGAGGAGAAACCTGCTGTTGACCCTTGACCCTCTCCGCCCCCCTGAGGTCACAGGGTTGACAGCCTCCAGGCTCACAGGGTGAAGGGTCAAGGCCATCGTCACGGGTGTTTATCTGCTAAGGAAGAAGAATAGCAGGGTGGTCCTGACGGGTAGCATGAAACCACATGAAACCACATGAAACCACGAGAAACCACGAGAAACCACGAGAAACCACATGAAACCACGAGAAAACACATGAAACCACGAGAAACCACGAGAAACCGCGAGAAACTGCATGAAACCACGAGAAACTGCATGAAACCACGAGAAACCACGAGAAACCACATGAAACCACGAGAAACAGCATGAAACCACGAGAAACCACGAGAAACCACATGAAACCACGAGAAACTGCATGAAACCACAAGGAACCATGAGAACCCACAACCCCCATTTTGCCGGCCTGGTGGAGGTGAAGCATTTCGCAACTCACTGGAGAAACAATCATGTTAGCATGACAACCAAACAGCCGGAATGACGGTTTTGTAATCCACTGACTCACGTAGTTTCGCTTCTGATATTTAATTATTAAATGTATTTGCCATTGAGTATGAGGCCTTTTCAAGTTGATTTACTCATTTTGCATGTAAATAAGCCCTGGAATGGGGGAAGGTCCCTGCTCAATCAACGCACATTCGGTTGTATGGATCTCTAATTGTAATTTCCACAGAAATGCCTCCACCTTTGGAGCAGGGAGGGACACTCTAGTGGGCTGGGTGCGCTTGAAGCCTGAGGGCTCTTGTGGGCAAAGGCAATCATTACAGACAAAAACAAAGAGAGAGGAAGAGAGAGAGAGAGAGAAGAGAGAGAGAGAGAGAAGAGAGAGAGAGAGAGAGAGAGAGAGAGTGTCAGAGAGAGAGAGAGAGACAGAGAGAGAGAGCGAGAGAGTCAGAGAGAAAGAGAGAGAGAGAGAGAATGAGTGTCAGAGAGAGAGAGAGAGAGAATGAGTGTCAGAGAGAAAGAGAGAGAGAGAGTGTCAGAGAGAGAGAGAGAGAATGAGTGTCAGAGAGAAAGAGAGAGAGAGAGAGAGTGTCAGAGAGAGAGAGAGAGAATGAGTGTCAGAGAGAAAGAGAGAGAGAGAGTGTCAGAGAGAGAGAGAGAGAATGAGTGTCAGAGAGAGAGAGAGAGAGAGTGAGTGTCAGAGAGAAAGAGAGAGAGAATGAGTGTCAGAGAGAGAGAGAGAGAGTGTCAGAGAGAAAGAGAGAGAGAATGAGTGTCAGAGAGAGAGAGAGAGTGAGTGTCAGAGAGAAAGAGAGAGAGTGAGTGAGTGTCAGAGAGAAAGAAAGTGAGAAACAAAATAAGCGAGAGAGAGAGAGATATGTACCACAAGAATTAGGGATGCTCCGATCTGATCGGCGCCGATCGTAATCGGCAGATATCCCCCTTATCGTTATCGATCGGAGTTCTCAAAACGGACGATCAAACCGATCCGATCAGATTACTTAAAATCTGCGAGAACTACTATCAGAGACGTTTCAATAAAACGTGAGAGACAGGCATTTCAGGCCGCTACTGGTAGAAAATGATTATTTTAAAAAAAGAAGCTTGTGATTGGCTGTGTCTCCATGTTATGAAATTTCATTGGCCCCCGTTGTCGGTGGCGGGTAGGTCAAAGTCAAAATCGAAAGTCGAGACAAAATGGCTTCGCCGGTCTCGCAATTTTACAAGGTGTCGGAGAAAGATAATACGTTTGCAATTTGCAACGCCTGCTCCAAAGCAGTTCCCCGTGGAGGCAGATTAAATGGCATCACGGAGAAAGTTAAAGAGAAACTGTCATCTGGAGAGTTTAAAATGATACTAAACGAAGGGAAATCTACTGTATGGAGATATTTCTGCTAAGTAGACGATGCAGATTCTTATTAGGCTGTTGGATATGTCGGCGTGCTAAAAGATCTTCAATGGTAAGACTTGTCTGTTGTGGCTCCGTTGATGTAGCATAAAACGTGAGTTTTATTAAAAGCATACCGTGTGTAATGTGTAGCTATTTCATTCCGTTTGTTAACATTTCCTGCTGCCTGTCTCTGAACGTAGTTGGAGATTGCAGGGGAGTACAATGCTCCACGGCCGAAGTAGATTACATGTTTTTAACTTCGGGGTTAAGTCCCTTTCCTTTACGTCTGCTGCTGGTTAGTAAACAGACAGCAAAAAAGGTTAACAATCGGGATGAAATAGCTACACACGCTATGCTTTAATAAAACTCACATACTGGTTAACACTTGTTACAGCACATTAATGTTTGTCGCTACATCCAAATTATGCGTCACCGTTGTCCCTCCTTTTAAAGGAGCCGCACCATTTTACTTAACGTTCTCGCAATGTGAATCATTTAATTTAAATATGCTTATTGGCCTTATTGTGTACGCTTGTGCGTTTAACAGCGCTTGTTTGTGAGAGAGAGCATTTAACTGTTGATGCCCCAGTTTAATAAAGCCAGGATATTCTTAAAAAAACGAACGTCAATGTGGCATTAGTACTATGAATGAACAGTTGAGAAATTGATTACGTCGGGCTCGGTTCGGATTTTTTAATGGCAGGTTGACTCCTAAAAATGCTGAGATGCTTATATTTATCAAGGCAAATCTGCCAGTGATGCTGCTTAATCAGAAGTAAGGTTTGAATACTCTACTCTATTCCCGGGAAAGCTACTTTTAAGTTCCAAGAGCGTCTAGACAGTGGCGTGTTGCATATGTGCTTCTATTGTTGTGATATTCATTTAAAGATTTATATTTTTATTATTAATAATATTTATTATTATTTTCACATTTTATAGTAAGTGAGATCTTCTACGCTGGAATGTTGCACGTTCCCTGCAATAAAGTTGATGGTTGTCAATTCATGATACTCTCTCCTCTTGTTATTTAAATACTTAAAATACAATACCAATGTTGTTAAGAATAATTCATTTAATAAATGATGCTACACAATAAATAGATTGCTTCAATCGACACTGTGATCGGTGATCGGTTTTATCGGATCGGCAGATACTGATTTCAGTGATCGGTGATCGGTGATCGGCACCAAAAAACCTGATCGGAGCATCTCTAACAAGAATGCTTTGGCAATGCAAATTGTGTTTTTTTTGTCATGCCAATAAAGCTGAATTGAAATTGAAAATTGAAATTGAGAGAAAGAGAAAGGGAGTTCGAGAGATAGAGATAGAGAGATAGAGAGAGAAAGGGAGTTCGAGAGAGAGATAGAGAGATAGAGAGAAAAAGAGAATGAAAGAGGAAAAGAGTGATAGAGAGCTAGAGCAGACAGAAGGAAAAAGAGAGGGGGAAAAAAGAGAATCACCGTTTACAGACATCTGTGTGAGGAGGAACATAATTATCAGATGGCTGCTGCCTTCTAGCTCAGGAAAAGAGATGAAGCAGTTATCGATTGTGGATTAACAGATTAGCTGAACTGGGCCAGGGATAGAAAGAGAGAGAGAGAGAGAGAGAGAGAGAGAGAGAGAGAGAAAGAGAGATAGATAGAGAGAGAGAGAGAGAGAAGGGAAGGGGAAGAGGCAGGGAGGAAAAGTGAGAGTGAGCGAGAGAGAGAGAGAGAGAGAGAGAGAGAGAGAGAGAGAGAGAGAGAGAGAGAGAGAGAAAGAGGATGGTGAATGAAGGAACAGCAGAGAAGTGTTGGAAAAGCAGTACCTCGTTATTCACCAGAAAAACAGCTTGGAGAAGATAGAGAAACATTCATGGATGGAAACGTAATTGTTCTCATTTATATGCCGACAGCTCAAGCGAGAGAGACAGAGGGAGAGAGAGAGAGAGAGAGAGAGAGAGAGAGAGACAGAGTCAGAGAGAGAGAGAGGGGGAATGGAAGAGACATAAGTAGAACAATGAATGAGAACATCTGCCTTTCCACTTTATGACTGTTACACCTCTCATCATCCATTTTTATGGAGACAGGTAGGTACATTTGTACACTCATAGGGAAAATAGTACTTTGGCTGAATCCATTTTTATCTCACAGGAGAGTCATTGTATTACTACACAACCAAGTACAGCAATAAGCTCATCCTAGAAGCAATGTGTGGAAGCTTGTCTTTCCACAAGCACATGATAGAGGTGCCTAGCTATTTTAGATAGATTTAGATTTAGATTCAACTTTATTGTCATTGCACAGAGTACAGGTACTGAGACATAGAAATGCAGTACAAGACAACATAACCTGTCAATGTCTTTGTTATGACAACGTGACAGTTACCAAGACAACATAACCTGTTAATGTTATGACTGCAGTTATTCATGACTACTTTTTAAGATCACCTGACAGTGTAATAAAGCAGTGTTAGCATTTCCCTGACATGTCAACATTAATCAATCAGACATATTGACGTAAAGGTGTACAGAGACGTCATTCTCTGTGTCTGCACCTGTTCAACCAATACATTGATCTGTATTTGGACAGAAGACCAGAAGTGGGCGTGGCTTATAACTGAAGTCTTCCTGCTGAACTGAAGGCCAAGACATATTAGTGGAGCTGTAGCGTGCCCAATCACCATGCCACACACACACACACACACACACACACACACACACACAAACATACACACACAGACACACACACACACAGACACACACACACACACACACACACACACACACACACACACACACACACACACACACACACACATACAGTAGGCATGAGTGGAGCTGTAGCGTGCCCAATCACCATGCCAGTCCAATTGTCTAGTCTTTCTAGTGGTAAAGAACTAAATGTATTCATCAAGCACACTTTAACCACGCATAAAATCTCCCATGGCAACTAAACCAGTGTACATAGAGCAGACTGAAAATACAGAGCACACTTTTTCAACAGAGCATCCAGCATCCAACACACACACACACACACACACACACACACACACACACACACACACACACACACACACACACACACAGTAGGCCTGAGTGAAGCTCATGTCAGCCCCTTCGGATGCCTACCTGTATCGCCCTATGGAAACATCCACACAAAAATCCATAGAAAATCCTGGTTGCTGTATAGAATTCCTTTTCAAATAACCATGAAAGAGGCTACTTGCTAGGGTGTTACTTGAAATTCCATACATACAGTATGATACATCTTAAATGGATGAGTATCGACTGAAATACAAGGTAAAACTTTTTTTCCAATACTTCTATGGTGTGTTTTTTTTTAATGGAAGAAATTAACGCATACAGCAAAAAAACAACAGGTGATGTATAGGTTGTGGGGGGTTGAAACAAATCCAGCTTCTTCAGCAGGCTTTTGGTGTGCTTGCTTTCCCTGAGTGATAGCTGGAAACAAACACAGGCACACACACACACACACACACACACACACACACACACACACACACACACACACACACATCCTGCTGCCTGCTGTGTACTGACTGTGTACTGAGGGTGGTGACTTCAGAATATAGCGCTCACTTTTCAAAAATATAGAAAA
>NC_137918.1:15306818-15309318 GCF_963457725.1 Sprattus sprattus | reverse complement strand
GTGTGTGTGTGTGTGTGTGTGTGAGTGTGTGTGAGTGTGTGTGAGTGTGTGTGTGTGTGTGTGTGTGTGTGTGTGTGTGTGTGTGTGTGTGTGTGTGTGTGTGTGTGTGAGTGTGTGTGTGTGTGTGTGTGTGTGTGTGAGTGTGTGTTTGAGAGTGTGTGTGTGTGTGTATGTGTGTGTGTGTGTGTGAGTGTGTGTGTGTGTGTGTGTGTGTGTGTGTGTGAGTGTGTGTGAGTGTGTGTGTGTGTGTGTGTGTGTGTGTGTGTGTGTGTGTGTGTGTGTGTGTGTGTGTGTGTGTGTGTGTGTGTGTGTGTGTGTGTGTGTGTGTGTGTGTGTGTGTGTGTGAGTGTGTGTGAGTCAGCCTGCAGTGTCCCTCCACTGAGTGTTTATTACACCCCGGTGGAGTTCAAGAGGAAGAATGCAGAACACAGAACACAGAACACAGAACACAGAACACAAAAGGCATAATGCATAACACATCCCGTGGGCACAGGTAGTGGATACACTTTGACTAGGTCTCTGTGCTGAAGGAGGACAGATACTTTGACTAGGTCTCTGTGCTGTATCTAGTATCTATGGGTGTCTTCATGAGAAGAGGAGAACAGACACTTTGACTAGGTCTCTGTGCTGTATCTAGTATCTATGGGTGTCTTCATGAGAAGAGGAGAACAGACACTTTGACTAGGTCTCTGTGCTGTATCTAGTATCTATGGGTGTCTTCATGTGTTTCCTGCCAGACGTTAGTTTACTCAGTGCTCCGGTGTGTGTGTGTGTGTGTGTGTGTGTGTGTGTGTGTGTGTGTGTGTGTGTGTGTGTGTGGCTCTAGAGCCATAGGGAGACAGGCGAGGAAAGACTTAGTAGGAAATTAGGAAAGTTACCACTCTTGAGTCATTCAAAGTCACTTCCACCGAACATAAAGTGAGTCAACTTCTTCAAAGAGGTACACATACACACACACACACACACACACACACACACACAAATACACAAACATATACACACACACACACGCACGGACGCACACACCCACACTTCAGATTAAAAAAAAAAAAAAAACATAGACATTCTTAAAGGCCAGGCAATCGACAGCTTCCATTTCCTGACTGGACACTCGTAGGCGTTTCCTAGAAATGACCAGATGCTTGGAATGTGAGGAAGTGGAGGCATGCTGTCAACCAGAGAGAGGGAAAGAGAGACTAAGAGAGAGAGAGAGAAGGAAAGAAAGAAAGAAAGAAAGAAAGAAAGAAAGAAAGAAAGAAAGGAAGAAAGAAAGAAAGAAAAAGATGAAAATAACGAGAGACGAGGGAGAAAAAAATGAGAAAGTGAAAGAGAGAGGGGATCAGACTGAACTGAATAAGAGAGAAGGAAGGAAAGAAAGAAAGAAAGAAAGAAAGAAAGAAAGAAAGAAAGAAAGGGGTAAACAGTTTGCCTTTTCCCGGAAAACCCCAAAACTCCAACAACACCACTGATCGAGTAAACAGCCGCTAATTGAGACGTCGCATGCCTGCCATCCCCTGCCAGCCCATTGGCTCATTGGCTCGTCAGTGGGGGGGGGGGGGGGTGGTTTGGAGAGGATGAGAGAGAGGCTCATACACACCCGTCAGTGGGGGAGGGGTGAGAGAGAGGCTGAGACTGAGAGAGAGAAGAGCGTCGTGCCGACCAGTAGCCATGCCCTGCCACCAAGCAGCACAGGCTGAAGGAAAGGAACCTGCTGGCCTGATCTCTACTCCAGCACAGCAAAGCAACAACCTCGTCCATCTTTTGGGCTGTTTACTGTTCCTCTAGGTTCCTAAGCCATTCTGTGAGTGTAGTGCTATGTACGTAACTTTTAGGCAACCATTCAACTGAACCATTTTGAGCTGTACTATGTGTCAGGCCATGTGTCTTCTCTGTTTAGCACAGTGGTTCTTAACCTGGGTTCGATCGAACCCCAGGGGTTCGTTGAGCCACTCTCAGGGGTTCGGCAGGAGTCAAGACACACACAGTATAGCCCGCTTCACACTATCAATGTCGGGCCGTTTTTATATATACCTACGTTTGAAGAAATCATATTTTATTTTTCAAATTACGAAGGGTTCGGTGAATGCACTGATGAAGCTTGCAGTGTTCAGTACCTCCAATAAGGTTAAGAACCACTGCTTTAGCAGAAAGTACGACTCACTCAGTCACCTTTAGGGAACCATTCACTGGAATCAGTGAGAGTTGTACTATGTGTCTTATTGTGGAACCATAGAGTAGAATAAAACCGCACGGTCATGGTTTTCTCATTGCTATTTAGACCAGAAATAATCCAGACGCGTTTCGGCCTAAGACATCAGTCAGTGTGAACACCAGAATGGATGCCATTCTTGTGGAACCAGTCACCAGTAATAACCCAGTCAGGGCCACTTTAAGAGAACTATTAACAGGAACCATTGAGAGGCGTAACAAGCAGTAACCCATTGGCTTCAGATGGGGCCCAGGCTTGCAGGAACCCTATATGTTTTTAACAGTCTCTTAG
>NC_137918.1:15291818-15294318 GCF_963457725.1 Sprattus sprattus | reverse complement strand
ACACACACACACACACACACACACACACTAACACCCACACACACACACACACACACACACAGAAACACACAAAGAGAAACACACACGCACACAAACAGAGAAATACACACTCACACACACACAGAAACACACACACACTCTCAGACAATCTCGACTGCTGGAGCAATTTGAAGAAGCCCTGGCAGGCACTTAATGGCCTGTCACAGTCTAAAGGGCTTAGTGAGTCTCACAATGGACTGGGCCGCTAAGCCCGGCAGCTCGCACTTAATTGTTCAGAACCTGAACCCCACTGAAGCATGTCTAAGGAGACCAGTGTCAGTGTGTGTGTGTGTGTGTGTGTGTGTGTGTGTGTGTGTGTGTGTGTGTGTGTGTGTGTGTGTGTGTGTGTGTGTGAAAGACAGAGCGAGTGACAGGTTGACTATTGTGTGTGTGTGTGTGTGTGTGTGTGTGTGTGTGTATGTATGTGAGTGAGAGACAGGGAGAGAAAGACGCGGCGAGTGTTTTGTGTTCGGTGTGTATTTGTAACTGTATAAAGTGCTCCCACCATCACTCTCTGACCATCCCCCATGACGACAGCATAGCACTATAGCATTCTCATCACCATCCACAACCATGGGGATGGTCCTCTTTAAAACACAGGGTTCACAATGTAAGTGTGTGTGAGTGTGTGTGTGTGTGTGTGTGTGTGTGTGTGTGTGTGTGTGTGTGTGTGTGTGTGTGTATGTGTGTGTGTGTGTGTATGTGTGTGTGTGTGTGTGTGTGTGTGTGTGTGTGTGTTAGAATCCATTGCTCATATTGTCAATGGATGTAATAAATACAAAGGACTTAATACTGCACGCCACGACCGCATTGTCGACCTCATTGCTAGTACTGTAAAGGGAGTATTCCCCCCAAATGTGTCATTATACAAACACTCCCGTATAATACCGGATTGGTTTGGCAGCTCTGATGATGTGTTCTGCAACATCCCTAACACCCCTGATGTCTTTTTCTTGGACAAGGTTAAAAGGGAGGTAATAATCCTGGAAGTAGCCTGTGTCTATGACCTCTACATGGACATAGCCTTCCTTGACAAACTGACCAACTGATTGGTGGATTCAAATAAATAATTTAAATGTGTGTGTGTATGTGTGTGTGTGTGTGTGTGTGTGTGTGTGTGTGTGTGTGTGTGTGTGTGTGTGTGTGTGTGTGTTTGGGGGAGGGGTGGTGGTGTAGGGATAAGTGAAGGAATCTGGGAAGCACGTCCGGTCGTGCTCACACACACACACACACTCCCTCCCTCGCAGCCCATGCCAAATTAAACAATTTGCCCGCTTTGATTGCGTAATTACCGTGTCTGGTAATTAGGCTATCAAACAACAGAGGCTCCCATTTCAGTCCTGCCTGCTAACGGGATGAGAAAGGCAGTGTGGTGAGTTAACTAGCACACACACACACACACACACACACACACACACACACACACACACACACACACACACACACACACACACACACACGACAGCATACACACACAAGAGAGCACACACATGACTCAAAAAAACAATCAGGCCAGAAACGAAGGGCAAATATTTTTTGAGTACCCTCAGCTGTACGATTGCAATGGGCTAGCAAATAAGGGCACATTTTCAAGATTAAATAGAGACAAACACACACACACACACACACACACACACACATACACACACAAACACACACACACACTCTCACACACACACCAATTAATTGGATAAATATGTTAAGAACATTATGAGATGAATATTTATCAAAAGGGTACCTTGAAAAAGTCATATTTCCACATCTACCCCCAGAGGTTAATTAGCATGGACTCTGCATCACTGTTCAACACCACACATACACACACACACACACACACACACACACACACACCACATGAGGAATTTGGGGAAAATCTGAACTGGTTAAATAATTAAAGACAAATCACTCAAATAATGCATGAGTCTGTCTTTTATTGCATCTATTAATTAGGTCTTTAACAAGAATGTTAGAGGCTTGTTTGTATTTGAGCACAAGAGACGTTTAAGATGTTTTAATGTTTAATGTTAATAGGAGAACATACACATTAAACTCGATGATAGAATATGATGGTTATGAGATCATTTCATATTTGTATCACCTACAAGTTTTACGTTTCAAAAACATGATTTAAAGGTACAGTTTGTATGATTTAAAAGCATCTAGTGGTGAGGTTGCAGATTGCACCCAACTGAATACACCTTACTTTCCAAGCATGTAGGAGGACTGTGTCCATCAGTTGGCAGTAGCTACTTCCAAAATGATGTCATCATTCACGACCGCATCAAGTAGACATTACATGTTAAGTGATGAGGTGACTTTAGATAGATATTTAGAAATTGTATTTAGACTGTAAAAATATAGGTCATAGCTTCCATGGACTGTATAGTTTTTGTTTAACATTGCACTTTTATTGGCAATAACTTTGAGCAGCTGTGGGCTGATCTCGTTAAGGTCACCAGGT
>NC_137918.1:15269318-15276818 GCF_963457725.1 Sprattus sprattus | reverse complement strand
GCACAGAACACCGGTGTTTACGTTCTGTTCCTGCCAACTTCTCGGTGTGGGCTGTCAGACACATTTCTGGCTGGAGGCGGTTAACCGAGCCAAGACAGTGGGTGGACAAACACCAGCCGTCCAAGATGGCTGAGCCGCCTGGGCGCATCCTCCCCTTGTTCAGACGGGAGGCTGAGTTAATCTGCACGAGGTACAGACTCAGACTTTGGCATCTGCCAACACAGGGAATTGGAGGGTTTTATAGATAGATAGACAGATAGATATTCAAACAGACAGACAGACAGACAGACAGACAGACAGACAGACAGACAGACAGACAGACAGACAGACAGACAGACAGACAGACAGACAGACAGACAGACAGACAGACAGACAGACAGACAGACAGACAGACAGACAGACAGACAGACAGACAGACAGACAGATAGATAGATAGATAGATAGATAGATAGATAGATAGATAGATAGATAGATAGATAGATAGATAGATAGATAGATAGATAGATAGATAGATAGATAGATAGATAGATAGATAGATAGATAGATAGATAGATAGATAGATAGATAGATAGATAGATAGATAGATAGATAGATAGATAGATAGATAGATAGATAGATAGATAGATAGATAGATAGATAGATAGATAGATAGATAGATAGACAGACAGACAGACAGACATACAGGCAGATAGATAGATAGATAGAGACAGACAGTCAGAGAGACAGACAGACATACAGGCAGATAGATAGATAGACAGATACAGTAGATAGATAGATAGATATACAGATAGATATTCAAACAGACAGACAGACAGACAGACAGACAGACAGACAGACAGACAGACAGACAGACAGATAGATAGATAGATAGATAGATAGATAGATAGATAGATAGATAGATAGATAGATAGATAGATAGATAGATAGATAGATAGATAGATAGATAGATAGATAGATAGATAGATAGATAGATAGATAGATAGATAGATAGATAGATAGATAGATCACCTTGGAAAAAGATCCTACTGTACATGAAGCCCATAAGTCAGGAGGTGACTTGGTGCCTGTGAAGGGGATTGAGCAGAGGTGTTGGGGTCGGCCCCTGGGGGACAGCCACACAGCTGTTGCCCCCCCCCCCCCCCCCCCCCCCCCCCTAGCTTGTTTGGTGCGCCCCCCACTGAGAGAGATGTAGGGAGGTCAGGGGTCACGTAAATAAATACTATTCAAAGCGACAGGTTTACAGTCGGCTGTAATGGAGTACAGGTGTGTGCTGAGCCTCACTTACATCATCTTTCTACTGTATGCATCCAGCCCAGTATAAATGCTCCGTCACAGACAGACATGCCTATGAATGGGCCTCAGGTCACAGGCATGGAGGAATGTGTGTGTGTGTGTGTGTGTGTGTGTGTGTGTGTGTGTGTGTGTGTGTGTGTGTGTGTGTGTGTGTGTGTGTTGTTGTTGGAAATTCTTTATTAGGAACAATCCCTTGAGATGAATCATCTCGTTTTCAAGGGTGTCCTATAAACTACAATATGGACATTTTATTGTACAATTCAGCAAGACAAACAAAACAAAACAAAACAAAACAAAACAAAACAAAACAAAACAAAACAAAACAAAACAAAACAAAACAAAACAAAACAAAACAAAACAAAACAAAACAAAACAAAACAAAACAAAACAAAACAAAACACATGGACACAAAACAAAACACATGGACATAGCACATATCATTACGTCATATATCTGTTCAAATGATGGTTATTAAAAACATGAACAGGTGGTCTCTAGATGGGATGATAGTGCAGTTTTAAAGAGGTTGAGTGATGTTATGGAGCGAATATGTATTGGTAGATTGTTCCAGTCACGGGGAGCTTTGGATATAAATGCTTTTTTGCCGGATGATGTAGGTGTATTGAAGTAGATTTGTGAACAATGTCTGAGGTGATGTGAAGTTGTGTATGGGACCAAAAGTTGTTTTAAGTACTGTGGATAATTGAAGTAAATGCATTTGAATATGAATTGTAGCCAGTGCTGGTGTCTTCTTGCGGTGGGAGATGGAAAATTGAGTGTTTCATAAAGGGTGCAGTGGTGGGTCATGTATGGACAGTCAAGGATGAATCTGCATAATTGATTGTAAACTGAATTGAGCGGAAGAAGGTGTGTTTTAGGGGCGGTCTGATAAATTACGTCTGCATAATCAAGTATTGGTAGTATGAGTTGTTGAACTAGTCTCTTTCGTACTGTAAATGTAAAGCAGTTTCTATTTCGGTAGAGAACACCAGTGCTGAAGTTAATGTGTGTGTGTGT
Organism: Sprattus sprattus; assembly: GCF_963457725.1. Taxonomy (NCBI): domain Eukaryota; kingdom Metazoa; phylum Chordata; class Actinopteri; order Clupeiformes; family Clupeidae; genus Sprattus; species Sprattus sprattus. Next base: position 15,274,508 of record NC_137918.1, on the reverse strand, counting down.
GTGTGTGTGTGTGTGTGTGTATGCATCAGGGTTCTATAAAAGCCAACGTAAAAAAGCACACAAGCGCTTTAGGAGCCTAATGAACTGCTGGAGACATGGGCGCCCTCATGCAATAAACTAGCTGGAGAGGAGCCTCGGCTCCGGTGGGCTCACAGGGCAGGGAGGGAGGGAGGGAGGCAGAGAGGCAGGCAGGGAGGGAGGCAGGGAGGGAGGGAGGGAGGGAGGGAGGGAGGCAGGCAGGCAGGCAGGCAGGCAGGTAGGTAGGTAGGTAGGTAGGTAGGTAGGTAGGTAGGTAGGTAGGTAGGTAGGTAGGTAGGTAGGTAGGTAGGTAGGTAGGTAGGTAGGTAGGTAGGTAGGTAGGTAGGTATGTAGGTATGTAGGTATGTAGGTATGTATGTATGTATGTATGTATGTATGTATGTATGTATGTATGTATGTATGTATGTATGTATGTATGTATGTATGTATGTATGTATGTATGTATGTATGTATGTATGTATGTATGTATGTATGTATGTATGTATGTATGTATGTATGTATGTATGTATGTATGTATGTATGTATGTATGTATGTATGTATGTATGTATGTATGTATGTATGTATGTATGTATGTATGTATGTATGTATGTATGTATGTATGTATGTATGTATGTATGTATGTATGTATGTATGTATGTATGTATGTATGTATGTATGTATGTATGTATGTATGTATGTATGTATGTATGTATGTATGTATGTATGTATGTATGTATGTATGTATGTATGTATGTATGTATGTATGTATGTATGTATGTATGTATGTATGTATGTATGTATGTATGTATGTATGTATGTATGTATGTATGTATGTATGTATGTATGTATGTATGTATGTATGTATGTATGTATGTATGTATGTATGTATGTATGTATGTATGTATGTATGTATGTATGTATGTATGTATGTATGTATGTATGTATGTATGTATGTATGTATGTATGTATGTATGTATGTATGTATGTATGTATGTATGTATGTATGTATGTATGTATGTATGTATGTATGTATGTATGTATGTATGTATGTATGTATGTATGTATGTATGTATGTATGTATGTATGTATGTATGTATGTATGTATGTATGTATGTATGTATGTATGTATGTATGTATGTATGTATGTATGTATGTATGTATGTATGTATGTATGTATGTATGTATGTATGTATGTATGTATGTATGTAGTGTATGTATGTATGTATGTATGTCTATATGTCTTTATTCTTTTTATTCTTTATTTCAAGGATAGCCCCTTGAGATGTGCCATCTCATTTTCGAGGGGGTCCTTCCAATATTAACAAACAATACAAAGATAGTCGGGAGTAAGTACTACACATAATTCTAACACATAAACACAGAGACAAACACAAACAGACATACACAACCATGCACACAAGAACTAATGAAGAAAAAGGAAAGCAGAAATGAGAAGAATGAGTCCTAGAGAGAAAATGTAAGCTAGATCAGAAGCAAGAGCAGGATGTTTTATAATGCATGACTAAAGATGATTTGAAAATATGGAAAGAAGTAATAGACCTAAGTGAGGAAGGAAGGTTGTTCCAATCTGTTGGAGCTTTGAATTTGAATGCCCTTCGACCAATTTCTTCATTAATTCTAGGTGTGACTAGATACAGGTGGTCCATATGCCGAAGGCTATATTGAGAAGTGAAAGGAATTAAAAGTTGTTTCAAATATGAAGGAAGATTGAAGTAGATGCATTTGAAAGTTAGTATTGACCAGTGGAGTTGCCTTCTGGACTTAAGGCAAGCCAGTTCAGGGACTCATACATTAGGTTCTATAAGGACACCTGAGCACAAATCTAAAAAGACTATTATATAACACATTAAGAGGACGGAGATTTGTCTCAAAGGTGTTACCATAGACAACATCAGCATAGTCCAAAATTGAGAATATTAATTGCATTATTATTCTTTTACGTTAATTGCATTATTATTTTTATGTCTGTATGTCTGTATGTCTGTATGTGTGTCTGTATGTGTGTATGTGTGTGTGTATGTGTATGCATGCATTAAAGAGATTTGGGTGTAACTGTGATCATGGAATGATAAATGTAATGTAGCTTTGGACTGTCACATAACTGTGCTCTTGTGTGAGTACACCTACATAGTAGGACCCGCTGTGCTGGACGCTGAGAGAGCGCTCCGGACATCCCCAGGCAGGGAAGTGGGATAATGCCCCTCCCTCTCCAGTTGATTCTCCGATTTCAAAAGTTACATGCGCGCATCTCCGATAAACAACCAACTCCGATCGACTTATCTTGGGGTGTAAATCGGACTTTAGTCGGAGATAAAAAAATCCAGATATTTGGAGTAACATGAAACGGATCTTCGATTTAAATCGGATAAAGCCAGACATTCGGACACATGTAACCGAGTGAGTGTGTTTTGTGCTCTGGGCTTTGCAGTGGCAAATAAGTCTGTTTTGGTTCATATATGGGCCATTCTACCGAATTCGTGTAATATGCAGTCCCTCAACAATAAAAACTATTTACAAAACAATTAGGTATTTAGGCATAGATATTTAATTAGAAAATGTTATGGTCTATATAAACCCAATGCATTACATGAGATAGTGATAAGCTAAATATATACAAAATCATCATTTATAGGGTACTTTCTATTGGGAAGTAGCTGTCCCCAACCCTGACATCCAAATTTCAATGCCTTTAAATAACACTTTTCAATTTTTTTAGATTTTTTTCAATGATTGAATTTCAAAGATCTTTATGATTGGGTTGAAACAGAACTTGGAAAATTTAGACTTATTGTGGGTTTAATTTTTAAATCAATTTAATATACTCAAAAAAACATGTCCCTAGTTTTCATGTCACTACCGAAACACAAGAGTTTTAGTCCATTGGCTGAGCCTGTGTCTTAGCCACGACTCTGCATTTTTGACCATGCAGTGACACTGCATCTCTGTCCCTCCTGGTTGAATGGTAAGTAGCTAAATCCCATAGTTTTTATATAAATGTGTTCCAAAGTCTGAAAATCGACGTGTAACCTTAAGAATTGTCACTACCGAAACGCATGTTTTCTTCAATTAAGTTAACCTTTTGGGGTTTCATGGAAAATCTTATGTTTGTATGTGTGTTCACCTCTTCAAATATTTGTTTGCAAGCCGTGTGCTTGTTAGAATTCTTTATTTATGCTTAAAGTTAGCTAGAATTGTCACTACCGAAACAGTCACTACCGAAACATATGGTAGTGACCAGATGATTTCGGTACTGACAAAATTAAATGGTAAGTAGTTCAATCCTATCATTTTTAAATAAATGTGTTGTGTGGACTAAAGGGCGGACCAGAGCACCTTTTGGATGATTTTGGGAGAGAAATGAACATCCATCCAACAGTGTAGTCACTACCGAAACAGTGCAGTCACTACCGAAACAGATAAATTGAACTTGAAAATTTGGTAAAAAATTCATTTCTATGGATTTCATTGTGAAAACCTTCAAGAAATATTTGTAAAAATACTCTTCAGAGAAGGGAAGGAAACACAATCTGTCAATAATAATACTTTTTTACTATAGTAAATGTGATGTTTCGGTAGTGACAATTTTTGGAAGAGGAAAAACATTCCAACACATTCTGAAAATACAATATAAAACTTGACTGTTCTTTTACTAGATATGTGTACTTTAGATATGGTACAATATACATACGGACAAAGTTTTGGGAATAAACCATACAAAAATTCTAAATATATCCGACATGACTTTGCATCAATTCGGTAGAATGGCCCATATATTATCCTCCTTCCTACAAATGATAGTGGAATTCCTAAATTACACCTTTGCTTTTTTAAACATAGCAGGCCCGCGGTGCTGGACGCTGAGAGAGAGCGCTCCGGACATTCCCAGGCAGGGAAGTTGGATAACACCCCCCCCCCCCCCCCCCCCCCATCTACAATCCACTTTCTCTGGGCTTTCATCAGCGAGTCACTGCCCCTCAAGCCGGGCATATTTCTCCATTTAATATGTGGCCAGGGCAGCTCAGGTTTCATGGGCCTTTCTCCTGTAGCGAGGGGCATGTTTTACATGCGGCCGTGCAGATGTGCATGAACTCCGATACGCACCTCCAGGCGGTCATGCACAGTGCGGACTCGAAAAACTGGCCACGCTCCATATAGCATGTTAAATTCAAAGCAGGCATTGAAAAGCCCTATGCGTGCGTGTTTCACTGTGCTGCGGACTGTGTGTGTGTGTGTGTGTGTATGTGTGTGTGTGTGTGTGTGTTTGTGTGTGTTCCAGTGTGTGTGTTCCAGTGTGTGTGTGTGTGTGTGTGTGTTCCAGTGTGTGTGTGTGTGTGTGTGTGTGTGTGAGAGAAAGTCCTATGCGTGCCTGTTTCACTGTTGCTGTGGACGTTCACTGCAGACCCAGCCTGTCAGTCATTTGTGATTCTGTTAACTACAGACGTCCATGCATCACAATGTTTAATACCTACCCCAGGGCCTCCGTACAGCGCTGGGTGTGCGAGGGAGATCAAGTTCTTGGAGAATTCCATTCTTTTTTTTTTTTCCGAAGCACATTAATCCTGCACTGAAATCCTTGGAGACCCTATTATGATGTGAATTCAACTCCCAGCTAAAAGGCTAAAATATATAGTCCATTCATTCATGTCTCTGTCTAGTTTAGTGAAGTTTTGTCTTTTGTGTGAAGCTCAAATATTTGAGCATTCTATGCGCAGAAGGATGTTTTATTTATTCCACAGGTGCGCTGCATTTGTTCTCTTTTGACACACACACACACACACACACACACACACACACACACACACACACACATTTGTTCTCTTTTAAGAGGAACAGAGGAATGTCGGAGCCGCATTCATATTCACCTCTGCTGGCATTTGTTCCGCAAAAAAATAAATAAAAAACTTCACCTCCCATAAGTCATGGGGGAAGGGCAGGCTTCTCCTCGGTAAACCAGGAAAAGGCCAGGATAAGGTCAAGGCTGCGTTCGTATATTCAGCTGGGGTTCAAGAAGCACCGTCTTCTCACCAAGCTCCTTTTCACCGAAGACGTTCTGCGCCACGCTCCGAGTTAACCTCCCACCGCACCACAAACACGAGCGACCCGCAACTGGCAAATTCACGAACAGAGAAGTAAACAAACCCCAACCGTTG
>NC_137918.1:15254318-15259318 GCF_963457725.1 Sprattus sprattus | reverse complement strand
TCTGTGAATGCACGAGTAAAAAGACCTGTGGCTACTCTGTATGGCGACACTTCTAAGATTCTACATAAAGCTACATGTTGATACATCGTTCTCCGTTGTCCGTGTCTTTGGTCAGGTTACTACATAATATGGAATTTTAAATGTGCCTAAAACTAGACTAAATTGTAATGAGTTTTCGAAAACTAGACTGAAACTAAGAAGGATAACTATGACTAAATGTGACTAAAACTAATATGCATTTTTGTCTTAAGACTGAATCTAAAAATAGCTGCCAAAATGAACACTGAGATAGGGGACCCCTTAATCTGCAATTCATGGTTGCTAGCTCTAATCAGATGTACTACCTAGGCTTATAAGAGAAGACTAACTTTGTATGGCAACGAACACCAATAACTAGAACTAATTTGACAGACTATAAACCAATGTGATACACGTGCTCTCTATCTATACAGTAAAAGTGTTGCTTACGTTTGATACTACACCTACAGACTAACTCTAACTGCATGAAGTCTAACATATAGGCCTATCTTACAATAAACTTTAAGTAAAGCTGGCTATGTAACCGCATTCATTCTAATATTGTTGCAGAGATGTTTCCTTTTACCAAGATAGCAATTTCAACAATTCACTTAGCTCAGTAAGTAGGGTTGGGTACCGAGAACCGGTACCAATACGGCACCGGTTCCATACAACCGATACCTACCCGGACCGAAATGCAACGCAGATTTCGGTGCTTCCTTTCGGTGCCTGAGCAGATAATTTTTTTTTTTTTTTTTTTTTTAATTAAAATTTTTATAATTTAACAAAACTAGCGATAGCTAACGAGAAGTAACGTTAGTGGCGTAGATCTTTCTGAGTACGATCTGTATACTTTTTTGTGTTGATAACAGATTTCGTGGGGCACATAAAACTGCTCCATCTCCCAATATAGACTCTCGCCTGTGTCGCTCACGCTGCATTCCGTATGGGACTAGTGGAAACGGGATTTGTGTTGAGGAGTTGCCATGGTAATGGGTTGACTTGCGTGTGGTTTCGGTTTCAAGATAAGTGTGGTTGTTCTAAGCAGAAGTTGGATACGCTTTATTAAACGGAGAGCTACCGTCTCATCCAAAGATATTCCTTCTCAATGTGAGTTCTTAAGAGAGCACTAACTTGGACGCTACAATAACATTGCAACAGTCTGACAGCGAAGAGCAGGCAGCCTTGCACAGAGCAAGCACAAACAGAGCTAGCCATCAATATAACGGAGAAAATGTCGAAAGGTAAACGATCAAAAGTGTGGCTGTATTTCGCACAAAAAGATTCAAACAACGCGACGTGCGTGAAATTGCGTGAAAATGGGGGAGAGAACTCAAGAGGCCCTGAAGCTAAACTTTTAAAGGGGAAGTACACATTCACGAAACCAGTGGGTTTAAATAAATGCAAACTAATTAATATTTGTGTTACTCTGAAGGCAAACATGCTCATATTTCTGCAAAAGTATTACTGAAGTGTGAAGTGTGTGTACAGAGTTTGTTGTTATGTATTTATTTATATTTATTTAAGTATACTGTAAACAGTTGTTATAAGTTAATATATTGTTCATAGTTTGAAGTTAAAAGGTTTGAAGCCAAGTGTTTTGTATTTATTTTTATTTATAGTATACCTCAAACAGTTAATATATTGTTAAATTTAAAGAAAACTATTTGCCTTGGCGATAAATAAGCCTAATGTCTTTAATTAAAAAAAAAAAAAAAGTATCGGTTCTGGCACCGTTTAGGCACCGGTATCGTTTTAAAAGTATCGGTTATGTACCGGTATCGGAAAAAACCCAAACGATACCCATCCCTATCAGTAAGTCAGTATAACGAAACTCTGAGATACCCTCATATGTCTAAACGTCAGTGGAGCCAAAATATAATGGTTGAGCTTGGTTGCTTGCTAAAATATATTGGAAGAAGGCCCCACTACACTGATTGAGTAGATGTAAATACATGTTAATTCATAGGCACTTGTTCTCTCTGTCACAGAGCAAGCACACTCTCGCAGTTCGTTCACGAAACGCATTCTAGTTGAATTCTGCTGTTTATTTATGTGTGTGTGTGTGTGTGTGTGTGTGTGTGTGTGTGTGTGTGTGTGTGTGTGTGTGTGTGTGTGTTTGTGTGACTTTCAGCCACAGCCTTCACTTGACTACAGGATGACTGCAGAGCCACTTAAAGAAAATGAATGAAATGTCAATGGCATGAATGAACGCTCCTGAGAGTGACTCATCGTCTCCGTCCAGAGCGCTCAATGGAACATCCATACACACACACACAAACACACACACACAAACACACACACACACACACACACACACACACACATCGTCTCTGTCTATAGCGCTCAATGGAACATCCATACACACACACACACACACACACACACACACACACACACACACACACACACACACACACACACACACACACACACACACACACATACACACACACACACACACACACACACACACACACGCATCATCTCTGTCTATAGCGCTCAATGGAACATCCATACACACACACACACACACACACACACACACACATCGTCTCTGTCTATAGCGCTCAATGGAACATCCATACGTCTGAGCTGAGTAGGTACTAATGTGGTGACAGCCTGAGGCAGACTTTTGTCCTCTCACTAGCACGTCTAGAGGGTGTGTGTGTGTGTGTCTTTGGGTGAGTGTGTGTATTTATGTGTGCGTGTGTGTATGTGTGTGCATGTGTGTGTGTGTGTGTGTGTGTCTTTGTGTGAGTGTGTGTGTGTGTGTGTGTGTGTGTATGTATGTGTGCATGTATGTGTGCGTAAGAGTGTGTGCCTGTGCATGTGAGTGTGTGTGTGTGTGTGTGGGAGAGAGAGAGAGCAAAAGAGTGTGTGCGCATATATATATATGTCGATATATGATGATAGTTGATAGCTGCAAATCCAATTGATTAATGAAAACAGAATTGATACAATAAAATGTGTGTAAACATCTCAATTAACGTTCCAATGAGGCTAGTCTTTGATCACCCCTATCAGATGCAGATCAGACCTTTGTTCCAGTGCATAATGTAATCCATCTTGGTTATCATCGCAATTGTGCTTTAGTTGGCCAAGTCCAAATAAAAGAAAGACACACACACACACACACACACACACACACACACACAGTCAGAATAAAAGAGAGTGTTGCTGTGCCAAGAAAGTCTAAACAAAAGATTTAGAGTAATGACACTAGCAACTCTGGACAGACTTATCTCTAACTTTCTGCTAGTTCATCATGTCTAGTGAACAGTATGCTCCATAACTAAAATAACTGGAACTGTGTGATAGGTTGTAAGTTAGCTGTGTTGGGCACTGGTGCAGTGTGCACAGCAAGCTAGTTGCAGCTGCGTTTGTTGAACACTTGCAGCATAGATGTCTGTGGCTTACATGGTGAAATTTGAGAATCCATGGTGCATTGATCAGGAACTGATGTTTGTATGTTTGTAATGTGTTACCCGCTATGCGATTATTACAGTCATATGTGCACAGTCCCACACTGGACTTGAGCCCGGACCCTCAGACAGTGGAGGTTGGGGTGCAAATAATTACGCTAAAACCCCCTGGGTTTATTTATTATGTGTATGATAGCATGTCTCTTTCAGTTTCGTGGAATTAATTTATCTCACCGTATAACATGCCACTTGTTTTTAGCATGTTTTCACATTTTAGTTTTAAAGCCTGACTCAATCCCGGTCGCCTGTCAAATTGAGTGCATTTGTGTTGGGGCTACGCTGACGGCAATAGCAGAAGGCAGAGAGCACACAAGTAGGATCATGTAAAAGCCCATCTATGCAGGGGCGGCCCTAGCACATTAGGCGCTCTAGGCGAGCTTCACTCCTGGCGCCCCCCCTAAGACTGCAATTATTTCACATAAACACAACGATCGCAGCAAATAGACTGTGTTACCGTCACACACCTGTATAAACTCAGTCCCTGAGTAGACTCAGTAAACACAGAACAACGGCATGCAATAAGAACAGTAAGGAACAGGTACATCGTTAGTGCATTATCACACATAGAAAAGTATATGCGCCCGCCGCACGGCATTATGGGGCGACTATGCCGGCATGTTACAGTCAGTATTATCATTATTTGTTAAATTTAGCTTTGTGGCGAAATGTATTTCCTCGCTTCAATGTCGTTAAAAGAATACGTTACTTTGCGCATAGGCCTATGTGATATTGTTGGAAGAAGTTTGATTTGTAATTAGTTGCAACAGACGAGGACCTGTCGAGCGGCTGTTCCCATAAATCCATGTACATGTTCTCATTCACAATAATGTTTGATAACCCCCTGAAGAAGTTGTATTAATGTTTTCCCACGTGTTGTTTATCTGCTCATTATACACTGTTTCTCCAAAATCAGTTTGATCTCTGAAATACTGTGTTCATCATTAGTGTTTTCATGATAACATATTGTAGCAACCCTTAATGTGTATTGTACATCATAAGTGGACTTCCCTGCACCTTGCGGAGTTGTAATATCATTACTTTCACCTGTCTTTCCGACGGTAAAGAGATATATCGATGAGTTCGATGATCCGGACCGTCTAGTCATGCACGCCGTTGGGGTTAAAAGCCTCTTCAGAGGATAGACACACATTCGCATCAAATGTCTCGCTATGCTAGCATGATTTAACAACACCAATGAAGAACATAGCCCTCCGTTTTCGAGTTTTGGCTCATTTTACCCTAAAGTTAGCTTTATTTTGTTATGTCAAAATATTGGTTGGAGCTATAGAAGGAGCGCCAACTTATGCGTCCGGGAAAAAAAAAAAAATTGTGTTTTTTTTTTCTTTTTCGGGCGCATTATTTGGCGCTCCCCCTCTAGATGGCGCTCTAGGCGGCCGCCTAACCCGCCTGTAGGAAAGGCCGCCCCTGCATCTATGTCTCTCACACTTTTCAATCCAAAATGGCACCTGTGGTGTGAGGTGTGTGAGGTGTGTGTGT
>NC_137918.1:15241818-15251818 GCF_963457725.1 Sprattus sprattus | reverse complement strand
TGTTTACAGGTGCTTCTTGGGCATCAACCCAGAGCAAGGCTCGAAGAAGAGGCGTGGAGGGATACATGCAAATGTCAGCACACTCCAGAGAAAGCTTGTCGACTTCGAGTGGTCATTGTAAATTTGTAATTGTTTTTGCATTTTTTTTTTGTAATTGCATTTCATTTTTGTTTATATTGTATATGTTCCGAAGTTTTGTTTATATTGTATATGGTCTGAAGACAGACAGAGTTATTTAGGAGAGTCTACGTTCTGGAGTGTTGTGTGTAATTTGACGTGTTTTAAACTTTTTTCATTGTGTATTATGATATTGATTAATGAATTTGACGTGTTTTTAACTTTTGCTATTTGTATTTGGGTTTTGAGTTCTAGGGTTAGGGTATTGAGTAATGAATTTGACATGTTTCAAACCTTCAGTAATTGTTATGTAATTGGGTATTGATTTTTTTGCGTGTTTTTAAACCTTTTTTATTGTAATGTATTTAGGTATTGAATAATAAATATGAACTGTTTTAAACCTTCATGAATTTGTATGTGTTTGGGTATTGAGTAATGAATTTAAAAAGTTAAAATTAGTATTGTCTTTGTTCTTGCTTTGACTTTTAATTTAGCAAATCCAAAGCACATTTGTGTGGTAAAATCACAGTTAACAAGTCAAATGTGCAGTACTTAAATTGTAAATGTACAGTATAATGTACTAGTTGCATAACTTAAGTTTTACAGTAAAAATACTGTAAATTATATACAGCAAGACGATGTAATTCCACAGCTACATACTGCCAAATCACAGTAATCCAATGGCATTAAACTGTGAAATTACAATATACTGCTGTAGTTGCATTGCATTTTACTGTGAATTTTTTACAGTTCATTACTGTAAAACATGTGCAGTAGATTACTGTGAAATATTTACAATAAATTACTGTAAAATTACCGTGAAATGAATGCAATTATTAGCCAGTAGTTTACTGTAAAATTACGGTGAAATATTTTACAGTGCATACACACACACACACACACACACACACTCAGTGTAAATATTTCCCCTGAGAGCTCTGGCGTGTGTTTATGCTGCAGTGACACTGCTGGCAATGCCTGAGCTGTTTGGAGGGCGAGACCCAAAGAGATGTCACTCTCTCGGGATCCCATAGGGAGACCACAGAGTCCCATCCAGACCAGACTACTAGGGAGGTTGAAGAAAAACACTATAGAGTATTACTTCAATACAGCTGAGTCAAGCATTGCAATATTTATTTATGTATTATTATGATTTTTAATTGATTTTGGTACATACGTCTACTCTGATAACATTGCTAATGAAGTCCAAACTATGGCGCAATACTTCGTTCTTCACTTGCGTTAAATGGGAAAGGAAGTCAGAGTGAAGAACACATTTACTGCACCAAGATGGCTGCAGAGACTCCCAGCATACGGAAGGCAATAGAACACATTTACTGCACCAAGATGGCAGCAGAGACTCCCAGCATACGGAAGGCAATAGAAGGAAGAAAATAATCTGAATGTATCACAGAATCGAATCACAGTACGGTATCGTGAAATGCAAAGGATGACAATGGTATTGTATCATAACCCAAATACTGTGATGGCATCGTATAACCTCTGTGCTAATTCCCACCCTTAACTCATTTGTTTCACCATAATTACCATAATTAGAAGCAAGAGGATATGGTATTAGTCACATTATGCTTATGATATGGTTATGGCAGTCTCCAAACAAAACAAAAAAAAAAATTGTAAGTGATTCTTCCATTGTGACACACCAACACACACACATCAACACACACATACACACACACACACACACACACCTCATATCTGGGCATGGTAGACACCAACACATGAGTGGTATGCTCTGAAATGTTTCCATGCACTGCGTACAGCCGTGGCCTACTGGTTAGGGTTTCGGGCTGGTAACCGGAAGGTGGCCGGTTCCATCCCTGACCAGTAGGAAAAATGTGGGCGGGGGAAGTGGTAGAGCACTGCTCTCCCATACCCACATCCACGGCTGAGGTGCCCTTGAGCAAGGCACCTAACCCCAATCACTGCTCCCCGGGCGCTCAAAAGCAGATCACTGCTCCGGGTTAGTGTGCTTCACCGTGTGTATCACTACCCTGGATGGGTAAAATGCAGAGATAAAATACAAAATGTGTGTGTGTCAATATCTCTGCCGTAAAAACAGTCACTAGGGCTCATTTCCATTTCCATTAATTTCCATATATGTTTCATTTCATATGTAAGTGACAATTCAATAGCAAACAACTGAAAAGTGACATAGGTTAGTTCTGCCACGCATATATTGTTATTTCACATTAATATTACTTAGGGTGCAGGTCATGGTATTCAGGTAGCATTTACATAATATTTTATTGTAGGAGAAGTACAACACAGTCTCCTCTTTGTCATGCCAGCTCTCGAACTATTTTATCCTGGGAAAATGTATAACCTACTATTGCCATAATTAGAAGCAAGAGGATATGGTATTTGTCATATTATGCTTATGATATGGTTATGGCAGTCTCCAAACTAAAAAAATCATTTTTGTATGTGATTCTTCCATTGTGACACACCAACACACACACATCAACACACACATACACACATATACACACACATACACACATATATACACACACACACACACACACACACACACACACACACACACACACACACACATACCAAGCGTTCATTGAACTGCATTTCTCTGGTTACAGCTGGAATGGCTCTCTTTTGGGCTGCATAATTTCAAGTCTTTCGGTTTAACATCATGACACTCAGAATGTGCTGGAATGTGCTGGAAAGTTCGACAAGCTGACAAAGGCTGCTTTCTCACTCCTTTTCTGTGTGTGTGTGCGTGTGTGTGTGTGTGTGTGTGTGTGTGTGTGTGTGTGTGTGTGTGTGTGTGTGTGTGGGTTTGAGATCTTGGTATGTGAGGAGAGGAGTGTGGCCACGTGTGTAAATCTGACATCTTCAAATACCCATTTCTGCAGCACTCAAGTCTTTTTCAAACAGAACATTGTGATGGGGCTTTCTGGGAACCATCGATCAAGCACACACTCTCTCACACACACACACACACACACACACAGAGAGACACAGAGAGAGAAATATGACACACTTCATCATCTTCGTCTTGCTCAGAGATATCTCCAGGAATGTCTTTATCTCATCACTCTTTCTCTCTATCACTCTCTTTCTTTATTTCTCTCTCTACCCCTCTCTTTAAACTTCAAATTCAAATTCTTTCTCTGTCTGTGTGACAATGATGGATTCCCATGTCTGCACATCAGAGAAAGATGACAGATTTGCAGAGAAGCACTTAGAGACGACCCATCAAGAAACACCTGTGCAGACACATGCAATCACACACTCTCACACACACACACACACACACACACACACAGAGAGACACACACACACACACACACACACACACACACACACACACTCACACTCGTACACACACTCGTACACACACACACACACACACACACACACACACACACTCACACACTCGTACACACACACACACACACACACACACACACACACACACACACACACACACACACACATAGAGAGAGAGAGGAGGGGGAGAGTTGTTGAAATTCTTTGAAATGGAGAACCCACCCATAAATAGCAGTCACATGTAATCACATTCATGTTAAAGAGTGACAACACAGCCAGTCCAACCTGTGACAGCGAGGAACCCACTGCCTGATGGACACCCTCTACATCTGTCTCTCTCTCTATGTGTGTGTGTGTGTGTGTGTGTGTGTGTGTGTGTGTGTGTGATGTCCCCACACAAATGAAGCAGACGGACACAGCACACAGACAAGTAGAAGGAGACATGACACAGCACACAGACAGGTAGCAGGAGAACAGCACACAGACAGGTAGCAGGAGAACAGCACACAGACAGGTAGCAGGAGACATGACACAGCACACAGACAGGTAGACATGACACAGCACACAGACAGGTAGCAGGAGACATGACACAGCACACAGACAGGTAGCAGGAGACATGACACAGCACACAGACAGGTAGCGGGAGAACAGCACACAGACAGGTAGTAGGAGACATGACACAGCACACAGACAGGTAGCGGGAGAACAGCACACAGACAGGTAGCAGGAGACATGACACAGCACACAGACAGGTAGCAGGAGACATGACACAGCACACAGACAGGTAGCAGGAGACATGACACAGCACACAGACAGGTAGCAGGAGACATGACACAGCACACAGACAGGTAGCAGGAGACATGACACAGCAGACAGACAGGTAGCAGGAGACATGACACAGCACACAGACAGGTAGAGGGAGACATGACACAGCAGACAGACAGGTAGCAGGAGACATGACACAGCACACAGACAGGTAGCAGGAGACATGACACAGCACACAGACAGGTAGCAGGAGACATGACACAGCACACAGACAGGTAGCAGGAGACATGACACAGCACACAGACAGGTAGCAGGAGACATGACACAGCACACAGACAGGTAGCAGGAGACATGACACAGCACACAGACAGGTAGCAGGAGACATGACACAGCTCACAGACAGGTAGCAGGAGACATGACACAGCACACAGACAGGTAGCAGGAGACATGACACAGCACACAGACAGGTAGCAGGAGACATGACACAGCACACAGACAGGTAGCAGGAGACATGACACAGCACACAGACAGGTAGCAGGAGACATGACACAGCACACAGACAGGTAGCAGGAGACATGACACAGCACACAGACAGGTAGCAGGAGACATGACACAGCACACAGACAGGTAGCAGGAGACATGACACAGCACACAGACAGGTAGCAGGAGACATGACACAGCACACAGACAGGTAGCAGGAGACATGACACAGGAGTTAACATGGGGACAAACAGAGAGGCCTAAAGTTAATTTATAATTAACTTCATCATGTGACCTTTTTCTCTCTGTCTGTCCCACTTTCTATCATTTCCATCTTTTATCTTTTTGTAATTCATCTTTAATATTTCTCTGTTGCCTGACTTTCTTTTGCCTCAATGTCTCACTCTACCCTCTCTCTCCCTCTCCCTCTCTCTCTCCTCCTCTCTCTTTCCATCACTACTCCTCTCTATATCTCTATCTCTCTCCCTCTCTTCCTCTCCCTCTCTCTATCTCTCTATCGCTCTCCTTCATATTCAACCTATCACCAGGTGGTTTAACACTGATGGCAGATGACAACGAAAGAAGAGAAAAAAAATAGATGATTCCAGCACTATGCCAGCACCACACACACACACACACACACACACACACACACACACACACACACACAGAGCACTATGCCAGCACCACACACCTTTTCATTGTCACTGTGATTATTGGCCATGCAGCCTGTAAGTGTGTGTAGGTATTTGAAAATGCACAAGATGTCCTCTTGTTATTCTTGACTTATGTCTTGCATTACTTTTCTTCCTGTGTTTGTCGGAACACTGTTTGCCAAAATATGTATAATCTAATAAAATATTGTTAGTGACATGCTTAATATACATTTGACAGTGTCATTTATTACAAGCTAGCAGAGTTAGGTTAGGCTTATTGGCGAGAGATGACTGATCAAACTTGCAAAAAATTGATCTGGAAAAACTATGAATCTCCTTGAGACAGGGGTGACACCAATAAGGTAACAGCTTACACCGCATTCTTTCAAAAGTAACATTGGAACACACACACACACACACACACACACACACACACACACACACACACACAAACACACACAGACACACAGACACACACACACACACACACACACACACACACACACACACACACGTAACATTGGAAGGGATTTATGATGAAAGACTAGCTACTGAAACTTTCCTCACACGGCCAAAACATCAAGCAAGAACAACACAAAATACAGCAAGAGAGCTAATAAGTTATTACTGACTAGAAATAAGGCCATCTCGGTTATTACTGACTAGAAATAAGGCCATCTCGGCATCTGACTGGCGTAGCTCTTGCCAACGGGTAAAAAGCCAGTCCGAGAATGACTCTTTTTCGGTCTCTTGCTCGTTACTCTCTCCTTTTCTCTTCCTCACTTCCTCCTACAACGTCTTCCTCATCCTTTCCTTTCCTTTCTTCGTCATCTCTGCCATGATGAAACAATACCGCACAAGCTTCCTCTTATAGCCAGCCCCAAAGATACATGTGCACCAGGCGTGCTGTGGCACTGGCACAGATTCCAATTCCGTATTACAAGTCAGTGGACCAACTAAATCATTTTGAAGCTGTTGAGTGATGTTGCTTGAACTAAAGAAATAAATACTTCAGAAACTAAATAAACAGTTAACTAACCAGATACTGCAATTACAGTGGGGACACAAGGAATTTAAGAATAGAAAGGAGAGGAGAGCAGAGGAGAGGAGAGGAGAGGACAGGAGAGAAGAGCCGAGAGAGGAGGGGAGAGGAGAGGAGAGGAGAGGGGAGGGGAGGAGAGGAGAGGAGGGGACAGGGCAGGGGAGGAGAGGAGAGGAGAGAGGACATGAGAGGGCCTGTGTGTGTGTGACGTAGGAGAAGGGGGTGCTGAGCAGAGCTGCCGTCTATCTCCGTCCGGCTGAGGTCTAAATCTGGGGCCCGTCCTCCCGCAGTGTCCTTGGACCCGTCGCTGCCTCCAGATGGGTGACACACTCCCTCTCTCCTCCTTTCTCCTCTCCTCCTGTCCCATCCTCTCTCTCTAGATGACGACACACTCCCTCTCTCCTCCTTTCTCCTCACCTCCTGCCCCACTCCCTCTCTCCTCCTTTCTCCTCACCTCCTCACCTCCTGCCCCACTCCCTCTCTCCTCCTTTCTCCTCACCTCCTGCCCCATCCTCTCTCTTCAGATGACGACACACTCCCTCTCTCCTCCTTTCTCCTTTCTCCTCACCTACTGCCCCATCCTCTCTTTTCAGATGAAGACACACTCCCTCTCTCCTCCTTTCTCCTCACCTCCTGCCCCATCCTCTCTTTTCAGATGAGGACACACTCCCTCTCTCCTCCTTTCTCCTCACCTCCTGCCCCATCCTCTCTTTTCAGATGACGACACACTCCCTCTCTCCTCCTTTCTCCTCCTGTCCCATCCTCTCTTTTCTGCTCCCTCTGCTTTACTCTCTTCACCTCTTCTATCAACCCCTCTCTCCCCTCTTCTCCTTCCTCTCCTCTCTGCTGTCCTCTCTTCTGTCTTCCAAACCCCGCCCCATCATTTCCTGTTCTTCTCTTCTCTCCTATCCCATCCTCTTGTCTTTCTTTCCACTTTCATCTCCCCTCTCCTCTCCTCTCATCTCCTCTTCTCTTCTCTTCTCTTCTGTTCTCCTATCCCCCTTTCTTTTTTGCATCTCTTTTTATCTCTGTTCATCTCCTCTTCCCTTTTCTCTGTTCATCTCCTCTTCCCTTTTCTCTGTTCATCTCCTCTTCCGTTTTCTCTGTTCATCTCCTCTTCCGTTTTCTCTGTTCATCTCCTCTTCCGTTTTCTCTGTCCTCCACTTTCTCTCCTCCTTTTGTCTTTTTTCTGACCTCTGGCTTCCAATTGCTTTGCACCTCCAGATTAGCAAATCACCCTGATAATACACACGCACACACACACACACAAACACACACACACACAAATAAAGCACACACTCTCAGCCACAAGCACACATGAAAGTGTCACTACTGAGTCTGAAATGACGATGCATCCGACGTGTGTGGCTTTTGAACTTGTCACACTTGAGCTAGATAAACAAACAAACACCCACATGCTTGCAGCGCCCTTGAATGCACTGCCCCTTGAATACAGTACTCTTCACAAGAGTAATCGAGCAAAACTTCTAAAGTTCAACACCACCACTCCCCCCCCCCCACACACACACACACACACCCCATCCCTCTCCTCTCACGAGGACAGTTAGGCTGTACACAATGTTCCCTCCTGCCTCCACGTTCAATCTCTCTCTCTCTCCATACATCTCTCTCTCTCTCTCTCCCTCTCTCTCCAACTATCTCTCTCTCCTTCTCCTCTACTCTGTTGTCTTCATCATATCCCCTCAGGGAATGGAAATAGAATGAATACAGAGAAAGGAGTCAACAAGGAGAGACAGATAGAGAGATTGAGTGAGTGTGAGAGAGAGTGTGAGAGAGAGAGGGAGGGCTGGAGCAAGCTAGTGAGTGCGAGAGAGAGAGGGAGGGATGGAGCAAGAGTGTGAGAGAGAGAAAAGCAAGCAAGCACTGAGAAGGGAATGAAGTTTGAGAAACACCGCCGGCCTCCAATAATAACAGACTCGTAATAAAGGCGCTTTCCCAACAGCTCGACTGCCGGCACTCTTATCATTTTTCTCTAAATTCAATAACCGTTTCTTTTTTTTTTAAAGATGTCTTCCAGAGTAGAGGTTTTTGTCTGTGTGTGTGTGTGTGTGCGTGTGTGTTTGTGTGTGTGTGTGTGTGTCTATTTGTGTTTGTGTGTTTGAGTGCAGAATGTGACGATGCGTGTGTGTGCGTATGTGTGTGTGTGTCTATTTGTGTTTGAGTCTTTGCATGCAGAATGTGACACTGTGTGTGTGTGTGTGTGTGTGTATGCGCCTCAGTCCTTGCAGTGCAGTGAAGCACTGCATGTCCCCCGAGAACTTGGAGGTTCTTTGTGAAAGTGAGGGTTGAGGCTAAAGAATGAGCTCTTGTCCTTCCCAGCATAGTGGGCATCTAAAGGAAGAAAGCTTCTCATGAAACAAGATGGGAGGAGAGAGAGAGGTTGAGGCAGGGGACCTCTAGCACAGGCTCTTCATTATAAAGAGACGTGCTTATAGTGAAATATATTGTTTTGTCTAAAAGAACCTTATAAGATTTTTATCTTAAAAGCATTTATATGCCTGAAAACAAAATAATACACTGTCAGGGATTTCCAGGAAAGGACCCAATCGCAGACGAGATACAGACAGTTCAGGGTTTATTTACAAAAAGTTTAAAGTAAAGAAGAAAAACTCACAGGAGATGGAAGGCAAAAACTCAGAATTCCAAAAACACAGAAGACCCCAACTGGAATCCAAAAAAACAGGAAGCACAAAAAAAAACATGGACGCAAGGCAGAGAAGGCAAACTAGCAAGAATACAGAACACAGGGTGACGAACCAACAGGGTACAACGGGTAGACTGAACTTAAATAACAAAAGGGGGGAACCAATAACAAGACACAGGTGAACTAAACGAGGGGAATTAACAAGACAAAGGAGATACTAATCAGGCTAACAAACAGACTAATAATTGGGATCAGGTGAGGGGGCGGAGAACAGGAACACAGAACAGGAACATGAGGCAAGGGGTTAACACTGGAGCACATGGCAGGAACCAGGAAGCACAAAGGACTAGACACAGGAAGTAAACAATGGCAGACAGGAAGTAACATAAGAGGACGAAAGGGTTACAAAGTAAAAGCACAGGATAGACAGAGCAGAGAACTGACATACACAGTTTCAGATTGCTCAGCTTGTTGCATTTTAAGGGCACAATTCTATCCAAAAGAGTAGAATTATGATGTTCATGAGCTAATCTATAATCGAATCACAAAAAAACATTCTGCTCAGCTATGGATGAGGGGATGGCCGATTCGTGTCTGTTCATTTCGTTCCGAGGCTGATTCGAGTTTCTAAACTAAGGAGCGCTTGAACGACTTGACACGTGTTCATGTTTAATAAACTCCGAAATTAACATTTTTATTAGGATACTCGGCTGACGACAGTACATCTTTCGCTGCAATCTACCAAATGGATAATGATCCCTCTCCCCCGGCTCTGCATGGCAGTACTGTATAAACGAGGAGAATTATACAGCCCAGAGGAAATAAGAAGACACTATTACATGAGCAAAGGGATACTGTGTTTGTGTGTGTGTGTGTGTGTGTGTGTGTGTGTGTGTGTGTGTGTGTGTGTGTGTGTGTGTGTGTGTGTGTGAATGTGTGTGTGTGTGTTACATGAGAATAGTA
>NC_137918.1:15216369-15226369 GCF_963457725.1 Sprattus sprattus | reverse complement strand
CACACACACACACAATGTCCCGTCCGCAGCCTGTGGACACACACACACACACACACACACACACACACACACACACACACACACACACACACACACACACACACACACACACACACACACACACACACACACACACACAGTGTCCCCTCCACAGCCCGTGGACAAGCTTCCAACCAGACCCACCGCAGAGCAGGTATGAGGGACACACACACACACACACACACACACACACACAAAGAGTCTGGGACAGCTGTATGTAACGCCACGGTTTTGACAAGAGAGAGGGTGTGAGATAGGAGGTGAAGAAGAGACAGATGTCAGTATGACTATTACACGAGAAGTAAAAAAGAGAGATGGAGAGGTGTACATTACATCCACTGACACATAGATTGTACAGCTGAGAGAGGACGCAAGAGAAGGCAAGAGAGAGAGAGAGAGAGAGAGAGATAGAGAGAGAGGGAGAGATAGAGAGAGAAGGGGAGAGAGAAATAGAGAGAGATATATAGATAGAGAGAGAGAGACAGAGAAATAGAGACAGAGATATCGATAGAGAGAGAGAGAGAGATAAATAGAGAGAGAGATAGATAGAGACAGAGATAGAGAGAGATTAAGCTACATAAATACAGAGAGAGAGAGAATAACACAGAGAGAAAGAAGACCCTTTCAAACAGAGACTCTGCTATATTGACATGAAGAAAACTCCTCTTTATATATCTCTCTCTATTTCTATCTCTCCCTCTCTCTCTATCTCTCCGTCTCCCTCTCTCTCTCTCTCTATCTCTCTTGCCTTCTCTTGCGTCCTCTCTCAGCTTAGCTAGTTTACACTGACTCAAACAGAGCTCCGTGATGGTGCCGCTCCAGTGGGTGTTTTTAAACAGTAGCAGGAACGTGATGTTTAACATAGCGCCTAGCTTGATTTATAATGTACGTTTCAGACCACCCAGAACTCTGGCATTTCCAACACTGGAAAATTACACCACCTGAAGACGGCACTCTGACTCAGAAACTCAAATGTCCCCGGCTTCAGTGAGATACGTCCTACGGAACCAGAGACTATGTCAGAGGTTCAAAACCTTTTTTGAATGTGTGAGACGATGCAAGAGAGAGAGTGTCAATCTGAATAAGAAAAAAGGAAAAAAGAAAAATCCAATGATGATTGGGTTTCATTCTTGTGTTTCCATTTAAGGGCAACCCAGACACTAGACTGTTTTAAGACTGGCCTAAAAAACCTTTTTATTCATAAAGGCATTTCCTACTTTTTAAAAAATGTATATATTTTCTTAAACTGTCCTTTTGTCCTTTAGCACTCTGAGATTCTGCCTAGAATGAAGACTGCTTAACAAATAAAATGAATTATTATTATTATTTGGCTCGAAAACAAGTCGGAGCAAGGACATTTAACAAGGCGTGTTGGACAGTCCGAGTTGTCTAAAAATGTGTTATACCATATGCATTGGAAATAGACTAGCCTACCTGCTGCTTTCAAACCCACTGGCAGGTGAACTTGCAGGTGCAAACTGTGGACATTCATAGCCATGTTGAGAGGCATACAGTTCGGGATGGTTTTTGGGCCATGGAAACGGTAAGAAATAAAAAAAAAAAACGCCCTTTAAACAATAAACTGTTCATTTTGCCTCTCACAAAACGTTCTGTAGCACTCCGTCATACTTTTTATAAAAATAAAGCTCCATGACTGACTAGGCCTGGTTCTGTCTCCTCGACAGTGAGGTAGCTTTCACTCTCTCTGGAGGTCACACTATCAGTGAAGAGAGCTAGATAGGGTGTCTAAGTCAATTCGTTTTCAATTTCTCTGTGTGAGGTTTCATAGAGCCTTACTGCTGAAATGTGTGCGGGAGGAGGTATTGTATCACAGTTCATTTTAACAGCAGGTGACATAATCCAGCGTCAGTGACCACTCTCTGGCTACAAATACTCTCACTGCTTTTCAAAACAAGGTTTTCGGCGCAGGTTGTTCGTTTTATCTGTCTGTAAACAGGATTACACAGTAGCCAAATCTACTGGCTTTATTTCCTTTAACAGTGTACCATGGGCCAAGGATTAACCCATTACATTTTGGACTGGGGCGGCTCCACGAATTAAGTTTCACTTTCGCTAACATTGCGAGATGTGCCACTTGGCCTTGAGGAAGGTCTATGCCCTATGCTAGTGCCCTTGTTGCATGGCAACAGCGATTGAGTTTTCTGTAACGAGTGGACTCTCCTCGCTCCATCTGGGATAGGGCCGAGTGATGGCGACATAAATGAGAGATCATTCTAGAACTGTTTTCCCATGGGCCAAGGATTAACCCATTACATTTTGGACCGGGGCGGCTCCCCGAATTTAGTTTCACTTTCGCTAACATTGTGAGATGTGCCTTGAGGGAGGTCTATGCTCTCCAAGTGCCCTTCTAGTTTTTATGTTTTTTTTTTTTTTTATTGGTCACAAATTGTTGTTGGATGGCAACAGCGATTGTGTTTCCTCTAACGAGTGGACTCTCCTCGCTCCATCTGTGATAGCGCCGAGTGTCGGCTACATAAGTGAGACATCTTTCTCGAACTGTTTCCACTCGATTAGCCAACAATGTCAAAGCAGTGCGTGCCGACTCTACTTTGTTTGTTTACAATCTTCTTATCCTCGTCATCGTACTGAACGCTGAATTCAAAACGTTTCCCACACAGTGGATTTAAAAGACGCAGTGCCTCTCCAAATTTGCCTCTCTCTGTGTAGCTAGCGTTTGCCATTGTCAAGTTGGAGCTGAACTGAGCAGAGATCATTTTGTGTTTAGTTTCCCCTCTCTTCTCCAGCTCCTATTTGCATACAGAGTGCAGAGAGGCTCCAGGGAAATTCTAACAGGCTCCAGAGGTGTTCTGTGGATCTGAATGTATAACGCGCATGTGTGTGTGTGTGTGTGTGTGTGTGTGTGTGTGTGTGTGTGTAGTCAGCAGTGCAGTAAGCAAGTTTTGAAAGTGATAGGAAATTGACAATCGCAACATAATACCATGGTACACATGTGTGTCTGTGTGTGTGTGTGTGTGTGCGCGCGCTGCGCGCGCGTGCGCGCGTGTGTGTGTGTGCGCGTGTGTGTGTGTGTGTGCCTAGGCTATGTCACCCCCCTTTCCCACCATGCCAGCTCTCCCTCTTCCACAGACATTAATTCAGCTCTGTGACTATCTCCACTGCTGGCTCCAAGGCAGAACAACAACGACCCCCGACTCCGTGTTTGCACGTTTGAAACAGAACGGCAAGATAAAAAAATCCCTTAAGAGATGCAGGCTCTAGCCTAGCTCTGCTCAACTCACTGATGTAAGAGAGATGTAAGAGATGGGAAGGATATGCATCATTTGTGTGTGCGTGAGAGAGGGACAGAGAGAGAGAGAGGGAGAGAGAGAGAGAGGGGGAGAGAGAGAGAGAGGGGGAGAGAGAGAGGGAGAGAGAGAGGGACAGAGAGAGGGACAGAGGGAGAAAGAGGGAGAGAGAGAGAGAGGGACAGAGGGAGAGAGAGAGAGAGAGAGAGAGAGAGAGGGAGGGAGGGAGAGAGAGAGGGGGAGAGAGAGAGGGACAGAGAGAGGGACAGAGGGAGGGAGAGAGAGAGGGACAGAGAGAGGGACAGAGAGAGGGACAGAGGGAGAGAGAGAGGGACAGAGAGAGGGACAGAGAGAGAGGGACAGAGGGAGAGAGAGAGAGAGAGGGACAGAGAGAGGGACAGAGGGAGAGAGAGAGAGAGAGGGAGGGAGAGAGAGAGAAAGACAGAGAGAGAGAGAGAGAGAGAGAGAGAGAGTTTGGATCTTAAATGAAGGGTTACTGATTGTATTTCTATGCAACAATAAAGAACAGTGGAAAAACGTGTCTGTTTATTTAGTAGCCTAGACCTAGATGCTATGGCTAGGGTATAGACTGGAACCTATTAGTGGTGGCTCGGACGAAGCCTTGTTGCAGTGGCATGTAGCCAGTTTTAATAATGCATGTTTTGGACTCCACTAACTGTACTGGATTAGGCCACGAGGATTAAAGACTGCTCTTATTTAAGCAGTCGTGCTGTTTTGTTTATTGTACATGAGTGTCTGTCCTTTCTGAAAAGAGCATCGAATAAGGAAACATCATTTTTGTTTAATTAAAGTTAAAGTGGGCCCGTACCCTAGATTCGGATGGTTGTTTAATGCATATTTTTGAGGGTCGAGGGATTGGCTCTCATAGGTGGGTGCAGGAATTAAAAACCCTGAGGCGTGCATCACTAGTGTGTGTGTGTGTCTGTGTCTGTGTGAGTGTGTGTGAGAGAGCGTAGGTGTGTTTGACGGTGAGAGGGATGGAGAGTAACTGAGAGAGGGGTTTGAGTGAGGTGTGGAAACAGAGGTGAAGGAAATTAATTATATCCATCATGGCGGTAACGGCCAGTGAGTGTAACTGCTCGTGTGATGTCATGTGTGTATACGTGCGTATGTGCATGTGTGTGCAGAAATGTTGATGTATGGGTCTGTAAGTGTCTGTGGCGTAGGCATAGCTATGTGTGTGCTTATGTGTGAGTGTGTGTTTGTGTGTGTGTATATGTTTGTATGTGTGTGTACTGTAAGCATGTGTGTTTTTGTGTTTGTGTTTGTCAACCCCATTTAAATCCCTGTGTTATGTCTCATTCCGACTCATTATCCCGCTACCTGTCTGTGTGCTGTGTCATGTCTCCCGCTACCTGTCTGTGTGCTGTGTCATGTATCCCGCTACCTGTCTGTGTGCTGTGTCATGTCTCCCTCTACCTGTCTGTGTGCTGTGTCATGTCTCCTGCTACCTGTCTGTGTGCTGTGTCATGTATCCCGCTACCTGTCTGTGTGCTGTGTCATGTCTCTTGCTACCTGTCTGTGTGCTGTGTCATGTCTCCTGCTACCTGTCTGTGTGCTGTGTCATGTCTCCGGCTACCTGTCTGTGTGCTGTGTCATGTCTCCTGCTACCTGTCTGTGTGCTGTGTCATGTCTCCTGCTACCTGTCTGTGTGCTGTGTCATGTCTCCTGCTACCTGTCTGTGTGCTGTGTCATGTCTCCCTCTACCTGTCTGTGTGCTGTGTCATGTCTCCTGCTACCTGTCTGTGTGCTGTGTCATGTCTCCTGCTACCTGTCTGTGTGCTGTGTCATGTCTCCTGCTACCTGTGTGTGTGCTGTGTCATGTCTCCTGCTACCTGTCTGTGTGCTGTGTCATGTCTCCCGCTACCTGTCTGTGTGCTGTGTCATGTCTCCTGCTACCTGTCTGTATGCTGTGTCATGTCTCCTGCTACCTGTCTGTGTGCTGTGTGCTGTTCTCCTGCTACCTGTCTGTGTGCTGTGTCATGTCTCCTGCTACCTGTCTGTGTGCTGTGTCATGTCTCCTGCTACCTGTCTGTGTGCTGTGTCATGTCTCCTGCTACCTGTATGTGTGCTGTGTCATGTCTCCTGCTACCTGTCTGTGTGCTGTGTGCTGTTCTCCTGCTACCTGTCTGTGTGCTGTGTCATGTCTCCTGCTACCTGTCTGTGTGCTGTGTCATGTCTCCTGCTACCTGTCTGTGTGCTGTGTCATGTCTCCTGCTACCTGTCTGTGTGCTGTGTCATGTCTCCTGCTACCTGTCTGTGTGCTGTGTCATGTCTCCTGCTACCTGTCTGTGTGCTGTGTCATGTCTCCTGCTAGCTGTCTGTGTGCTGTTCTCCTGCTACCTGTCTGTGTAATGTGTCATGTCTCCCTCTACCTGTCTGTGTGCTGTGTCATGTCTCCTGCTACCTGTCTGTGTGCTGTGTCATGTCTCCTGCTACCTGTCTGTGTGCTGTGTCATGTCTCCTGCTACCTGTCTGTGTGCTGTGTCATGTCTCCCTCTACCTGTCTGTGTGCTGTGTCATGTCTCCTGCTACCTGTCTGTGTGCTGTGTCATGTCTCCTGCTACCTGTCTGTGTGCTGTGTCATGTCTCCTGCTACCTGTGTGTGTGCTGTGTCATGTCTCCTGCTACCTGTCTGTGTGCTGTGTCATGTCTCCCGCTACCTGTCTGTGTGCTGTGTCATGTCTCTTGCTACCTGTCTGTGTGCTGTGTCATGTCTCCTGCTACCTGTCTGTGTGCTGTGTCATGTCTCCTGCTCCCTGTCTGTGTGCTGTGTCATGTCTCCTGCTACCTGTCTGTGTGCTGTGTCATGTCTCCTGCTACCTGTCTGTGTGCTGTGTCATGTCTCCTGCTACCTGTCTGTGTGCTGTGTCATGTCTCCTGCTACCTGTCTGTGTGCTGTGTCATGTCTCCTGCTACCTGTCTGTGTAGTGTGTCATGTCTCCTGCTACCTGTCTGTGTGCTGTGTCATGTCTCCTGCTAGCTGTCTGTGTGCTGTTCTCCTGCTACCTGTCTGTGTGCTGTGTCATGTCTCCCTCTACCTGTCTGTGTGCTGTGTCATGTCTCCTGCTACCTGTCTGTGTAGTGTGTCATGTCTCCTGCTACCTGTCTGTGTGCTGTGTCATGTCTCCTGCTACCTGTCTGTGTGCTGTTCTCCTGCTACCTGTCTGTGTGCTGTGTCATGTCTCCCTCTACCTGTCTGTGTGCTGTGTCATGTCTCCTGCTACCTGTCTGTGTAGTGTGTCATGTCTCCTGCTACCTGTCTGTGTGCTGTGTCATGTCTCCTGCTAGCTGTCTGTGTGCTGTTCTCCTGCTACCTGTCTGTGTGCTGTGTCATGTCTCCCTCTACCTGTCTGTGTGCTGTGTCATGTCTCCCGCTACCTGTCTGTGTGCTGTGTCATGTCTCCTGCTACCTGTCTGTGTGCTGTGTCATGTCTTCCTCTACCTGTCTGTGTGCTGTGTCATGTCTCTTGCTACCTGTCTGTGTGCTGTGTCATGTCTCCTGCTACCTGTCTGTGTGCTGTGTCATGTCTCCTGCTACCTAATTGTGTGCTGTGTCATGTCTCCTGCTACCTGTCTGTGTGCTGTGTCATGTCTCCTGCTACCTGTCTGTGTGCTGTGTCATTTCTCCTGCTACCTGTCTGTGTGCTGTGTCATGTCTCCTGCTACATGTCTGTGTGCTGTGTCATGTGTCCCGCTACCTGTCTGTGTGCTGTGTCATATCTCCTGCTACCTGTCTGTGTGCTGTGTCATGTCTCCTGCTACCTGTCTGTGTGCTGTGTCATGTCTCCGGCTACCTGTCTGTGTGCTGTGCCATGTCTCCTGCTACCTGTCTGTGTGCTGTGTCATGTCTCCTGCTACCTGTCTGTGTGCTGTGTCATGTCTCCTGCTACCTGTGTGTGTGCTGTGTCATGTCTTCTGCTACCTGTCTGTGTGCTGTGTCATGTCTCCCGCTACCTGTCTGTGTGCTGTGTCATGTCTCCCGCTACCTGTCTGTGTGCTGTGTCATGTCTCCTGCTACCTGTCTGTGTGCTGTGTCATGTCTCCCGCTACCTGTCTGTGTGCTGTGTCATGTCTCCTGCTACCTGTCTGTGTGCTGTGTCATGTGTCCCGCTACCTGTCTGTGTGCTGTGTCATGTCTCCTGCTACCTGTCTGTGTGCTGTGTCATGTCTCCTGCTACCTGTCTGTGTGCTGTGTCATGTCTCCTGCTACCTGTCTGTGTGCTGTGTCATGTCTCCTGCTACCTGCCTGTGTGCTGTGTCATGTCTCCTGCTACCTGTCTGTGTGCTGTGTCATGTCTCCTGCTAGCTGTCTGTGTGCTGTTCTCCTGCTACCTGTCTGTGTGCTGTGTCATGTCTCCTGCTACCTGTCTGTGTGCTGTGTCATGTCTCCTGCTACCTGTCTGTGTGCTGTGTCATGTCTCCTGCTAGCTGTCTGTGTGCTGTTCTCCTGCTACCTGTCTGTGTGCTGTGTCATGTCTCCCTCTACCTGTCTGTGTGCTGTGTCATGTCTCCCGCTACCTGTCTGTGTGCTGTGTCATGTCTCCTGCTACCTGTCTGTGTGCTGTGTCATGTCTTCCTCTACCTGTCTGTGTGCTGTGTCATGTCTCTTGCTACCTGTCTGTGTGCTGTGTCATGTCTCCTGCTACCTGTCTGTGTGCTGTGTCATGTCTCCTGCTACCTAATTGTGTGCTGTGTCATGTCTCCTGCTACCTGTCTGTGTGCTGTGTCATGTCTCCTGCTACCTGTCTGTGTGCTGTGTCATTTCTCCTGCTACCTGTCTGTGTGCTGTGTCATGTCTCCTGCTACATGTCTGTGTGCTGTGTCATGTGTCCCGCTACCTGTCTGTGTGCTGTGTCATATCTCCTGCTACCTGTCTGTGTGCTGTGTCATGTCTCCTGCTACCTGTCTGTGTGCTGTGTCATGTCTCCGGCTACCTGTCTGTGTGCTGTGCCATGTCTCCTGCTACCTGTCTGTGTGCTGTGTCATGTCTCCTGCTACCTGTCTGTGTGCTGTGTCATGTCTCCTGCTACCTGTGTGTGTGCTGTGTCATGTCTTCTGCTACCTGTCTGTGTGCTGTGTCATGTCTCCCGCTACCTGTCTGTGTGCTGTGTCATGTCTCCCGCTACCTGTCTGTGTGCTGTGTCATGTCTCCTGCTACCTGTCTGTGTGCTGTGTCATGTCTCCCGCTACCTGTCTGTGTGCTGTGTCATGTCTCCTGCTACCTGTCTGTGTGCTGTGTCATGTGTCCCGCTACCTGTCTGTGTGCTGTGTCATGTCTCCTGCTACCTGTCTGTGTGCTGTGTCATGTCTCCTGCTACCTGTCTGTGTGCTGTGTCATGTCTCCTGCTACCTGTCTGTGTGCTGTGTCATGTCTCCTGCTACCTGCCTGTGTGCTGTGTCATGTCTCCTGCTACCTGTCTGTGTGCTGTGTCATGTCTCCTGCTAGCTGTCTGTGTGCTGTTCTCCTGCTACCTGTCTGTGTGCTGTGTCATGTCTCCTGCTACCTGTCTGTGTGCTGTGTCATGTCTCCTGCTACCTGTCTGTGTGCTGTGTCATGTCTCCTGCTACCTGTCTGTGTGCTGTGTCATGTCTGCTTCATTTGTGTGGACACAGAACTGGCTGTGTTGCCACTCTTTGAATGAAATGTGATTACATGTGACTGCTACTTATGGGTGGGTTCTCAATTTCAAAAAATGCTCTCTCTCTCTCTGTATGTGTGTTTGTGTGTGTGTGTGTGTGTGTGTGTGTGTGTGTCTAGAGAGAGAGAGAAAGAGAGAGGGATAGAGAGAGGGAGAGAGAGAGAGAGAGAAATAGAGAGAGAGAGCGAAATAGAGAGAGAGAAAGATGTGATAGCCCCTGGAGCTCTCCTTTTGTTTTCCGGCCCGCCTGTCCTCTCTAATGATGCGGTTTTTGTGAGATTGAACGGGAATGGCACACACACACGCAGCGCGCACACACACACACACACACACGCACACACACACACACACACACACACACACACACACACACACACACACACACACACACACACACACACACACACACACACACACACACACACACCACAGGGGGCACCCTCTGGATCAGCCAGCCTTTTAATCCATTTTTACTGGCTTAATGAATTGCATGACTACAGGCATATTCGCTACAACAGTAAGAACATTTTCTATTAGTCATGTCCAAAATATTCTTTGAGCGCTTGAACAGGACGCGAGGTTGCTCTAGGGATGATAGAAACTCATCAGTATCTTTAAGTGAAGTCTAACTTTCTCATCAGCATGTTAATACAGACAGATGTCACTCAGACAGAAAGAAAACAACTTAACAACGCAGAGAACTTAACACTAAAAGGTCTATATCCCTCGTCCGGGATATTTTTATTTTTGAGTTTTCGTCTTAGAGACATAAAAAGACAACCACGGAAACATTGAACCATTTTCTAATATTATTGCTGAGGTCTTCTAGAATAGAATCATATATTCCATTTGTGCATCAATGTTTTTAGTTAAGCAAAATGTACAAAAACATC
Organism: Sprattus sprattus; assembly: GCF_963457725.1. Lineage (NCBI taxonomy): Eukaryota > Metazoa > Chordata > Actinopteri > Clupeiformes > Clupeidae > Sprattus > Sprattus sprattus. The sequence continues at coordinate 15,216,508 of NC_137918.1, read as the reverse complement.
AAGGCATGTCAGACAACTTAGAAAAGTCTAAAAGGCCTTGGACCTTAGAGTGTTAACTGAGAGTCATTGAGAACGTGTTACATAAGTATAACATATATATACAAGAATGGGAGCATTCAGAGAATGCAAACCTCCGCCT
>NC_137918.1:15186369-15191369 GCF_963457725.1 Sprattus sprattus | reverse complement strand
GGGGGATTTAGAACTTAAGGTTTATGTCCCCTCAATATTTCCCAAAATGCACTCTGGGCCTCTTCAGAGAGCAAGAGAAAAAAAGAAAGCAAGAAAGCAAGAGACTGGACTCCCCAGGCCTCTAGTGGTGGCATATGGGACTGCGGCGCCGGTGACCTTCTCTCTCAGGTCTTTGTGGCGGTGTGTTCGTTAGCCTACACCAGGCCTGAGCACTACACTGAGGCGTGAGATAAAGATTGTTTACAATAATTTACATAACAGTTTACATAATCTGGTAATAATGTTTGTGTACGCATGCCTGGGGTGGGAGGGGGGGGGGGGCTGAGTAAATATCTGAGGTTTTTAATGGGGATGTAAAATATGCAGGCAGCAGGATGGCTGGCCGTGCTCTAAACGTAGAAGCTTCTGGAAGGATCCCGGGGGACGTGTTCAGAACTCCTCCAAATAAGGACCACCTTCCTGCCACACACTCACAACAACAATGCGGATAGATGGAGAGAGAGACGGAAGGAGGGAGAAGGCGAGAGAGAGAGGAAGAGAGAGGGAGAGAGGCAAGGAGAGAGAGGAAGGAGAGAGAAAGAGAGAGAGGGGGAAAGATAAGGAGAAAGAGAAAGCTGCAGTAAGAAAGACAGAAGCACTGGCAGAGGGAGGGAGAGAGAGAGAGAGAGAGAGAGAGAGGAAGAGAGAGCAATAGAGAGAGAGAGGAGGGGGCGTACAGACACCCACACAGCACAGGGAACAGAACACTCACACAGACCAAGGGGAGAGGGAAAAGAGAGAATGAAAGCCACAGGATAGGAGAGGGTGGAGGAAGAAAGAGAGAGAGAAAGGGGAGAAGTGTAGAGGAAAAGACCTGCAGAAAGAAACAAAGAGGGAGAGGGAAAATGTGCACTGAAGAGAGTGAGAGAGAGAGAGGGCGAGAGAGAGAGAGAGAAGAGAGAGATAGAGGGAGGGAGAAGAGAGAGGAGAGAGAGAGAGAGAGAAGGAGAGAGAGAGGGAGAGATGAGAGAGAGAGAGAGAGAGAGAGAGGTGAGAGAGAGTGAGAGAGAGTGAGAGAGAGTGAGAGAGAGATAGGGAGAGAGCGAGAGAGAGAGAGAGTGAGAGAGAGAGAGCAAAAGAGAGAGAGAGAGAGAGAGAGAGAGAGAGAGAGAGAGAGAGAGGGGGGGAGAGAGGGAGAGAGGGAGAGAGAGAGAGAGAGAACAGCTGAAGCTGAGAAAAGCACAGGAAATGTACAACAGAGCTTTACTGCTGTTAACTGAGGGACAAGACTTTTAGTGGAAGAGAGCGGACAGAGCTGGAGAAGGAATAGAGGGATGAAGAGGGAAGGAAAGAGCGAGGGATAGAGAGGGAGGAGGTGAAAGAGAATGGCAGGAACACACATGGAGAGCAGAAATGTGAGAGACAAAAAAGGTGGCGTTTCAGATGCCTGCATGAAAATATAATGTGACCCCAATGCAACGGAAGAAGGATGCTCATTGAGTGTCAGGGCATCTTGTGTAACATGACAGACAGCCCTCCCCTCTCCTCTCCTCTCCTCTTCTCTCCTCCCCTCCCCTCTCCTCTTCTCTCCTCCCCTCTCCTCCCTCCCCTATCCTCTCCTCTTTTCCCCTCTCCTCTCCTCTCCTCCCCTCTCCTCCTCTCCCCTCCCCTCCCCTCTCCTCTCCTTTCCTCTTCTCCCCTCCCCTCTCCTCTTCTCTCCTCCCCTCTCCTCCCTCCCCTATCCTCTCCTCTTTTCCCCTCTCCTCTCCTCTCATCCCCCTCCTCCTCTCCCCTCCCCCTCCCTCTCTCCTCTCCTCTCCTCTCCTCTCCTCTCCTCTCCTCCTCACTCTCTTCCTCTCCTCTCCTCCCACTCATCACTCCTCTCCTCTCCTCTCCTCACTCTCTTCCTCTCCTCTCCTCCCCTCATCACTCCTCTCCTCTCCTCTCCTCTCCTCCCCTCGCCTCCTCTGCCGCTCTCCTCTCTCTCTCATCTCCTCTCCTCTTCTCTCCTCCTCTCCCCTCCCCTCCCCTCTCCTCTCCTCTCCTCTCCTCACTCTCTCTCCTCTCCTCTCCTCCCCTCATCACTCCTCTCCTCTCCTCTCCTCTTCTCTCCTCTCCTCTCCTCCCCTCATCACTCCTGTGTGCATCACCACAGTCAGACGGTAACACCGGCACAATGAGACGGTGACAGATTGCCCACCGCTGCCAAGCTGTGCCCACAGAGTCTCTCTCCTCCTCCAAACAGCTCAACACCAAACCCCCTTCCTTCAAGCGACACAGACACACCAACCACAGGTCCAGCACATCACTAGTGACCTGGTAGCAGGTAACATGGTCAACACAACACACACAACACTACACGTTGTCGACCAATTATCCGGTCGCTAGATAACTGGACATTTTTGATTGTCTGTCATCGATACATATTTGTATCTAAATGTTTGATGAAAAAATGTTCAAAGCATTGCGTGTACTATCTAACATATTTTCTCTCTACGAAAAAGAATGTAATTGGTACGGCTGACATTCTTTCCACTAACATCCCTCATTGGGTGAGACAGATGATGTTATTTGACCTTGAAAATGAGACGCTTTCACAGAGCTGCTGTTGGAAACAAAGATGGAAGGTAAGTATCCTGTAAAAGGGTTGTTGCGCACAAACCCGACCACTAACCAAATTGCACTAGGCGAATTGGACCTTTTTGGCATCCGTATACGTACATTTAAGCTAAAAGACCAGCTTCGATTAAGGACTTGTATTAAGGATTAATTGGTGCATGTATGTTATAGGTTTCAACAGTTTGACACGGCACATTTAACCCAATGTTTATTCTTTCAAATGAAACATTCAGAGAAATGTACCCTGAAGCACAGCCCTTCTGAATAACAGTCGTCATTAGCATGTAAGCAGCCGTTGACCAAATGAATCTTCAGCTCGCTCGCGCTTGCACAGTATGTCGGAACCTCACCGTAAAGCTGAAAATACCCGTTTGAGCTTTGATGCTTCTTCATTTGGCCTCATCATCATCATCATCATCATCACAGAAGACAAGTTTATTAAAATACAAATTTGCACCAGACAGTTTGCGCTCTTTAAACCACCCCACAGCTTTAGAAAAAGCGTGAGCGCACCGGCTGGCTTTAAGAATTGAGATTTCGTACTTCATGACGGAAATGCAGTCTAAATAAGATAACCATCAAGACATTTTACCCACAAGGTCAATAATAGTTCTCACTTTAATAGGCCCATGTCTTTCTGTCGTACACTGTCTCATTCAAACATGCTTAGAGATGGAGGAGGTAAAAGAGAATGGCAGTAACACACATGGAGAGAGCAGAAATGTGAGAGACAAAAAAAGGTGGCGTTTCAGATGCCTGCATGGAAATATAATGTGACCCAAATGAAACGGAAGAAGGATGGGCCCCTGTCTTTCTGTCGTACACTGTCTTATTCAAACATGCAGACCCTTGCACTATGTGCTGCACAGGCAAGGAGATAAATCCATCCACTCCGGTTCCTAGAGAGAGAGAGAGTTTTCAGTGAAATGTCCCTGACACGCGTCAAACAGAGGAGTAGGCCCACAGGAGACGATGCTGAAAGGCTCTGCTCTCCTCACCTCACCTCAACCTAGTGCTGCTGGACTGGAGGTCGACCCAGTAAACATGTTCAGAAAACAACACCATGAACCAGACACCTGTGTAAACATTTAAGTTATTGCATTTTTTGTAGTTTATTTTTATCTTGATTAAAACTTTCATAATGGTGATGTAGGCCTGAACACATTTGACTAAGTAAAGAGGGTTTGTAATTAAGAAAAACAAAATCCTTGAAATCCTTGAGAAATCGGCTTGAAATATCGGTTTTAGGTTTTGAAATACCGGCCTCTTTTTTGTCAGAGTCCTGAAAAACACATATCGGTCTGGCCCTACGACACTCACACACACTACTAACATACTTCACATACACATCGATACAGGCACACACACACACACACACACACACACACACACACACACACACACTTCACATACACATCGATACACAGACACACACACACACACACACACACACACACACACACACACTTCACATACACATCGATACAGGCACACACACACACACATACTTCACATACACATCGATACACAGACACACACACACACACACACACACACACACTTCACATACACATCGATACACAGACACACACACACACACACACACACACACACACACATACTTCACATACACATCGATACACAGACACACACACACACACACACACACACACACACACACACACACACACACACACACACACATACACATTGATACACAGACACACACACAAACCTCACACAAAAACAGAGACATTGCAAACACTGTGCTCTTGTAATACTAATCAGGTTAATTTCCTGGGCATCAGCCCTACCTTTAATGCAGTTCACTGAGAGGAGTGTCAGTGTGGAATGTAATGACATTTCTATGCGCAGTGTATGAGAGGAGTGACACTGCCTCCCTCTGGCCATCTGAGGAAGCACAGGCACTGGGACCAGTGAAGGGCACCTGTGCTGGGCCAAGTCGTGATGTATGATGAGTCTAATGAATTCATGCTCTCCTTGCGTATTCGTGTGTGGGTGTGTGGTGTGAGTGTGTGTGTATGTGTGAGTGAGTGTGTGTGTGCATGTGTGTGAGTGTAAACAATTGTGTGTGAGTGTCTGTACATGTGTATGTGCATGTTTGTGTGCGTGTGTGTGTGTATGTCTGTGTGTGTGTGTGTGTGTGTGTGTGTGTGTGTGTGTGTGTGTGTGTGTGTGTGTGTCTCTGTGTTCGGTCAGAGCCAGGAGCCAGGCTAAAACGGGAAGGCAGTAGCGAGCAGCGAGCAGCAAGCTGCGGTGTGTGTGAGAGCTCAGATGACGCAGAGCCGCTGGGATCGCGTTCCAAACTCTGTAATCCTTCAAGGGCGTTGTGTTCAAAAGCAGCCGAATCAATCACAACGCCGGCCCAGGGAGGAAGGATG
>NC_137918.1:15178869-15181369 GCF_963457725.1 Sprattus sprattus | reverse complement strand
ACACATACACATACACACACACACACACATACACACTTATACATGCACACACACACACACACACACACACACACACACACACACACACACACACACACACACACACACACAGGGCCCTATCTTGCACCCAGCGCAATTGACATTGTCACCGACGCATGTATCATTACTATCTTGCACCCGGCGCACAGCGCGATTTTCCCTCCAGAGGCGCGCTTCGAAATGAACTTGCGTCGACATGGGCGGGGGCGGAACAGAGAAGGCGTTTCTCTGGCGCAAGTGGTATTTTGCAGTTTCAAAACAACGCCGTGCGCCGTGCGCCATTGACCAAAAAAAAGCTGGTCTAATGTGAGGCGCAATGTCTAAAGTCTGTAACGCGTATTCAGAACGCTATTTTAAGGGCGCATGTGCTTGCCCGCACAGTATAGGACCTGTAGGCTACACTTTACTTCTGTCGTCTTCACGAGAGATTTACACCAATTGTTTGGCAAGCCATATATAATTACAAGGAAAATAAAGTATTTACCACATGAGGAAATCATTGTGATATCCGTATCCAAGACATTTAAAAACTAGGCATACATCTAGCGTACACAATTGACCCAAATGATTCAGGTTAATTGAAGCTGCGTGACATTTGATTTATGGTATGGCTTTGTTGCATTTATTTAATGCCAGTATTATTATAAATCTTGTAAACTCATCTCTGTGTATGTGGACTTTATTTATGTACCTTGGGTTTGGTCAGCTGGTGCACTGGCTTGGGTGCCGATTACCATGCCCCCAAATCCCTGCACGCTCTCAGGCGTGAGGGTAGACGTGGCGATGTCCTCTGCTGCCGTCAGATCCTGGGTCGAGGCAGATCCACCTCCCGTGAAGGCACGAGAACGTGTGTTACCTTCCAGCTTGGATGTCCCACGTCTCCGGACGTCATTATAGCGTTTTCGGCAACGTTTTCGGGTGCCCCGTTGCAGAAACAATCACGGCAATATCTTGACATGCTTGCTTGACTTTGCTTACTTTGGGAGGGTTTCTCGCATCCCCATATATATCTATCTCCCGGCTTTTTACAAAGCCATACAATAAATCAAATGTCACGCAGCTTCAATTAACCTGAATCATTTGGGTCAATGTGTAGGCTACATGTATGCTTATTTTTAAAATATCTTGGATATGGATATCACAATGATTTCCTCAAGTGGTAAATACTTTATTTTCCTTGTAATTATATATGGCCAAAAAATGTGTGTAAATCTCACGTCGGTCTCCTCGGCTGTGAACTTCTCCGGTCTTCCACCAGGTAATTCCGCCATCAAAATAACAAGCCGCTATGGACTATGCGCTTCTCGCTCTTAAAGGGGATGTGAAATGACGCTCGGATTGGTTTATTGCATATTATAACACGGGTAGATGGAATTATAACACGGGTAGATGGAATCCACCATTCTGAGAGTTAGTTCCGGGGTGTGCTATATTCAACGGTATAGTAACTGTACGACCTGTTTTCCTCTACCTGAGCGTTCCATATCAGTGCGCACTCAAAAGGAAATATCTATCCAAGATGGCGGCGTGTTGTGGCTAATGTAGTGGGGAATGTTTCATGTGAATTAAGCTATCTACACGACTTTTTATATGTCTAAATTGACTCGGTTAGTTGTTTCTGTGCCACGCGAATGTTGCAGAGTATTGAAAGTCTTTACTGAAAGTCTCGAATATTATTTGTAGATGACTTTTAGCGCTTAGACCAAAAACCCATTGAAACACACGTAGCTTTTGTGCTAGGTCTAACAGACGTGAATTTCACAATGCTATTTGTCTGTTGCATAGCAACAGCCACACAAAGGGGGACTATTTTCTCTTGGCTACTGAAATGTGATACACAAGTTTGGTGTCTACAACTTTTTTTGTGCTGAAAGGCAGCTTACTGTTTACTTTAATTGTACTTAATATTTATAAAGTCGCTGGCAACCGTGTTATAAAAGCAATAAGGTACTCGAGTCAGTACGGTATCGTCAATAATGTACTTGTTCGAGGGTTTGCCGGCCCTCCGCTGCGCGTCGGGCCTAACAACTCCCTCGAACAAGTACATTATTGACGATACCGTACTGCCTCTCGAACCTTATTGCTTAATTACGCCCAAACCACACCTATGGCTGAGTAACCTCCTTTGGACCAACCCTTTTGACACTTGCGCTGGACGCAAGTGTGTTTTTTCCGCCGTTAAAATAGCAACTGCGCCATAGAGCCGCCCACACAGCTACTTGCGCTTGGCGCCGTCCTACTTGCGTTTCTGATCGGCAAGATAGGGCCCACAGGGTTTAATCACTGTAGAAGGACATAACCCGTTTAGCGCTTTCCTCATTCTTTCCCTCTCTCTCTTTCTCTCCCTATTTCTGTACGTGCCTGTCTCTTGTTTTCGATCTGCCTGTATCTCTCTTTCTTTCCACCTCTCTCTCTCTCCCTCTCTCTCTCTCTCTCTGTCTGTTCCGAACTATCTGTCCCT
>NC_137918.1:15166369-15171369 GCF_963457725.1 Sprattus sprattus | reverse complement strand
TCCCTCCCTCCCTCTCTCCCTCCTTCCCTCTTCCCCTCCTCCTTTTGTCGGCCTCAATCCCATCCTGGGTAGCTGATGGGATTTAGAGAGAGTGTGTGTGTGTGTGTGTGTGTGTGGTAGGTGCGTGTGTGTGTGTGTGTGCAGGGAGTCACCCAATCTCTCTTCTCTCACCCTTAAGGACGTGTTACGGCCTCCTAAGTCCGCTGATTCCCGTCATTACGCCTCACATTACTCAACCAGTGGCTAATCTGCGCGGCTCAGCAGAGGCAGGCGCTAGCACGCGAGGCTGGGCCGTATTCTAATGAGGTGTGTGTGTGTGTGCGTGTGTGTGTGTGTGTGTGTGTGTGTGTGTGTGTGTGTGTGTGAGTGTGAGTGTCAGTGTGTGTGTGTGTGTGTCTGTGTATGTATGCATGACTGCAGTGGTGAAGGTGTCCCTCGGGAAGTGAGTATACTCTTAATTTTGCAATTTTTTTTAAGCAGCCCATACAGCCCAGGATAAACGCCCTGTTTTAAGAATTAGGTATACGCAATGCTGACTGAAAAATAAGTGGGTATACTCCGTATACCTGCGTACACCCTGGACTACACCACTGGGTGGTGTGGTCTGTGCCGGAGGCCCGCAGCCATACCTCCTGTGGTAACTGCTGTTGTGATACCTCTGAATTAGTTAAAAATAACCACATAGTCAGTCATAGTTTTCTTCATCAAGTTTATTGCTCTTTACTTTTCAATCACACAAAAACAGAGAGAGAAACCCGCGATGTCACCTGAACCAAAACATCTCTAGACAAAAGCAATCGATCCTCAGATCATGGACCAAGGCAAAACAACTAGACAACCGATGACTGTCAGAAACATCGCATTGGCTGAATAAATTAAATAACCAAGGCACATTAAAACCAAAACCAAGGCACATATAAACCAAAACCAAGGCACATTAAAACCCAAAACCATTTGAGCATTTATCATAATAGCTGAATTACATGTTACTTTCAGCTGTGAATAATAACAGCTGAAAGTAACATGTAACACTGTGGTCGTAACAGTTACCGGGCAATACCTTCAGCTTAGGCTGAGACACCAGGTAACAGTGGCAATAGTGAACTCAATAGTGAACTCTGTGAACGTCACATCTCAAAACACACTGTCTGTCACACTAAGCCAAGTGTCTAGAAACATACTCAGGTAGGAGGCTAGGGGCTAGTGACTGGCCTGAACTGGGAGTGGGATTAATGCGGTTGCCTTGGCTACTGTCTCTGTGATACGTTCCCACAGATTGCCATGGTTCCCACGGACGAGTGTTCAGAGAGTCAAATGAGCTCGATTAATTAATACGGGCTGTGGGCCAGGCTATTCACACCATCATGGTCGCCTTTAGACTTAAAGAGTTCTTGCACGGACTCTCCTTTTTAATCTTTAATTCATATTAGTTGCAGGGCCATAATTAGTTTTAACAAAGAGAGCCTTCAGCTGCTAGGCTACATTATAATCAGTATCTACACCTCAGGGTATGCAGGTCTTCTCAGAGCTCCAAACCTTAGCATTTTCTCCCTCTCTCTCTCTCTCTCTCTCCCTGTGTGGACCGAGCGCTAGTCGAGATAAATCAACGATAACAACGGATGACTATATTACTTCCAACTCCTTTGTCAATTCCACGGAACAAAGCACTAAGCTAGTACACATCGTTCTTTTCCTCTTCAAACTCTCTTGGTGTGCGAAGACAGACTGCACAGACACCCGACTCCTTTCCCAGTCTCTCTCTCTCTCTCTTCCTCTCTCTCTCTCTCTCTTCCTCTCTCTCTCTCTCTCTCTCTTCCTCTCTCTCGCTCTCTCTTCCTCTCTCTCTCTCTCTCCCTCTCTCTCTCTCTCTCTCTCTGGCTGCCCGTGGGCGTTTGGTGCGGTGTGAGCCGTGCGTTGTACATTATTTACACACAGGTGAGTGGAGCCTGGCTGCCCGCCGCTAATGAACCACCGGCCCAGCAGAACCAGCAGGCTCTGGACCTCTGACCCGCTATAACAGGCCAGCGGAGCAGAACACTAATGTGTGCCCAGGGCTGGAACGTCAGGAGTGAGCGGAAGCGCCTTTCTCCAAGGGTTTTCTTGGGTTCCCTCTCTGCCCTTTGCATTTAAGTGTATGCATTTACCAGATGTATTTATTCAAAGCCTTTATCCTGAGCATTTAAGTGTTTGTCTGTGGCATTTATCCAAAGTGTTTATCCCAAAGCTTTATATATAGTTCAGGTTAGGAACAAGTGCACGTATTTAATGTAATTATATGTGCACCTGTGATCCTATATAAAAACATGTCATTGCACAAAGCTGAGAGCTTTCTCACACTGAGTCCTAGTTTAAGACACACACACACACAAACACACACGCACACACGCACACACACACACACACACACACACACACACACACTCACACACACTCACACACACACGCACACACACACACACACACATGCATACATACTGAGTCCTAGTTTAAGAGTGTGAATGGCTGGCAGAAATGGATGCACATGTGCATGAGGCATCCAAGGGAGAGGTGAAGGTGGGGTCAAACGCATTACCTGGGCAGAGCAAGGCCGAAGTTAATCAGTGAAAGGTTTGGTTAATACAACCAATGACAATGTAAGATGACAATGTATGATGATGGCAGTATTGTCGCAGGTTCTGTGTTTCTTCGACTGAAAGTAAACATAAATAACTCTTAAATAACATAAATAACTGAAAGTAACATTGATAACCAGGGTATGTGATTTGGAGCCTCTTTACACATCTTACAAACAGTGTATGGAGTTTTAACACTGTCACTCTTGACTCTTTGGAGACTTTACAGATGTTTTGTTGAATTCAAGTTCAGCCTTACAAACTGCTCACTCAACACCACCTTAACCCAACCCAACCCATAACCCTTAACCATAAACTGTAGTTACTAAGAGTTTGAACAGATAGTTTGTTTATAATCTGAGCATCTGTACATAGTCTATAGGGGGAAATGCATATAGTGTGAATATTAGAACTGTATAATTATATAGTTTATTATATTATATAGTTTATTATATTTATTATATTATATAGTAATTATATCCCATTGACTCTCATCTCGTGGGAATACCACAGGAATCCCATGACCCACAGGATTCCCCAAAACATTTTAAAGTATTCATTTGCATGACAGGAAGCTACTGGTGACTGTATGCTTGTGTAGATATACTAAGCCATTGTCACGGTCTGTTTCTTATGCGAGGCATGCCAAAAAAAACATCTTGTGTTTGTCTGGTTTCAGGGTGCCAGGTAACGACCCCCAACAGTCACATTGTTTCCACCCAGAAATCCCTGCGGTGTGCCATGGTGGTTGATCCACGAGTGGGTGACCCATATGTCACAGCAGGGGCCATGCAGTCATTGGATGCTCAAACAAGTGAACGTGCTGGCAGGGGCCCAGCAAATGTTTTTATAGCCAGCTGTAAAGCCCTTAGGGTGATTTCTGACATCTCTAGGCTATCCCTGAGACCTAGGGTTGTGAAGAATCCATAAAATGCAAGAGCAGCAGTGACCATTAGCTTGCATGAATGAGGAGCGCATAAAATATGGTGATGAATTTGAACACCTGGACCGATCTAAATTTAATCTCTTTCCTCATTCCGTTGCAGCCATAGCAAGTAAAGAGACCTTTTGTGGTGGTGGTGGGGTGCCATTCCTTCTCCTGCCATAGTCTAATTACACTACAAAATATGACTAGTCTTACCAAGACAATTCATTATTGTGTATTTACATCATGGATGACATTGATTTGCTGCTGATTGGGCACTCAATTGCAATCGGACGAATTGGACGTCCTCTTTACCAACGCTTGAATCTTTAAAAGAGGTTTGAACTTTTAGAAAACTAACATTAGTTTATTTTTCAAAGCCTGCCCGGTGTCAACCGAGGATCCGATATAGATGATTTGCATTTATCCACAATTTAATTCGCCTCTCCGTCCTTGCCAATACAGAAATATGTTGGCCGGTGAACGGCTTGTAATTGGCATATACAAATTTGAACATGTCGCCCCACTTCTATCCAAAGTCGCCTCAGCAGAATTTCTAATTTATCACTCGGGCTTCAGACAACCTGCCAACAGGGAATTGGCAGAGTTTCTGCTGCCAAAATAAGGCCCTTTATGTTTGTTCTTTTTTGTATTTTGTTGTTCAGGAAAGTTACCTTGGTTGTGAAAAGCAGAGGTCAAAGCCAGTCAAGTGCACTGCCTGAGTCAGCACGGTGGGATTGATGGGTACGTCCGGCCGCAGCAGGTGTGTGTGTGTGTGTGTGTGTGTGTGTGTGTGTGTGTGTGTGTGTGTCCGGTCGCAGCAGGTGTGTGTGTTTGCTTCAAAGACAGAGATCTGGGTTTTGATGTGAGGGTGAGCCAGTGATAGCTATCCTCTCTCCATCTGTGCCATGACAAGGTCAGTCGGGTGGAAACAACACACTTCCTGGACATAAGGAGGCTGACGTGCGCTAACAATGACTGCAATCACCACCAGAATAGAGTCAAATGAACATTGAATACATTTCAATACACAGAAATTAGAAGAATATAAGTCAATACACAGAAATTAGAAGAATAGAATTCAATACACAGAAAACAAAGAGTCAACCCAAGGGAACGTCAACTAGACGTTTGGTCAATATTTAATCATTTCTTGACAGTTATGGGCGTGCATAAAATCAAGCCTGGAGTTAGTTCAGGCCGGCCACGGGCCGGCCACAGTAGTCTGCCTACTGCCAAGCTGATCAGCTGACACTCCGATGTACGATACTCTTACCACTATAAGCAGAACACACACTCACACACATACACACACACACACACACACATTCACACACACACACACACACACACACACACACACACACACACACACACACACACACACAACCACACACAGTGCTGAACTGTATGCATAGCAAGAAGCATCAGTGGGCAGTCCAACAAATCAGGCAGTTTGTGGG
>NC_137918.1:15143869-15156369 GCF_963457725.1 Sprattus sprattus | reverse complement strand
ATCTGACATTTTTTATTATATCAATTATTATTATTATATATATATATACTGCATAGCCTTATATGACATAGCTATTGTAACAGAGTAACGATGTTATTTTCCACAGTGCAACACACAGTCACAAAATGTAGCAACAGACAGATACATTGTAATTTCAGAGGTGTAGAAGAGCATTAGTATTAGGGTTGCATAAGTGCACAGTTTGAAAGTTTGTAACACTGTACATAATTGAGTTATAACAATATGACAAATGCTACACTGCTAGCACAGTTGCCGTCAGCTAAGACGGCTAACCTAGCACATGAAATCAATTGAAGCAATTTCGACTGAGCTAACGTCTCTCATATGTTTTGAACTAGTGCCAGGAAATACAATGTCAGAAAGTGTCCCTATTAGTCTTGTCTGTGAAAAGTAAGCAAGTTCAGAGGACTAATTTAGTGTGAAGGTTGGTGATATAATAGCTAGTGTGTGACTAATATGTAGTGATACTACCTTACATCTTACACCTCACATCTGTGCAAATTCCCTGGCTTCCTAAACAGATAGGGAGTAGATACGATAGAAGCAATAGAAGTAAAGTTTTCTCTCTGCAACTTTGAGACCTGATATATTTCAGGTCTCAACGCTATATTTCCTGCACTAAAGCTAGATTGCAGAGAGCAGTCAAATTTGATTGGACTGTCTCGAGAGCCAATCTGTTCACTCACTGAGGAGCAAGACGGGAAGATTCACAGTTATGGTGACACACGGCGAATAAAACATCATCCCTCCACTGTGCAGTTTGTGACACACACACACACACACACACACACACACACACACACACACACACACACACACACACACGGCGAATAAAACATCTTCATCCCTCCACTGTGCAGTTTGAAACACACACACACACACACACACACACACACACACACACACACACACACACACACACACACACACACACACAGCGAATAAAACATCTTCCCTCCACAGTGCAGTTTGTGTCAGGGAACAAAAGCTAGGAGCCGCTCAGGGGAGCCCAAGGGAGCTTTCTCTCTGGAACTCGAAATCCTAACCTCAAAACTTAAAGATCTATCGAGATACATCTAGTACTGGAAAAGCAGCTGTATTTGTGAAAGCTGAGACGACTTCACTGACCCAAGTACAAAATATCAAACGAGAAATCCCTGACGTGTTGGCCCATGTTGTCGAGAAATTCTTAATTCGACGTACTTGCTCCATCACAGCACAGTTCGTTCTTTGAGAAGTGTGCATCACATTAAGTCATAGCGAGAATGAGTTCAATCTGTGGGATTATACACACAATTACATTCCCCATTCATTTGGCTGAGAGAAAAGATCCTGAACAATAACATGGCAGGAACCTATTCCCAGACTAATCGTGCCTTAATGAAAAAGAGCTGCGCTTTCTCTTGGTTTCTCTTTTCTTTTTTTTTCACTTTTCATTACTTTGGCTTCGAAAGACAAAAAAGAGCACAGATAGGCACAAAAGGAAAAAACACACTCACGCACACACACACACACACAGACACAGACACAGACACACACACACACACACACACACACACACACACACACACACACACACACACACACACACACACACACACACACACACACACAGACACAGACACACACACACACACACACACACACACACACACACACACACACACACATGATCTCTGCAGGGAGGGGGAAGGATATGTATGCCTGAAAATGGGGGCGTAATTAAAAGAAAGAAAACTGCCGACTCAGCCCGCAGCTTTTAAGTGCCACCCCCTCCCCCCCCCCCCGTGTGTGTTATAGAGAGTGTGTGTGTGTGTGTTACAGAGATAGTGTGTGTGTGTTATAGAGAGTGTGTGTGTTTGTTATAGAGAGTGTGTGTGTGTTATAGAGATAGTGTGTGTGTGTGTGCGCGTTAGCCCCCCCCCCCCCCCCCCGTGTAACAGCCAGGCTTCCCCCCCAGCCGTTGCCGTTAGCGAGTTAAAAGGTTGCTCTGCTGCTATGACACCAATTACCTGTGTGTTCCAGATTGGCAGCTGGGCCAACCAGGGAGCAATAGGTCATTTGGGAGCACGGCATTGGCAACGGTGGCAGCTATAGACTGTCCAGGGCACGTGATCCCCGCTGGATAACCTCACCCCACCCCCCCCCCCCCCCCCCCCCCTCCCCCCTACTGAAGTCACTGACTCGGAGAGTCTCAGAGTATTACAGGATTGACAACACACACACACACACACACACACACACACACACACACACTCACTCACACCAGAGTATTACAGGATTGACTGTCAGACATCAAGGGAAAGGTTTCAACCTTTAAATCCTCGATAGGAGAAGTTCATATATGCACTTCACAGGGCTTTTTTATATATATTTGTGCCTACGTCAAGGAAAAATTCAAAGTTCCAAAAGCCAACCAATGGTAAAATGCTAACATGTGCTATAAAAGTTGATAATGTCAATGCAAACTAAATTTAATTTTGGTCTTTTTAAGCAATGACAATCCCTTATTGAAAAACTAAAGAATGCAGACACCAAAATTCACAAAGCTCTTCCCCAAAGTCTTCCCACTAAGACTACTCCTGAGCCACACGAAAAGTTTCTAACCAAAGATTTTCTCCTCAATCCTATTCACAAAGCTCCTGAGACCAACTTTTTACTAAGGAGAAGGGAGAACTCCTAAGCTTAGAGAAAGACTTCATTGCTCTGGCTGCTATCAAGTTTCACGCTCGAGTTTGCTTTCAATGACTTGGTTGATGAGTGACAGGTGACGGTCTGTGACGGTGAGTAGGCATGTATTTCATTACCTACTGCAAAGAACAATCAATCAGGGGGGGCACTGTGGCGCAAGCAGTAGCCCCAAGCACATTTAGGCTTGACGCTCATGGAGGACACGGGTTCGAGTTCGGCCCGATGTCATTTCTCCTGTCCACTCCCCACCTCTTCTCCCTCTCATTTTCCAGTCCCACTCTTCACTGATCTAAAACTTAAAGGCATAAAAAGCCCAAAAATAAATCAAACCATCAATCAATAAATAAGACATAGGCAACAAACTGACACAGATTGAATATCTCGCACAGTGTCTGTATGATAACACATTTGTGTCAGGAGCTAGTTTAATTCGACAATAAAACGTTACATTTAATTTAATTTTGGAAATAATCAATCACTCTCGTGACTGTATCCCTTACAGGCTCCACAATTATTTACGATGCGATTGAGAGCGTATATTTAAAGTGCTTCTGCAATATGGAATGACAGAAACGGACATTTTCTATTTGGGAGTTGGTTTCAGTGGGGTAGGCGTCCTCCCGACTACATCTTAGTTTTGTCAGACTAATCTACATCCTCTAAACACACACACACACACACACACACACACACACACACACACACTCACACACTCACACACTCACACACACACACACACGCACACACCCACACACACACACTAGGGGCTAGTTTAAGCACTGAGGGGGAGAGAGAGAGTTACTCTTAATCAAAACAATTAGGAGTCGCAAAATATAACACACACACACACACACACACACACACACACACACACATCACAAGCTCATTATTCTTTAGCCTGGGTGCCAGATAAACTTAGCCCCGCCCACAACATTTGAGGTCAGGAAGTTCAGTCTGGCATTGTTCCGTTGGGGCGTAACTGTGCCCGTACCAGAGCTGTTCGTACCAATCAAATTGTCAGGGCAGGCTTTATACGATGATGGACAGTAACGTATGATGATCAACAGTAACGTAATCAATCACGTCACCAAAGAGAGCTTGGGATGAGCTGAGATGTGTAGATTCTGCCATCGAGTCTGTTTTGGAGGACATCGACAGCGCATGACGCGATCAAGGCATTTGTCGATCGAAAAGATGTTTTTGCCGTCCTTCCTACGGGATTCGGTAAAAGTTTAATTTACCAGCTGACTACGTTGCTCTGTTTGTTTGTAGGTCTATCCAATTGAGTGAAGAGGCATTTTTTTCCCCTGATTCGGTTGAAACACGCCACATGATCACTGCCCAATAGAGCAGTATCAGAATCATATTCTGACTAGAATTTTGAATATGAAAACATCAGGCCAATTATCCTTAGGAGTTTCTCCTAAATCGGCAAGGGGTTTAAATGAAACATTAATGAAACCACACATAAACCGCACACATCTTGACTGGACAACTGATAACTGGACACAGTTACTACTACAGTACAGTTACTACTACAGTAGAGAGCTTCTTCCCTCATAGACTGATCAGTCAATACCTTGCTTCTCCCTTCCAACGATGTGAAAAGATTTACACCTCTGCTATGGCATGGAATGTCCTGTCATGTGCTCAGAGCCTCACAGCAAGAAGGTAATGGGTTCGATTCCCGCATGGGGTGCTGTTGGCTCTAGGGGGCAGGTCCTCCCCAGACCCTCAGTGCTCAGGTGGGCTATCACCCAGGCCTTTCTGTGTGGAATTTGCATGTTCTCCCCCGTGTTCACAAGGGGTTTCATCCACTTAGAACCCCAACAGAAAAAAACATGCAACAGAACACTCTTCGTCGGTCCCTGACCAAGACAGACGATTCACCTCACCTGGTCCCCGGGCGCCTAAAGGCTGCCCACTGCTCCTGGGAGTCCTGGAGGAAGGACAGTCCGGGATGGGATAAATGCAGTAGCTAAATTCACAAACGACCTCAGGCCTGCGTGTGTGTGTGTGTGTGTGTCCTGTGTCGCCTCCATGTATTCACGTGTGCAGTGTGTAGCTTGTGCGATTAAAGTCTGACAATTATAAAGAAAGGTGGTAACATTAGTCTGATTTCCGCGCCTACCCCGCGTCATCTGTGGTGTGATCATTCATCACTCATAAACAGGCCTGATGTCCACGGGAGACCAAACAGTGTAACAAGTAGCCACCAATGACCGGCTCCGGCACACACACTCTCTCTTTTTCTCTTTCTGTCTCTCTCTCTCACACACACACAGACACACACACAGACACCAACACACACACACACACAGACACAGACACAAACACACACACACACACAGAGACACAAACACACACACACACACACACACACACACACACACACACACACCTGTGCGGTTCAGTTTGATGAATAAACTCGCTGATCTAATCGATGCAGTCGCGCCAAGTTCAAGAGGCACAGAGCCCCCGGGCCTACGACAATAAATTGCCCTGTCTGCCATGTACACCACACCACGCTGAACCACACAGGTGTGAGTGAGTGTGTGCGCGTGTGTGTGTGTGTGTGTGTGTGTGTGTGTGTGTGTATGTGTGTGTGTGTGTGTGTGTGTGTGTGTGTGTGTATGTGTGTGAGTGAGTGTGAAAGTGTGTGTGTGTGTCTGTGTGTCTGTGTGTGTGTGTGTCTGTGAGAGAGAGAGACAGAAAGAGAGAGTGAGAGAAAGAGAGAGAGTGTGTGTGTGTGTGTGTGTGCACGTGTGTGTATGTGTGCATGACAGATCAATAGAGAGAGAGAGAGAGAGAGGGAGACAAAGAGAGAGTGTGTGTATGTGTGTGTGTGCGTGTGTGTGTGTGCGTGTGTGTGTGTGCGTGTGCGTGTGCGTGTGCGTGTGCGTGTGCGTGTGTGTGTGCGTGTGCATGTGTGCGTGTGTGCGTGTGTGTGTGTGTGTGCGTGTATGTGCATGTGTGCGTGTGTGCGTGTGTGGTGCGTGCGTGTGCGTGTGTGTGTGTGTGTGTGCATGTGCGTGTGTGTGTGTGTGTGTGTGTGTGTGTGTGTGTGTGTGTGTGTACGTGCCAGCCAGACCCATCCCAGAACAGGGCCAAAACAGGGCATGACTGCAATCTTGCATAAATGAAAAAGCACCCTCAGACCAGCCAATGGAACACTGCTCAACAGGAAGTGAAGTCACGCCTCAAAGCAAGGCAGTGTCGTTTAGTGTCACTTGTGACTAAGTATTCATTACAATGAGTAGGATTAGTATCCCTTGAGCTCACTGACAGTTTGGCATTGTGTGGATTTTTCAAAGCCCCAATCCAGCCACATTCTATTAAACCTCCCAGATGCTTCACTTTTGCTTCGCCATAAAAACAATGTGTTTTTCTTTTGTCTGTGTGTGAACAGATACTTCAGGAAGGGAAATGATTGTGTCTTGGCAGTATTAAACCCTTCATTCAAAGGTCATATGAGCCTGTAAGTGCACTGTAAACCTGAACAAGTTCAGAGAACTCAAAACTTTTGATGTAACCGATTACATAAGAAAATTTGAGTACATATATTATTTTTTTTAAGTAAACTTAACTCAAAAATTATACATGGAAATGGAGGAATGAAAATGTATAATTTTTTAGTTAAGTTTACTTAAAAAAAATAATATATGTACTCAAATTTTCTTATGTAATCGGTTACATCAAAAGTTTTGAGTTCTCTGAACTTGTTCAGGTTTACAGTGTGCTGTAGAAATGATTGTGTCTTGGCAGTATTAAATCCTTCATTGAAAGGTCATTTGAGCCTGTAAGTGCTGTCACACTCACAGGCATGCAGGGTGGGGATGGGGAGGGTCTAAGAGGCTGAATCACCTTAGATGCTCAACACACACCCCATCACACACATGATACTGATCAACATCAACACACACCCATCACACACATGCCACCGATCAAATACATGCACAAACCATTTCACTGCATTTCAATCACAGGTGTTTCCCACAAAGAAACACACATCAACACACACACACCTCCCCTTACAGACATGTAACATTCTCTGAGTCAGATGACTGACATGCACACAAGGCCAGTCCCTTATCTTTTTTCCTCCTCTCCACCCAGGACCACATCTGGCCCAGATCTGGCCCACAGCTGGCTCGCCGCCGGCACACAGTCAGGTTGCTATCGGCTCTCGCCCGCCACACAGAAATCTCATCACAGCTTTCCAAATTCATACTCACACACCAGCACAAAAGCTAGACAACATTAGTCTGGAAAGATGGGGGGGAGTGGGGCAGAGTTGGCTGTGTGTGTGTGTGTGTGTAACGATGTGTGTGTGTGTGTGTGTGTGTGTGTGTGTGTGTAACGATGTGTGTGTGTGTGTGTGTGTGTGTGTGTGTGTGTCTGTGTGTGTATGTGTGTGTGTGTGTGTGTGTGTGTCCAAAGATGGGGGGGAGTGGGGCAGAGGGGGCTGATGCAGAGGCAGGAGGAAGAGACCACGGTGGGGGGTGGGCCGCGGTGGGGGGTGGGCCGCGGTGGGGGGTGGGGGGTGGGGGGTGGTGCAGTCTGCTTACTTTTCTGTCGTCTCGGTGGACAGGTGTCTGCGCGGCCTTGGCGTGGCCGTGGCCGTCGGCAGGTTTAGTGCCACCCTCTGTCTGGCTGTGGTCCGGCTGACTGTGACTGTGACTGTGACTCTGAGGCTGGCCCTGGCTCTGCATCTGGCTCTGAGACGGTGACTGTGATCGAGACGACAGAGGCTGGCCCTGGCTCTGAGAAGGTGACGATGACTGGGACGACGGAGGCTGGCTCTGGCTCTGGCTCTGGCTCTGGCTCTGGCTCTGTATCTGGCCAGGCTGACCCGTCCGTGGGGGTGACAATGGCAGGGGGGGAGACTCCGGCTGCTGCGTGCCACTCTCAACCTCAAGCTCCATCTTCCCTTGCACTGCTGACGAGAGATAGATAGATAGATAGATAGATGGATACTTTATTGATCCCGAGGGAAATTAAGGTCATCCAGTAGCTTAACTTACATACATACATGAATCACAATAAATACAAAAATCACAATAAATACAAAAACAATAACAATACATATAGGGAGAACATGTACACAGGGGGTGGGGTGTTTACATATAACATATACATATAACATTGTGCATTACTTGTGACAGGGCTGCAAATAGTGGAAATTAGTGCAAAAGTGTTCATGTGCATGTGTGGATAGTGCAAAGAGTCCTGTGCTTGTGTGTGTGGGGATAGTGTAAAGAGTCCTGTGCTTGTGTGTGTGGGGATAGTGCAAAGAGTCCTGTGCTTGTGTGTGTGGGGATAGTGTAAAGAGTCCTGTGCTTGTGTGTGTGGGGATAGTGTAAAGAGTCCTGTGCTTGTGTGTGTGGGGATAGTGTAAAGAGTCCTGTGCTTGTGTGTGTGGGGATAGTGCAAAGAGTCCTGTGCTTGTGTGTGTGGGGATAGTGTAAAGAGTCCTGTGCTTGTGTGTGTGGGGATAGTGTAAAGAGTCCTGTGCTTGTGTGTGTGGGGATAGTGTAAAGTCATATAAATACTAAAATAAAGTAAAGACAGTCCAAGGAGGTCGGGGCGGGGCACAGTGAGGGACAGAGAGATATAAAGAGAGAGGGGGAGAGAAATAAGAGATACACAGATACAGAAAGAGGTAAAGAGATGAAGGGATAGGGAGAAAAGCGAGGATGTGGAAATACGCGAGGGACAGAGAGATATAAAGAGAGAGGGAGAGAGAAAAAGAGAAATAAGAGACACACAGATACAGAGAGAGGTAAAGAGATGAAGGGAGAGAGAGAAAAGGAAAGTATGTGGAAAAACGCGAGGGACAGAGAGATATAAAGAGAGAAGGAGAGAGAAAAAGAGAAATAAGAGACACACAGATACAGAGAGAGGTAAAGAGATGAAGGGAGAGAGAGAAAAGCGAGGATGTGTAAATACGCGAGGGACAGGGTGAGAACATATGGATACGAAGGCAGGGATGGGGTGTATGAGACAGAGTACCACACAGAGGAAGTAGCGAGATGGGGAGAGAGAGGAAGACAGACGGAGATCAAACAACAAAGGGAAAAAGAAAAATGACATAAAAGAGAGGGTCTGTTCAAATGCATGCATTTGTGCACATACAGTACAAACAAATAAACAATGTCATACGGTCACACACACATATAAGCCCCTATCATTCCCCAAACACACTTATGCAGGGTGATTTCTTGGTCACATGGTCTCACATATATGCATAAATATGTACACACAGATACACACACACACGTACACACTCAAACACACACACACACACACACACACACAAAAACACAGGATTAATGACATTCACATTCAAAGAGACATTCACACAAATATACATGCACAAAAACACCTTACAATCTATGTCTATAGGTCTATATGTGATCTAAGGACATAGTGCTTGACATTTTTAGCATATTGTCGAAACATGGACAACATAGCTCAGAATCGGAATAGCTCAGAATTGACGATGACATAGAGAAATTAGACCTTTCTAAAAAATGTTTAAGGTACATCTTACAGGGAAGCTTTGTCTGGGAAGAAACCACTCAGCAGAAATGCATTTACCCCTTTATTTTATATTACTTTATATCATGTCCATTCCGAGTCCACGGGTATTCATCAGGTGCTCTATAAGACTTCACTTAATCTTGGCTCAATCTAGCCAGGTATCTGTTGAAGTTACATTTGATTGCAGCAGAGGCTTACTCTATTACAACTGGTAGAGCTGGTCGAGAGAGAGAGAAAGAAAGAGAGAGAGAGAGAGTTCATGTTCGTCTGGTATGGCCAACATGGTCAAGTATCAACTAAGGTAAGCATATATCCTAACCTCAGGTTGCCCCGCTGCTAACTGAACCAGCCATGACCCGAACAACGAATTAGCCTTTTGCCAAGACAGGTGAACGGGAGTGAGGACTACGCCTATGACCAATGTGTGCAACATCAGGCTATCAACAGGACAATTCTACCAATTGCACCAATGTGCATTCTTACAAAAGTATGTGTGTACATTGAATTGAGAGTGTGAGAATTGAGAGCGACTGAAGTACAGCCTGTGACGAAATTGCCTGACACCTAGTCTAATGACGTAAATAACTACACTTGCCCACACGTTCGCAGGTGTGAAAATAGTGAGCCGCGCAAGCGTCATGAATACCACGAACAGCCACCCTGTCAAGTTTTCTAAGGTTCAGTGCTATCACATTTCTACCCATTTAGCCTTTGAACACAAAAACATAATGTTACATTAACAGTGTCCAACTCTGAATTAACAGTTTTTAAATAGCATGTCGGACCTCAGAACAGCACATAAGACGGGCTTGAGTATCATACAGATACAGCGGTCTACCATCACAATTGTTCTATTTGATGCCTTCTTATCAATAAAACAGAGAAAACATTACGGTGTTGCAATGTGTGTAACATCAGGCTAATTTGTTGCAACTATAATTGTTTCGCATATTCTGTAATGTTATCATATGCGAGTGCAAACCAGCTAAGGCTTACAGTCGGTTTTTAAAAAAAAAAAGAAATGTCCCTTGCGTCCATAGGCTACAAAACGTTAGAAATAGCCTACACCTCGTTCGGTGACAAAAATGACTTAGACTGGGTTCACTCCTCGGATATATAACGTGTTGTAAATACTCTGCATATAATAGAGAAGTGTAGCTATGGAGTACCGAAATACCTCTTACTTCAGCGTTCCAGGTTATGTCAGTAGCATATCAAATGGCGCTGAAAGGTTCTACCGTCTGGCATAAAATGGGACAAATGGGCTGATAGGTGGGGTGAATGAATAAAGTTGTTCCTCCAAACTCGCTAAGGCTGTCCACACAGATCCACTGGTGAGCGACCAGCTACGGTGCACCACACAAACTATGCCGACGTCACACGTGGGCGTGTCCCCGGGCGCAGTCACGGTCCCGCCTCGGCTTTGAGGTTCGGCTGAACAAGTGTCACCGAGCGCGCTCGGTTCCCGTGGAGGCGGAGCACGAGGGAAAGACGGACCAGCTTCTTAAGGTGATGCGAGGCCAACTTGTCAAATAATCAGGCTGTGCGTGAGAAGGTGATTAATGTATTACAGTAACCTAGGCTCAAAACCACCGACTGCATTACCGGTGTCCAGCCGTTGCACTCTCATCAGCTAGAAGCCGGAGACACAAGTTAGATTGTGTTGTACACCAATCGCAAGGGTAGCCTTATGTGGTAAACAGAAGCTTTGAAGCGTTTATTTTTAACCAATGTCATGGTTAGAGACCTTCATTAAGATGATCTTAGTTTGAATTGGCTGGAGACCCCCTCCTTGGTGCTATGTATTGGCCTACTTGTCAAATAAGAAACTGTCGACATTATCAATGAATATATGACCTTAAACATCTCCGCATATTAGTTTATCCGAATAATATGTAGTTTGTTTCTCTAGGCCTTACCTGCTTTGGATAAAAGCGTTCGCCCAAAAAATGAATAGGCAACATGTAAGAATCAGAATCAGATTTTATTGGCCAAGTAAGTTTGAACAAACAAGGAATTTGACTTGGTAAACTGACTCTCAATGTGCGTACACAAAATATACATTACAACACAATACCAAACAAATACAATACATAAACAAACAGTGCAATGTAATGTCTCCAATGGCAAACGATACACACTAGTCTGAATGATTTAACCTACACTTGTTGTATGTCATTGTTGCCGTTACTGTAGTAGTCATGTCATTCATGGTGTTCTAGGACCTCGGCGCCTGGGCCCTTAGTCAAACTTCGTGGTCTATATAAACTTCTCTATATATTTCTACACAACTTATTTCTTCATTGAAAGTAACTGTTCCCTTGTTACATTTGATCGACAATGTCAATAGGGTGTGATGTATTTATAGACCTACCTATTATTATTTTACATACATATATTAAAATGCCACGAAATCTTTGCATTTTTGTCCTTAAAATAGCAAGTCCTGCAGCTAACATCGTGCAGATCTTGTTTTGCTACATTTACAATAGACCTGCAGGAAGACAAAGATATTTAACTATATTGCTATGTAATGTCTGACATTTATTTGGCAAATATAACCACAACATCCTTGTACATAAATCATCATCATCAGTATGTGTTGAAATGCGTCGATGCTCAAATTAACCACTGGGTGGCGACATGAGTCTATTCTCAAAAGTAGAGCGACTGGAACAGACATTGCGAAGGCATTTTAACTTGTTTCAAATCCACTCCGCAATCCTTTTAATTGAAGTTGTCATGTCAGTGATTGATTTGATAAACATTTAAATATTCGCACCGACATTTATTTTTTTAATTATTGCCTTTGCGCTATAATTAAAGAAAAGTTAAATGTCAAAGCACAGACATCTGTAAAAATGCTGTGGCAGTGAAGATTACATATACACTAAAAACAAGATGCCTCAGTGACAAAGTCCAACCAACAGAATATTAGTAAGGGGCTTAGTAGCAAGTTGAGGAAAATAGTCTTTTAAGTTTGTTTGTTTTTAGCCTCCCATTGTGCAATCTCTTCATTTTCCTTTAACAAATGATTTGAATTAAAACATTCCCTCTAAGCATGTTAACTTTATACTATCTTTACTTTCATTTGCAGTTGATGTGAGCTTTTAACTAAGACAACTTGCCAAGAAGCAATGGTATGCATGGAACAGCTAGACAACCCTGACCCTTTTCGACCAGCTCTTGAGGTATAATTATCACAGTGTGCTGTCAGCGTGCTGCTATAATGTTAACGTGAGCTT
>NC_137918.1:15123869-15126369 GCF_963457725.1 Sprattus sprattus | reverse complement strand
CACACACACACACACACACACATCGAAGCATGCACCCACACATGCACAACCAGAGACAAACACACACACACACTCTCACACACACACACACACACACAAACACACACACACACACACACACACACACATGCACCCACACACACACACACACACACACAAACACACACACACACACATGCACCCACACACACAAACACAAAGATACACACACACACAAGCATGCACCCACACACATACACAGACACAGATTCACACACACACACAAAAACCCCTTTATTAATTGCCTCCCTCCTTCTCTATTGGTACGTATCTCTTGTATCTGATTCTCTGAAGATTCTGCCTTCTTCTACTTTCATTGCTTCTTCCCTACATTATCTCTTTGTAATGCAATGCTCTACTGCCAACAGGAAGCACACAATATAAGTTTGGACCAAGTATCCAAATCAGAGAGTCACTTTCGTCCAAGGGCGTAGGAAATAAATCATTAAATAAATGAATAAAAAACGTTCTCCACATTTTTTGGAATTTTTATTTATTTATTTTATTTGTATTCACTATTTTGTTGTCCTTTTTTGGACATCCCAAACATATGTCTATGCCAATATACAGCACCAGTATATTCTATATATTATGTTGAACAGGCAAAATGTATTAAAATATAATAATAACATTTGTGTACTTACTTGTGGAAAATGGACAATTCAACATCTCACCTGAAACTCTGATGCTGATTCATCATCACCCTGCTCTACATCTGTAGCTTCAGGCTGCTGTTTTTCCTGCACAGTAATTCATCAATTTAATACAGACACTAACCATGCTAAGTTGACTGGTGACATTGGTTGAGAGATTACAGGGAACCGAGATAACCTTATTACTGTCCAAGTGATCATATAGGCTCACTTATCATCAGTTAAAATCGCTTTTGAGTTGCTAGCCTGCTGATACTAGTCTAAACTAGCATGGTCCCATTATGTGCGTTAGCTTTATCCTTCTGGCTTCAACAAGACCAGCTGCTGCTAACACATGGTTGAAAGATTTGGTTGTATTTGTACCTACTTATTAGCCTGGTGACACCAGCCTACGTATTTCCGCCTGAATTGATTTCAACTGGTAATGGCCAGGCTACCTACTTATGACTGTATTGTTGAATAATGTGTGTATTGCTGGTACTGGAACATGGACATCTCAACAAATAGAAGTAGCAGTTAGATGAGAAGGCTGCCATACGGCAGAAGGGCCTTTTCTGATAAACTTTGTGACAAACATGCCTTTTCTGACGAATCACGTGGTAGACAGGCCATGACCAGGGATGGATACCGTAAGGGCATACCAGGCCCAGAGCGTCTGCTTGAAGTAGCTGTCATTAACTTTCCATTTCTTGTTGCATAGTCAATATTAGAGGTTGCTTTAATGTATCTCTTATTTGTGGTTGGAAGTGGTGTATTTTGTAAATTTGCTGTTGGCTTTAATTGAGTGTACTTGGGCTGCGTTAGAAATTGTGTATGTGGGCTGTAAATCCTGTTGAGGTACAGGTGAATTTAGTTGTTGTGCTGTTGAACAAAAATGTCATTACATTTACCGGTAAGTCATGTTTTGTGAGCGCACAAGAATTGTTTGGCGCGCAAAGGAGGAAGGGGGGCCTTTGAAACATCCAGGCCCATGCGTTGCTGCGTAATCCTGCTAACAAACAAACAAACAAACAAACAAACATACAGGGGCGAAAACATAACCTCCTTGGCGGAGGTAATAAAGGTTCTCAAAGTGGTTCTGATTAAGTAAGCAAGAACAGGTATACAGGGAAGAAGAGAGGGGGCTAGATTTTTAAAAAGGGCTCTGGAACTTTATCCTGAGTTAGTCTGCCTCATCGCTCTTGACTTAAACTAAAAGGGTTTTGCGATGCTCCATGGACCAGCTCAGCAGCAGGTACCGTTCAGTATATTCATACCTGTTTGCCTTGAGAAGTTTCTTGAGAATTTGCAGATGCTAGGGATAGATTTAATGCAAGCAAACGTTACCTGCTCTAGTCTACACTAACAACTTTCAAAACATGTTTCCATTGTTGAATGGGTGGCGATGTCGGACTAGCATGTTTGCACTGTGTAGGTAACTAACACTGACCTGGGCTTCTTGATAGCTACCTTCTCTCTCTGTGGTGAAAACACTTTGGATGTGTCTTCTCTTTTCTGGTGGCATCAGACTACTTCCAGCTCTCTTTCTGCAATTGCTGCTAAAGTGAGCCTCTTCAGCCAATGAAATGACAGCATCTTGTCTCACAGGCTCGAGGGTGGGTTGGAAAACTTGGACATTTCTTTTTCACTCCTCTGGGCGACGAACATAGTATAGATAATAAAACGAATGAGTTTGCAAATATATTATGCAAAATATTTTTTGCTACAGGCAATTCAAATTAACTAAATATTGGTAGGGGCAATTGTGTCTTTCCTAAACTTTGGTCGTGACTAGTCCCTATGGACCATATGCAAACCTATGCTCTTGC
>NC_137918.1:15116093-15118593 GCF_963457725.1 Sprattus sprattus | reverse complement strand
ATGGAGCCCGATGGGGGGAACTGAGGTAGGATGTCTCCAGGATGCAGGCGCATTCCACGGGCTTAATTAATGGAGGTGTCACCCATCTCACATCTGCAGAAGGTGCGAGCAACACGTATATTTCTGTGAGCCCACCCTGCCGCGCAGTGTGTGTGTGTGTGTGTGTGTTTGCCTTTCCTCTGAAAAAACAAGACAATGGAATGAAGAAAAGAAAGACGTCAAGAAAAACATGTTTACGCTTTTATCGTGATCTGGAGATGTAAGCCTTATGCCGTTTGCCCCTTTGTAAATATCGTGATCTGGAGATGAAAGCCTTATGCAGATTGCCCCTTTGTAAATATCGTGATCTGGAGATGTAAGCCTTGTGCAGATTGTCTCTTGGTTAAATATTGTGATCAGTGTGTCATGATCTGAGGGTGTGTGATATGAGCAATGCTGACCTCCTTAAATGAGTGCGGGTGAAGAAGTTGGGCTCTCTCTCTCTCTCTCTCTCTCTCTCTCTCTCTCTCTCTTTCTCTCTCTCTCTCTCTCTCTCTGTCCCAGGCGGGCCTGTGAACAGCAGAAGGCCACGGAGCAGAGTCATCAGATCACACTTATTCAGCGGTGCTTGTCATCGCAGCTCCAGAGGATTCAGCTTCTCCTTCAAAGACATTACATCCAAAAACCTGATCAAACTTAGGAAGTGAATATGAATAAACTTATGAACTTGATGAATGAACAAGTGACGGTGTAACATTAACTTGAGTTGCTCTGATTTGGTTGTTAACAGAGTTTGATAACCAGGCCATTAGATCAGTTCCCAGTGGTGCACTACAAGCACTACAGAAAGGAGTTTAAGTGTTTCTCTGATGTCCATATTATTACAAACAAGAATGGGAGCATTCAGAGAATGCAAACCTCTGTCTTGTGACCTTGACCTTTGACCTTGACATCTGAAAGCCTAATCAATTATTGCCATTATATTACCCAATCTCCCCACAAAGTTTGATGGAAATCGGTCCATGCGTTTCTGCGTAATCCTGCTGACAAACAAACAGACAAACAGACAAACAAACAAACAAACAAACCTACAGGGGTGAAAACATAACCTCCTTGGCGGAGGTAACTATAAAGCATCTATGCAAACGTAGTGCAGTTTTAAGTACAATCATTTTATACAATGTACTTTTATGTTTTTAGCAGCTCCCATTTTATGGCCTTCTGATTATACCATTAAGTTATTCATTATTTGTATGTATATGTACTGTACTGCATATGAAATTCAAATTTGAATTCATATATTTAAAATAAATGACTGTATTAATATATATGAAATTAAAAACGTTTTATAGATACAGTACATATATGTGTATACGTCAAATGTTATCTTTAATAAAAATTCTACAGAAATATAAATAATATTTTTTTTTTCAGACTGGATTTACTATGATATTAAAAACAACATACTATAGCATGAACCATACATACATTAAACTAGACATTACTTTAAAACATCATACTACAGCATATACCATACATACATTAAACTAGACATTACTTTAAAACATCTTCAATGTGTATCATACATACATTAAACTAGACATTACTTTAAAACATCATACTACAGCATATACCATACATACATTAAACTAGACATTACTTTAAAACATCTTCATTGTGTATCATACATACATTAAACTAGACATTACTTTAAAACATCATACTACAGCATATACCATACATACATTAAACTAGACATTACTTTAAAACATCTTCATTGTGTATCATACATACATTAAACTAGACATTACTTTAAAACATCATATTACAGCATATACCATACATACATTAAACTATACATTACTTTAAAACACCTTCAATGTGTATCATACATACATTAAACTAGACATTACTTTAAAACACCTTCAATGTGTATCATACATACATTTAACTAGACATTACTTTAAAACATCTTCAATCTGTATCATACATTCATTTAACTAGACATTACTTTAAAACATCTTCAATGTGTATCATAAACATTAAACTAGACATTACTTTAAAACATCTTCAATGTGTATCATACACATTAAACTAGACATTACTTTAAAACATCTTCAATGCGTATCATGCATACATTAAACTAGACATTACTTTAAAACATCTTCAATGTGTACCATACATACATTAAACTAGACATTACTTTAAAACATCTATACATACATTAAACTAGACATTACTTTAAAACATCTTCAATGTGTACCATACATACATTAAACTAGACATTACTTTAAAACATCTATACATATTACATACATTAAAATAGACATTACTTTAAAACATCTTCAATGTTGTTTTGAGGGAGACAGCTGGCAAAGCAGGAAGACAATCAAATATATAGAGAGAGAAAGACACAGGGAGCAACGGAACAGAGCCAGAGAGAAAGAGAGAGAAAAAAGAAACAGAGAGAGAGGGAGAGAAAGAGAGAGATGGAGAGAGAGAGGGCGGGAGAGAGAGGAAA
>NC_137918.1:15093593-15101093 GCF_963457725.1 Sprattus sprattus | reverse complement strand
GGCCCATTGCTGACAGTATTTCTCTAGCAGGTCCAGGTGCTGTTGTAGTCCCTGTGCAGTGGGAGACATCAGCACCAGGTCATCTGCATAGAGGAGGAATTTCATTTCTTTGTCTTTTAGGGTAAGGCCAGGAGCTGTAGACTGTTCCAACTGTACCGCTAACTCATTGATGTAAGTATTGAACAGAGTTGGACTGAGGCTACAGCCCTGCCTCACCCCTCTTTTTTGGGTGAAGTATTCTGTAATTTTGTCACCAATTTTCACAGCATTTCTGTTTTCAGAGTACATTTCCTTAACATACATTTCCTTAAGGTCTAATGCACTGTTCTCTCTCTCTCTCTTTTTTTCTCTTTCTCTCACTCTCTCTCTCTCTCTGTCCTTCTCTCTTTCTCTCACTCTCTTTCTGTCTCTTTCACTCTATTTCATTTTCTCGCTATCTCCCTCTCTTTCTATCTCTCCCTCTCTCTCCCTTTTTCTCTCCCTCCCTCTCGCTCTGTTTCAGGTACTGGTTGTGGCCTACCTCCACTGTTCCCCTCTATCTGTCCCTCTCTCTCATCCTTTCTCTCTCTCTCTCTCTCTCTCTCCATCCCTCTATCTGTCTCTCTCTCTCTCTCTGTGGCGTTGGTCGTGGGGTGGGGGGGGGTTGGTGGCTGCCGCTGGCCATCCCCTCCCTTCTCTTCTCTTCCCTTCTCTTCTCCTCTCTTCTCCTCCCCTCACCTCTCTTCTCCTCTCTTATCCTCCCCTCTCTTCTCCTCTCTTCTCCTCCCCTCCCCTCTCCTCTCTTCTTTTTATCATCTCCTCTCCTCTCTTTTCCTCTCCTCTTCTCTCTTTTTGTCTCTGCCCATCTCTTTCGAGTCTTGTGTGCTACCCTGGGTCCTGATGGGGGTGGGGTGGGGGTGGGGTGGGGTGGGTTGTGGCTGACGCTGTGTGTGTGTGTGTGTGTGTGTGTGTGTGTGTGTGTGTGTGTGTGTGTGTGTGTGTGAGTGTGTGTATGTGTGTGTGTGTGTGTGTGTGTGTGTGTGTGTGTGTGTGTGAGTGTGTGTGTGTTGGTGGCTGCCGCTGGCCCTGCGGGGCGGAAATCAAACGCTTGTTTGGGCTCGTGGCGAGGCCTTCACGGTCTCTCACCTTCAACCCAGCCCTGGCCAGGGGACCCCGAGGAGTGTGTGTGTGTGTGTGTGTGTTGTGTGTGTGTGTGTGTGTGCCAGGGGACCCCGAGGAGGGGCCCGGCGCGTGTCCTTCTGCCCCACTCAAAAGGTCATCCAATCGGGGCCCGCGGCTTCTTCACTGGCAGACCCGAGAGAGAGAGAGAGAGAGAGAGAGAGAGAAAGAGAGAGAGAGAGAGAGAGAGAGAGAGAGAGGAAGAAGAGAGTGATGGAGAGAGAGAAGGATAGACAGAAAAGGGAGAAAGAGGGCCCCAGCTTTTAGCCCCTACCCTCTCCAGGGGTGTGTGAGGTTGTACTCCTAAAAAGCATCAGGGACCTGTGTACACTGATTGTGTTTCAGAGCAGCAGGGTTCGACCTCAGACGCACAGGGCACACGAGGCCCCCAGTGGCTGCCACTGCACGACTACATCTCCTCTATCTCTCTCTCCCCCTTTCTCTCTCTTCCCCTCTCTCCCTCTATCTCTCTCACCCCCTCTCTCTCTCCCTCTCTCCCCCTTTCTCTCTCTCCCTCTCTCCCTCTATCTCTCTCTCCCCCTCTCTCTCTCTCCCCCCCCTCTCTCTCTCACTCTCCCCCTCTCTCTCTTCCCCTCTCTTTCTCCCTCTCTCTCTCCCCCCTCTCTCTCTCCCTCTCTCCCTCTATCTCTCTCTTCCCCTCTCTCCCTCTATCTCTCTCCCCTCTCTCTCTCTCCCTCTATTCTCTCTCTCCCCCTCTCTCTCTCTTCCCCTCTCTCTCTCCCCCCCTCTCTCTCTCCCTCTCTCCCTCTATCTCTCTCTCCCCCTCTCTCTCTCCGCCTCTCTCCCTCTCTCCGTCTCTCTCTCTCTCTCCCCCTCTCCCCCTCTCTCTCTCTCTCCCTCTCTTTCTTTCTCCCTCTCTCCCTCTATCTCTCTCTCTCCCTCTCTCTCTCTCTCCCTCTTTCTCTCCTTCTCTCTCTCTCCCCCTCTCTGTCTCTCTCTCTCCCTCCGTCTCTCCTTCTCTCTCTGTCTCTCTCTTTGTTCTCTCTCTGGTTGCTTGGCTGGCTTCCCCTATGTGTCTGTAGAACAAACAGTTCTCAGTATTCCACGGCTCCTGCTTTCCTCCGACACAGACAAATGCTAGCATACTAAATCTCACTATACTAATGCTAAGACAAATGCTAGCATACTAAATCTCACTATACTAATGCTAAGACAAATGCTAGCATACTAAATCTCACTATACTAATGCTAAGACAAATGCTAGCATACTAAATCTCACTATACTAATGCTAAGACACATGCTAGCATACTAAATCTCACTATACTAATGCTCAGACAAATGCTAGCATACTAAATCTCACTATACTAATGCTTAGACAAATGCTAGCATACTAAATCTCACTATACTAATGCTTAGACAAATGCTAGCATACCAAATCTCACTATACTAATGCTTAGACAAATGCTAGCATACTAAATCTCAGTATACTAATGCTAAGCCAGATACTGTATCAAATATAGCGACACATATCACAATCACTGTTCTATGCACTCACTGGGCACTCATGTAAGAGACGTGCACTGCAGGTTCTTGCACCCAACAAAGAGGGGCATTGTGTAAAGCTATTTTGATTACTACAAAATATTCATTTGGTAATTTCATAACATGCATGAAGAGTCGAGCACCTTCGAGGGTGGACAGATGCCCCATTTGGGTGTGTCTGAACAAGAAGTCAGGTGTTTTGTGTAAAATGATTTGAGTGAAGTGCATTGCCCATTTCCTAGTTTTCAACTTCTGACAGGAACATCTAATCTAATCTCTACCTTGTTTCACAGTATAATATTAACCACTCAGTTAGTTTACTAAATTGACCGATCATTTAACTCAACAGAATATGTTCATAAATAGACACACAGACCATGCAGTGTTACACAACTTCGCTCTAAGCCGCGAACGCAGTGAATAAAATAATCCAATAACATGCTTCGGGGCCTTCAGTAACGTGCAACAAAAATAATATTTGTTTTGTCTTTCAATGTATACTCACAGAGTTTAGACCCCTGATCAGAGCATCTTTCACTGCATACTCACAGAGTTTAGACCCCTGATAAGAGCATGAGTTTAGACCCCTGATCAGAGCATGAGTTTAGACCTCTGATCAGAGCATCTTTCACTGCATACTCACAGAGTTTAGACCCTTGATCAGATCATGAGTTAGACCTCTGATCAGAGCATGAGTTTAGACCCCTGATCAGAGCATGAGTTTAGACCCCTGATCAGAGCATGAGTTTAGACCCCTTGATCAGAGCATCTTTCTCCTATTTCCTGTTTGAAGATAGCCTAACGTCACTATTGCGCAACAAATTGGAATTTCTCTGTCTGCAAAGGGGATTGTTGCAGTAAAATATTCACTTTGTTTCCATTGTTTATTGGACATAGTTTGTTCTCAGCACAGGCTGCTGATACCAACATATAAGCTGACATTTCCCCGTCTATCCAAGTCCAGTAATGTTGCTTGAATTATAGTTTCACCAACCACATGAAGTTTTTGTGTAACTTGTACGTTTTTGTGTTTGTGTGTCAGTTATGTGTGTTTATTTATAATTTGATGTGTCTTAACAGTAGCATTTAAACTGCATTGGTAGTATTGGTTGAGCCACTGGGCTCTGTAAACCGCCTTGAGACAATTGAATTGTTTTGGGCCTATATAAATAAAATGTAATTGGGTTGAATTGAACTGCAACATACAATTATGCGCAAGCACCCTTTCGGGATCAATAAAGTGGTCTATCTAAAAGAAGTGTATGTACAGTGGGGAAAATAAGTATTTGAACCCCTGCCAACTTCGCAAGTTTGGCCACTTGCAAAGAAATGTGTGATCTAGAATTTTAATGGTAGGTGTATTTTAACAGTGAGAAACAGAATATCAACAAAAAAATCCAGAAAACTACATTTTATAAGATTTATGACTTTATTTGCATTTGATGCAAAAAATAAGTATTTGAACCCCCAAGCAAACAGCAAGATTTCTGGCTCCCAATGGCCAGTTATGTGCCCAAAAAGCACACAGATTAGTCCTCATTAGGTCTAACAAGGTATACCTGATCTCAACTGGTGACCTGTATAAAAGAAACCTGTCCAAAGAATCATACTTCACACCTTCAACCTCACCACCATGGGCAAGACCAAAGAGCTGTCCAAGGACGTCAGAGATAAGATTGTAGACCTGAACAAGGCTGGAATGGGCTACAAAACCACCGGCAAGCAGCTTGGTGAGAAGCAGATAACTATTGGTGCGATTATTCATAAATGGAAGCAACACCAAACAACTGTCACCCGCTCTAGGTCTGGGGCTCCATGCAAGATATCCCCTTGTGCGGAATCAGTGATCATTCAAAAGGTGCAGAATAACCCCAGAACTACACAGGGGGAGCTTGTGAATGATCTCAAGGCAGGTGGGACCAGACTCACCAAGAAAACCATTGGCAACACACCACGCCGTAATTTTTTGAAGTACTGCAGCACTCGCAAGGTCCCCCTGCTCAAGGAAGCGCATGTACAGGGCCATCTGAAGTTTACCATTGCAAACTTGAATGATTCTAGGGAGGATTGGGAGACAGAATGTGGTCAGATGATACCAAAATCAAGCTCTTTGGCATCAACTCGACTTGCCATGTTTGACAGGGGGGGGGATGCTGAATATGACCCCAAGAGTACATCATACCCACCATTAAGCATGGAGGTGGAAACATTATGCTTTGGGGCTGTTTCTCTGCCAAGGGTACAGGACGACTCCACCGCATCAAGGGGACTATGGATGGGGCCATGTAACGTGGAATATTGGGCTTGAACTTCATTCCCTCATTCCCTCCCATTGAAAACACAACCTTAAAGATTTGGAGAGGATGTGGAAAGAGGAGTGGACCAAAATCCCTCCTGAGATGTTTGTAAACCTGGTGACCAACTACAAGAAACGTCTGACGTCTGTGCTTGCCAATAAGGGTTATTCCACCAAGTACTTAGTCATTTTTGTCAGTCAGTTTTGGGGGTTCAAATACTTATTTTTTGCATCAAATGCAAATAAAGTCATAAATGTTATAAAATGCATTTTTCTGGATTTTTTTGTTGATATTCTGTTTCTCACTGTTAATATCCACCTACCATTACAATTATAGATCACACATTTCTTTGCAAGTGGCCAAACTTGTGAAATCTCAAGGGGTTCAAATACTTATTTTCCCCACTGTATATCTATCTATCAATATATATATATATTTATATATATATATACCCATCTATAAAGCTGTTCATGTAAAAGTAATTGTAATAATTTGTAATTTGTAATTTATTTTTTCAAGACAGGGACAGTGCACAATAAAACATGAATCCTGTACGACAAGTGAGTATGCATTATGCCAGGTTCTAGTAGATTGCTATTTTCCACCTGTAGTCCCTGGGCAGGTTGATGGAATAGCACATACAAACATAAAAACATAATAATAAGTAAAATACAAAGCAACTCATAAATGTGTACAATTCTGTCCTGACAGTAGCCAACACTTGGCAAGATGTGAGAGGGTGTGGGGACTTCTACTTGAAATGATGTCTGTTGGCAGAGTGTTCCATTAAGTTATGGCAATACAGAAAAATGATGATAATAGTGATTTTGTCATGTATAACTGACCTTTATCATACAGGTAGCCTAGTAATTCTATATTCTAAACATGATGCAGATGATGTCATGACATTACAGCGTTTAACACGGCGCTCTCTGCCTTTCAAATGACAGCCCCAATGTGCCAAAGCACAAATGCACTGATCATGTGTTCTTAACCAGATGTCTATGATGATTATTGTCCGTTACTTTTGATTCAGAAAATAATGTTAATCCCACACCTTGAAATATAGTGACATCAGTATGGTGATGTCTGGTATCAGTTTTTTGGTACGACACTGACACCAAATCATGATGATGTGATCAAGATGATATGAGTTCAGTTGTTATCTACTTGCAGTTTTTTTTGCCAATGAAAAAAAACAAAAACAGTGATGATAAATAGAACTTGTAAAGCTCTGCTGACTACGTCCAATAAACTGTCAATCGGGTCAAAACTATTCATGACCGAACGAAAGATCTGTCCTTTTCCCTTTGGTGTTTAATAATTAATTGCATAAAATGTCTGTGATTTCTAAGTGTCCCCATGAAGCCCCAGCGCTGTGCTGTACCTTTCATCAGATCGATCCCCGTCGGTCACACAAAGACTCATCCTGCTCTTGCTGTCTAATCCTCTTAAGCTGTCATTAAAATCGGCCTGTAAAGCCATGTAGGCTGCCCGTGTGTGATCATCATCAGGGGCCGTGGTGTGTGTTTGTGTGTGTGTGTGTGTGTGTGTGTGTGTGTGTGTGTAGGCTGCCCGTGTGTGATCATCAGGGGCCGTGGTGTGTGTGTGTGTGTGTGTGTGTGTGTGTGTGTGTAGGTGTGTGTGTGTGTGTGTGTGTGTGTGTGTGTGTGTGTGCGCGTGTTGATCACCAGGGGCCGTGGGTGGTCGCCCATCCTGCGGTCTGTCCCAGGGTCTCTTATTGGAAACACATGGCCGCCTCTGAGGCCAGCCAAAGGGCTTTCCACACCCAGGCGTCCAGGCTAGAGGGAACCCAGCCCCGGTGGCAGTGGAGTGGAGGTCTTGAGGGTCTGGATCCAAGCGGAAAACACACTCTGCCGTTTCAGTCACGGTGACCGGAGGTCTGGCTGACATGCGGCTGAGGTCCGGCTGACATGAGGGTCTGGAGGGTCTGTAGGGTCTGGAGCAGACCTGGGCCATTTGCGGCCCCTTGGCTGTCCCTGACCGGCCCGCGGAGTTCAATGGTAAATTAGGAATCAAACTGATAAAAGATATACATTTATATAACTATTAATTTGTCTACTCATTGCAAGCTTGCTCTCGTGTGTGTGTGTGCCATGTGTATTGGTCGTCTGGGCACACCTTTAATACTGCAAAAACATGCTAATTTTTAATGCTGAATTGAGTTCAGCCTATTGGTCCGGCCCTCCGTGTGTGTGTGTGTGTGTGTGTGTGTGTGTGTGTGTGTGTGTGTGTGTGTGTGTGTGTGTGTGTGTGTGTGTTTGTGTGCGTGTGCGTGTGCGTGTGTGTGTGCGTGTGTGTCCACCCCTGTTCTGAAGGGTCTGGCTCAGGGTGAGGCTGGGTGAGGCTGGTCCCTGCATGGGAGGAAGCGTTTGGAGTGAGTTGTTTTGTTGTTGTTGTTTGTTTTGTTGTAAGTAATTGCATGCGAAACCACTGATCTGGGAGCGTTTGGGGTGGTTTCGTTGTGCTGTAGTTGGCTCATGCATGGTAAACCATTGGCTAGGAAGTGTTTGAAGTGGG
>NC_137918.1:15058593-15068593 GCF_963457725.1 Sprattus sprattus | reverse complement strand
TGCTCTTCATTGTCATACGACTGTTGCTATGAAAACACCAATGAGCGACACAGGACAACGTTTATAGTGGGAGCTAGGGCAGTTGTAAATGTGCCCCACGGAATCTGCCTGGCAAAAAAATACAAAATAATTCATACAAATCATACTTACACCACTAACGTTACTGCTAGTTAGCTATCGCTAGTTTTCTACTGTTTTGGAAGCAGCCCCTGTGTTTCATGTTGCAGCCTGAAATAATTCATGTTTATAAGACAACATTTTACATAAGTTTTCAAGATTTAGCTGCATGATTTGTTGCTATTATTTATTTAAATCGGCTCAGGCACCGAAATCTGAAATCTGGTCCGGGTGCGTAACGAAATAGGAATGTCTTTTTCCACCGCGAATTTCAAGGTGGTCTAGAACGAAAATATAGTAGGATATAGTATGTGAGTGCTAGATTTTTTACAAGTCCAGTACCGAATCACTGGGGTTTCGGTTTTTCTGGACCTGAACCTAAACGCTTTTACAAGTCCAGAACCGGTCCGGCGTACCGGTACGCATCCCTAATTACACCTTAGCAATATGCTACATGCTCACATTAATTACACCTTAGCAATATGCTACATGCTCACATTAATTACACCTTAGCAATATGCTACATGCTCACATTAATTACACATTAGAGGACTTCACTCCATCCACTGGGAGATCTAATAAGAATCTCTCTTCTTCACTCCATTTTTATCTCCTTTTTTCAATATTTTCACTCTCTTTTTCTCTTTATCCAGAGCCACTCTTGTTCACTCTTCTTTCCTTCTTCCACACTTCTTTCCTTTCTTCTTCCACTCTTCTTTCATTCTTTCACTTTTCTTTCCTTTCTTCACTCTCCTTTCTTCTTTCCTTCTTTCACTCTTCTTTCCTTTCTTCTTTCCTTCTTTCACGCTTCTTTCTTTTCTTCTTTCCTTCTTCAACTATTCTTTCCTTCTTTCACTCTTCTTTCCTTTCTTCACTCTTCTTCCCTTTCTTCACTCTTCTTTCTTTTCTTCTTTCCTTCTTCCACTCTTCTTTCCATCTTTCACTCTTCTTTCACTCTTCTTTCCTTTCTTCTTTCCTTCTTTCACTCTTCTTTCTTTTCTTCTTCCTTTCTTAACTTTTGCATTTCATGCACTGGTATTTCCTTCAGGAAATGCATTTTCTAGTTACACATTAGAGACTTCACTCCATCCACTGGGAGATCAAATAAGCATTTTTGCAGGCCAGTCTTCCCTGAAAATGGGCATCCACACACACATCCACTAAGAAATATGCCTGTCTGGAAAATTCAGCTGGATGAGGAGATCTATGCCAAGATATTGATAATGAAATTATGTCTACATCTATGCTAAGATCTTGATGATGAGAAAATGTGTACATCTACAGTATATGCTGGTAAATAATAATAATAAAGTCAAATATAATCATTTGTTGTTAATATTATACTATACATTGCTAACCCTAGATTTGACCCACAGCTTAACATCATGTTCGTTATGTAATAACTTTACTGACGGAAGACATATATTGTTTACCTTGTGTATGTACATCAAGTGCATTATTTTTTTATTTCAGTTATCAGACCACTCTTTTTTATCTGCATAGTCCAGTTTTGGCGTATACATGATGCATTCTGTCTCCACCAGTTTCTATATGCAGCTTGAGTAAACAAATAAATAAATAGATAGAAAACTAAATATAAAAAGAAAGAAAGAAAGAAACAGTAGTCTGTTGGCCGCAACTCCAGACCATCATGGGAGCGACTGGCCGTCGTGGCTCGCTTGCTTGGTGTCCAAGAGCGTCAGCGAGCAGAGCGGTTTCGATGCGGCGGGGTGTCCAAGAGCGTCGGCGAGCGGAGCGATTTCGATGCGGCGCGGCACAAACGCGGCTAAGCCTTCCCTCTCCGCCTGGCCGCCCGCCGCCCGGCAAATCTAACAAGATATTTACAGGTGTGAAAAGATACATATTACAAATACAGTGCGAAAATTCTTCTGTTAAGTGCGGCCCTATCCAATACTGCCGAATTACTGGAGCTGACTGGGGGGGGGGTTGGGGATATGTGGGGGGGGGTCGAGTGGTGGTTTTCAGAAGGGGGGGGGGGGGTGGGAAATAGAAAAAAAATAGGAGGAAGGAAGAAGAAAAAATCTTGATTCGTCTGCATGTCATCTCGTTTTTGGCTGCGTTTAATAAAGGGAGGCAAGGCGATGCGAAAGCCTGAGCACAAGTCTTAAGATAAAGTGTTAAAATATACAGCGCGAAAAACTCGCTCAAAGTGACAGGAAATTAAAGCCGAGGAACTACGGGGAAGCAAGGGAGGAGGAGGAGAAGGAGTAGAGACTACACCCAGCACGGAGTACCAGGACGGCTTGCCCCGCAGGGGAGGTGCACGCCGGCCCAACACACACACAGAATCACAGACCGTAGAACCCCGTGCAGGAACATGGATGGAAACATGCAGAATATAAACCCATCGTGGCATTTACGAGATGGTTTATATGCTTCAAATGATTCAAATTATGATGGCACAGGGAGATTTGATTCCAGATATTTAATATCTTAACTCAACAGTCCACATATCAGAAGAATCCAAAAATACAATACAAAGTCTTTATATTTACAATATTTCTCACATTTATAAAAGCAGAACTATACAGACCACATCCACCCACCACACCCCCACCCCGACAAACACACCCACACACAGGACACACACACACACACACACACACGCATGCAGCACATACACACAGTAAATTCCGAGGGTTTGCAAGTCAAGTAGAGAGGTGTAGGTATCATGTTGAGAGGTAGCACACACACACACACAGACACACACACACACACACAGACACACATGGGTAGCTGAGGTCAGGGCCCGATCTGTCATGGCCTCATGCCCAGACAACACTGGAGCTAGAATGGACACAGCCCATGTGGTACACACACACACACACACACACACACACACACACACACACACACACACACACACACACACACACACACACACACACACACACACACACACACACACACACACACACACACACACACACACACACACTCTCTCTCACACACACACACACACACACACACACACACACACACACACACACACACACACACACACACACACACTCACATTCATACACACACACACACACACACATACACACACACACACACACACTCCACATGCACGCACACGTTCATACACAGTTTACAAATGTATCTCCAGCACCTTCTTCTAAATATACACAATAAATGCTTCCTGATACCTGAAATTGTAGCAGCATCTCTTCAAAAAAAGATGCATCATCTATGTGTCTGTAATTTGACTGTAGTGCTCTGTGAATCCCAAACCCATATGAAATGGCACAGTATAGCAAAAAGCCTTTGCATTAATATGCATTCAAGTACACCCTCATGTTTGCATACTTCACACCTACTTTGTAAAATACTATCTGAATATCTGAATATCTATACACACACAAAAATAATCAATGGGAAATTTGTGTCTTAAATTTTTTTTTTGCTATTGAAATATATTCACATTTAAGTACATTCAGACCTGATTTCATTGTGCCTAATTGTTTAAAATAAGCAATAGATGATGGTATAATCATCCACTTAGGTTTAATTTGCAATCGAACAACACACCAGCCTTCTGATGAAATAATAACCTACTTCGGGTACGAGAGGGAGAATTTCCATGTTTGTCCTCCCTCTCTCCTCACCCCCCTGTCATTATTCCTCACACACACACACACACACACACACACACACATCCCTCTCTCCTCATCCCCCTGTCATTATTCCTCACACACACACACACACACACACACACACACACACACACACACACACACACATCCCTCTCTCCTCATCCCCCTGTCATTATTCCTCACACACACACACACACACACACACACACACACACACACACACACACACACACACACACACACACACACACACACACATCCCTCTCTCCTCACCCCCCTGTCATTATTCCTCACACACACACACACACACACACACACACACACACACACACACACACACACACATCCCTCTCTCCTCATCCCCCTGTCATTATTCCTCACACACACACACACACACACACACACACACACACACACACACACACACACACATCCCTCTCTCTTCATCCCTCTGTCATTATTCCTCCACCTCCAGCCCCCTCACTGTGCTCGTCTGAGCGGCCCCAATGCAGAACGAGATGCAGAGAAAGCAAAACAAACGTCTCAAAACACCTCAGGCAGTCACGGCTTTGGGCCCCCTAAAGAACCCTAAAACCCTTTAAAAAAAGTCCCATTGTTTTTATTGTTTTATTATTGTATTCTCTTTCATTATTTATTTATTTTCGTTTTCAATAGCAAGGTTCCATAAATGGACGATGCCCTCGCAATCTCTTAGTCTGCCTACCTCGTCCA
The DNA here is from genome assembly GCF_963457725.1 of Sprattus sprattus. Lineage (NCBI taxonomy): Eukaryota > Metazoa > Chordata > Actinopteri > Clupeiformes > Clupeidae > Sprattus > Sprattus sprattus. The sequence goes on along the minus strand of NC_137918.1, from coordinate 15,064,124 downwards.
TGCCTCCCTCCCTCCATCTCTCCCTCCCTCCATTTCTCTCTCTCTCTTTCTGTCTCTCTCTCTTTCCTCCCATGCTATTCAGGCAGGGAGATGGGGAGTGATGGGGGCCCCGAGGCCCTTGTCTAATTAATGGAGAGCAATCGCTCGGCCCCTTCACTAGTCCTCCGTCTCCTTTAATGAAAGGATTAGCGGCGCGCTGCGTTAAGATGTATTTAACCTGCAGCACTAGCTCTGTTTCAATAAGTATTAAACAGGCCATTACACGCAGCGCAGGCCTCAATTAATGTGGACAAAGGCGGCCATGCTGAATGCGTTAAGGGGGTGTTAGCTGGAGAGAAAGGGGGGGTGGGTTGAGTAAGCATTGATGGGGGGGAGGGGGGTTGTGGTGAGTTGGGGGGGGGGGGGGGGGGGGCTTTGCATTTAGCATCTGCCCATGTTAGCTCAGGGGGAAACAAGAAGCAGAACACAGGAGTCGTCGCCCCTGGCAGTGACATCACAGAGGGACAATGGTCTCCATGGACACCGGTTGATTCTAGAGCGGAAGAGGCCCAGATCTGGGCCACATGCGTTCCAGACTCAGTTGCTATTTGACTTATGCTGGAGCCAAATGGACCTGATGGACCTATTAGAGAAATACACACTTTATGCACTCTCTCACACACACACACACACACACACACACACACACACACACAGTATATGCAATATCAGAGCAAGAGATTAGTGTGTAGGCCACTTGCACAAACAAATACACACACACACATGTGCACTCTACCCACCCAACATACCTAGGCTACCCGCTCTCTCTGTCAGTTACACACACACACACGTGCACACACAAAGACTATTTCTAAATATAGTTGCGGTGCTTGGGCAATAGGCCTTTGTGGTCTTGTTTCTTGGAATGGGAGCAAGTGCAGAGAGCTCAAACAAGGTTCATATTTTAGCAAGTTCTTTATGTACAAAAAGGGTAACTCCTGGCCAATGCAATTCAGTGAAATCAGTCAGTTTATCTTTCGATCATTCGCTTTATTCTTCCAGTTAAGTTAAAAGTGTTGGAAGTGCTGTTAAACGTTAATGTAAACAGTAAACATAAACACGAGACTAATAACTGATTCTCCACATCCTCTCTCTCTCTCTCTCACTCACTCTCTCTCTCTCTCTCTCTCTCTCTTAATGCAGAGTATGATGAATAATGTTGTATACTTAAGATCACAAGGTGCGTAAGCTGTTATATACTTTCAGCGCATTCTAATGAATAGAATACTCTTTTAACTCGTTATGGTCCCCCTAACAGAGACTAATTAATTTCTAACATCGTCACTCACTCCGAGTGAAAAATGGGCAGTGCCATATGTCGATGACTGTCTTAGAAGACCATTTTTCTAAGTTGTTGATTTCTCAGAAACAATAAGCCACACGTGGTGAACCGTGCCAAGGCACCCCCTCTGAACAATACTTTCATTGTTTGTTCAGGAGAAAAGATCTCCACAAACCACAGGGGGAAAAAAACCAAGCTGTCGCTGTGGGCGAGTGTGTGTGTGTGTGTGTGTGTGTGTGTGTGTGTGTGTGTGTGTGAGTATGTGTGTGTGTGTGCTACGTTTATCAATTTTCTCCTCCTCGCCCACGGTTCGTTTGTTCGTAAGGTGGCGAGGGTGGCGAGGGGCCCAAAGTCGGGTCCCAGCGTGTCGCCGCGTGCGCGCGTGGCACTCGCCTAAAATTAGAAGTTCCTGTGTCGAGTCCACTGCAGCATCTTTTGCAATGATCTCTCCAGCATCTCCAGGATCATACATATACATATATGGCAGATGTATATACATACACACATGCATAAAAATACAGTGACATCCAGACAGGAAACATTCTCTAGCCCATAAAAGTTCCTGGCACAAGAATAAACTATCTTCAGTCTTCAGTCTTCAGTCTGGTCCCTGACACACACACACACACACACACACACACACACACACACACACTCACACACACTCTCCCTGAGATGCCGAGAACTGTGGTGGAGCTCATCAGGGGTAGAAAACAAAACAAAAAAGAAAAAACAAAACAAAAAAGACAACAAAACACCTCTCTCACACTCCAAGAGCTTGCACAGTCTGAGAGCTTTGTCACAGGCAACAATGCTGGGCCTATTGTTTTTTTGTCTTCCTTTGGCCAATTACTTTTTTTCCTTTTTTTTTCGTCAATGAATTCCTTCAGCTGTCTTGTGGAAGCATATGTGTTTTGACTGTTGTGAAATTGTCATTGCTCCGACATGGCTTGAACCTTACTGTGAAGATCCGTCTAGATTGAAATGGTATGACTTAATCTTAATTTAGCACATTATGCATACCAATTTCTGACTCTCTACCTGTGCCTTTTAATGATAGCTCCGTTTCACAACGTGTGAGAGCTTTTGGATTGTGTTAATGAGGAATCACACCTAGCAGGGCAGAAAAAGCTTCTCTCCGCTTGTGCCTTACGGCATAGATTAATTCTGCATTTTTTTAAACAGAGATTTGACTTGGAAAATTAAGTGCTTTTACAATTTGAGGAGAGGAATTTATACGTATTTTAGAGATGGTAATGTGAGATAAGGCACACATAAACTTAAATACCCAGACACGCACTTACACGCACTCTCCCAAGGACGACGAAGGCAATTATATTCCCCGTAGACGGTTAGAGAGGTTCTTAGCAGTGATGGGTTCTAAACACGTGGTGGAGAGAGTGTGTGAGGCTTCATATATTAACACACCCTTGTATTCAAACTCACTCAGGATGACAAAGATCTCTCATTCCCTATGGCTGTTGTCGGAGTGGATCTTACAGTTGTGCCAGATGACTGGTCGTCTTCCGGAACACACAGAAACCCTTGTGATGATGTCATAAAGCCTGACAGGGGTTAGCATCAAAGTGCACTAGCCATCAAAGCCCATTACGTCCTTGTTGGCTCGGATGTCCCAGGACAGCTTCTTGGGGGTTGACTGCTGTTGAGTTGAGCTAATTGGCCCCCAAACTCAATTGCCAGGAACCATCACTGTCTTTTGGGGGCCCTGTTAGTTTGATTTAGTTCTATTTGGGGGAAAGATTGAAAATGCTAAAAGAAAACAAGCAATTGGAGACACTTGTCCTTTAAACAAGAACCCATTGAAGTAGTGACAGGAGCCCTCAGTGTCGCTAACAGCTTGAGGCGCTTTAGCATTTAAGCTAGCCCGTGGGCCCGCAAACGCAGGGGGATCAGTAGGCAGAGAGACGAGCTCGACTGACAACTAGCAGTGGCTAAAGTGAATCCCAGCACTAGGCTCATGGTTCAGCAAGTCACGCTGGGATTATGCATGGTGCCAAGGGAATGCGTGGTGACGCGCAGGGAATGTGTGCTGCCAGGACGCACTGTGGTGCTTTTTTGTTGCCTGTCACCCCAGTCTGCTGGGACTGTCATTCTGATGACTGCAGGAGGGGATAAGGAGGCCTGGTGGGGAGGAATGCTATGCTACGCTATGTGACGCTATGCTACGCTATGTGACGCTCTGCCTGCCATTAGCCTTAGCGGGGTTTTTTTTTATTAGCCGAGGATGCTAATCTACTCAGGAAAACACACAGTTACGAAATCCAAGTGTCATATGGTTTGCTGCTATCAGGGGATTATCTTGTTAAAGAGAGTGGAGAGAGGGTGTTGGGTAGAGTGTGTGAGAATGGGGTGGGGCGTCATTTGAGTGTATGTGTGTGTGTGTGTGTGTGTGTGTGTGTGTGTGTGTGTGTTTATGTGTGTCTTCTTCTGTGTGTGTGTGTGTTTGTGTGAAAGAGCGTGCTCTCACACTCGTGCTACTCGGCGGCTCGGAGAGGCTCCTGTGAGGGAACGAGAGAGGCTGCCTGGCTGGCAGTGAGCCAGGGAGATGGCAAACACCACTCCTGCTGTGAGCTTTGCACCACACTCGCACTTTCAGGAGGTATCCCCAGCCTGTTGATCCTTGAGAGGGGCCACGCGCACAAAAGACAAGGGGCTTGGGGGAGGGGAGCCTTGCTTCGCCGCTGTGTGACGAAAGACTCACGGTTGAAATTTTGGTATGGGACTACCTGTCCCCATACGTCTAAGTCCCTGTTGTTTGGCCGCTGTGTGACTAAAGATAAGATTAGATTAGATTCAACTGAACTGTCATTGCACAGAGTACAAGTACTGAGACAACGAAATGCAGTTAAGCATCCAACCAGAAGTGCAAAATAGCAATAGAGTGCAGAGTATGTGCAAATTCAAAGTGGAATAAGTGAATAAATATGATATGTACTCACCGTTGAAATTTTGGGACTACCTGTCCCCCTTCGTCAAAGTCCCTGTTTTGGAGACACATTTAAAATGTTGGCGTCAGATTCTGGTAAGAGCTGACATCCTTCCAGGCAGTGTTAATTTCGTTGACGAAAACTATGACGAAAAATATGCGTTAGCGACCATTTTCCCATGATTAAGACGAGACTAAGACGTGACGAAAACGGATATTTGAAAATAAAAACTAAGACTAAATCTATCTTAACTTTCGTTGGCGTCGACGGGACGAGACGAAAATGTTGGTGGTTGACTAAGTCACAATATTATTTTTTTCTAAACTTACATGAACCCAACATCATTGGTTGAATGTTGCCCGGTCCTGTAGCCTATCCCTCAACTCCCTGATAAAATGTTGCCGTCAGACTCTGGTAAGAGCTGGCTGACATGCTTCCAGGGCCTGTTCACTTCTTGTCAAAAGCACCATTCATCTTTGCTGAGTCTAAACCAGTGATTTGAGTTCGTCCTTCTTTTGGCATTGGTTTGCTCTAAAAATGGTTTGCTCTAAAAATGCCAGATGGTTGTCCCAGACATGAATATATATATATATATATATATATATATATATATATATATATATATATTGGAATGAGGAAAGTTGGATGAGAGAGAGGGAGAGAGACAATTACAGAAAGAATGATGTGGAAGGAGAAAGATGTCCTTCTGACCTGGGGTTTCTGCATAGCCAGAGATGTCAGGTCCAGTCATAACATCTTTATTCCTCCTTTACACTCTCTCTCTCTCTCTCTCTCTCTCTCTCTCTCTCTCTCTCTCCCTCTCCTGCTACTCCACCTTCTCAGCTTTTGACACAAACAACTGTGGTGGCTCAAGGTGCAAAAACCAAGAGACCACGTCAGCGAGCTGCAAAACAGCCGCAGGCGTGTGGGAGTGGGCACCGACGTGTGTGTGTGTGTGTGTGTGTGTGTGTGTGGGAGCGGCCACCGACGTGTGTGTGTGTGTGTGTGTGTGTGTGTGCATGTGGGAGCGGCCACTGACGTGTGTGTGTGTGTGTGTGTGTGTGTGTGTGTGTGTGTGTGTGTGCGTGTGGGAGCGGCCACCGACGTGACCTCACACTCTGCCGAAGGAGGGCTACCGTCACGCCGTGACCCATGCGGCGGTGCTACTACAGCAAGGCGTCGCTCCTACGCACCTGTTCGCACCATCGTCTCAATGTTCGGCTACCGAGACGTCACAGGAATGCCACTCTCTTCCTGAGTGG
>NC_137918.1:15050684-15058393 GCF_963457725.1 Sprattus sprattus | reverse complement strand
CTGCAAGCATCAAGAGTCTTGCCAGAGAAAACCATGTGATGCTTCAACATCTGATGGCTTGCAGGTATGCTTCTGTGGGAGAGAAAATGAAAGAGGGAGAAGAAGAGTGAAAGAGAGAGAGACTAAGAGGTAGCGACAGTGTGGACAGACAGAGAGAAAGAGAGAGAGAGAGAGAGAGAGAGAGAAAGATGAGAGAAAGAGAGAGATGAGAGAGGGAGAGGGTGCAAAAATCCAATCTGTATCCCAGCACATGCCTTTTTTGAGCTGAACTTGATACTGCTGTGTAATGAGAAGAGTTTTATTTTGTGTGTGTGTGTGTGTTTGTGTGTGTGTGTGTAATGAAAGTGTTTTGTTGTTGTTTTGTCTTTTTTTTTTTCTCCTGCCAGGGTGTTGCCACTGCCCCACGTGTCAAGAGATGCACGTTTCTCAGTCTCACCTCCATACAACACCTAACCTTAGCAATGTGCTACATGCTCACATTAATTACACCTTAGCAATATGCTACATGCTCACATTAATTACACCTTAGCAATATGCTACATGCTCACATTAATTACACCTTAGCAATATGCTACATGCTCACATTAATTACACATTAGCAATATGCTACATGTTCACATTAATTACACATTAGCAATATGCTACATGCTCACATTAATTACACCTTAGTAATGCTACATGCTCAAATTAATTACACCTTAGCAATATGCTACATGCTCACATTAATTACACCTTAGCAATATGCTACATGCTCACATTAATTACACCTTAGCAATATGCTACATGCTCACATTAATTACACCTTAGCAATATGCTACATGCTCACATTAATTACACCTTAGCAATATGCTACATGCTCACATTAATTACACCTTAGCAATATGCTACATGCTCACATAATTACACCTTAGCAATATGCTACATGCTCACATTAATTACACCTTAGCAATATGCTACATGCTCACATTAATTACACATTAGAGACTTCACTCCATCCACTGGGAGATCTAATAAGAATCTCTCTTTCTTCACTCCATTTTTATCTCCTTTTTTTCAATATTTTCACTCTCTTTTTCTCTTTATCCAGAGCCACTCTTGTTCACTCTTTCTTTCCTTCTTCCACTCTTCTTTCCTTTCTTCTTCCACTCTTCTTTCATCTTTCACTTTTCTTTCCTTTCTTCACCCTCCTTTCTTCTTTCCTTCTTTCACTCTTCTTTCCTTTCTTCTTTCCTTCTTTCACGCTTCTTTCTTTTCTTCTTTCCTTCTTCAACTATTCTTTCTTCTTTTTCACTCTTCTTTCCTTTCTTCACTCTTCTTCCTTTCTTCACTCTTCTTTCTTTTCTTCTTTCCTTCTTCCACTCTTCTTTCCATCTTTCACTCTTCTTCCTTCTTTCACTCTTCTTTCCTTTCTTCTTTCCTTCTTTCGACTCTTCTTTCTTTTCTTCTTCCTTTCTTAACTTTTGCATTTCATGCACTGGTATTTCCTTCAGAAATGCATTTTTCTAGTTACACATTAGAGACTTCACTCCATCCACTGGGAGATCAAATAAGCATTTTTGCAGGCCAGTCTTCCCTGAAAATGGGCATCCACACACACATCCACTAAGAAATATGCCTGTCTGGAAAATTCAGCTGGATGAGGAGATAAGATCTATGCAAGATATTGATAATGAAATTATTCTACATCTATGCTAAGATCTTGATGATGAGATAATGTGTACATCTACAGTATATCTTGGTAAATATAATAATAAAGTCAAATATAATCATTTGTTGTTAATATTATACTATACATTGCTAACCCTAGATTTGACCCACAGCTTAACATCATGTTCGTTATGTAATAACTTTACTGACGGAAGACATATATTGTTTACCTTGTGTATGTACATCAAGTGCATTATTTTTTTATTTCAGTTATCAGACCACTCTTTTTTATCTGCATAGTCCAGTTTTGGCGTTATACATGATGCATTCTGTCTCCACCAGTTTCTATATGCAGCTTGAGTAAACAAATAAATAAATAGATAGAAAACTAAATGTAAAAGAAAAGAAAGAAAGAAACAGTAGTCTGTTGGCCGCAACTCCAGACCATCATGGGAGCGACTGGCCGTCGTGGCTCGCTTGCTTGGTGTCCAAGAGCGTCCAGCGAGCAGAGCGGTTTCGATGCGGCGGGGTGTCCAAGAGCGTCGGCGAGCGAGCGATTTCGATGCGGCGCGGGCACAAACGCGGCTAAGCCTTCCCTCTCCGCCTGGCCGCCCGCCGCCCGGCAAATCTAACAAGATATTTACAGGTGTGAAAAGATACATATTACAAATACAGTGCGAAAATTCTTCTGTTAAGTGCGGCCCTATCCAATACTGCCGAATTACTGGAGCTGACTGGGGGGGGGGGTTGGGATATGTGGGGGGGGGTCGAGTGGTGGTTTTCAGAAGGGGGGGGGGGGTGGGAAATAGAAAAAAAATAGGAGAAGGAGGAAGAAAAAAATCTTGATTCGTCTGCATGTCATCTCGTTTTTTGGCTGCGTTTAATAAAGGGAGGCAAGGCGATGCGAAAGCCTGAGCACAAGTCTTAAGATAAAGTGTTAAAATATACAGCGCGGAAAAACTCGCTCAAAGTGACAGAAATTAAAGCCGAGGAACTAGGGAAGCAAGGGAGGAGGAGGAGAAGGAGTAGAGACTACACCCAGCACGGAGTACCAGGACGGCTTGCCCCGCAGGGGAGGTGCACGCCGGCCCAACACACACACAGAATCACAGACCGTAGAACCCCGTGCAGGAACATGGATGGAAACATGCAGAATATAAACCCATCGTGGCATTTACGAGATGGTTTATATGCTTCAAAATGATTCAAATTATGATGGCACAGGGAGATTTGATTCCAGATATTTTATATCTTAACTCAACAGTCCACATATCAGAAAAATCCAAAAATACAATACAAAGTCTTATATTTACAATATTTCTCACATTTATAAAAGCAGAACTATACAGACCACATCCACCCACCACACCCCCACCCCGACAAACACACCCACACACAGGACACACACCACACACACACACACACACACACGCATGCAGCACATACACACAGTAAATTCCGAGGGTTTGCAAGTCAAGTAGAGAGGTGTAGGTATCATGTTGAGAGGTAGCACACACACACACACAGACACACACACACACACACAGACACACATGGTAGCTGAGGTCAGGGCCCGATCTGTCATGGCCTCATGCCCAGACAACACTGGAGCTAGAATGACACAGCCCTGTGGTACACACACACACACACACACACACACACACACACACACACACACACACACACACACACACACACACACACACACACACACACACACACACACACTCTCACACACACACACACACACACACACACACACACACACACACACCCACACACACACACACACACACACACACACTCACATTCATACACACACACACACACACACACACATACACACACACACACACACACACACACACACTCACACTCCACACGCACGCACACCTTCATACACAGTTTACAAATGTATCTCCAGCACCTTCTTCTAAATATACACAATAAATGCTTCCTGATACCTGAAATTGTAGCAGCATCTCTTCAAAAAAAGATGCATCATCTATGTGTCTGTAATTTGACTGTAGTGCTCTGTGAATCCCAAACCCATATGAAATGGCACAGTATAGCAAAAAGCCTTTGCATTAATATGCATTCAAGTACACCCTCATGTTTGCATACTTCACACCTACTTTGTAAAATACTATCTGAATATCTGAATATCTATACACACACAAAAATAATCAATGGGAAATTTGTGTCTTAAATTTTTTTTTTGCTATTGAAATATATTCACATTTAAGTACATTCAGACCTGATTTCATTGTGCCTAATTGTTTAAAATAAGCAATAGATGATGGTATAATCATCCACTTAGGTTTAATTTGCAATCGAACAACACACCAGCCTTCTGATGAAATAATAACCTACTTCGGGTACGAGAGGGAGAATTTCCATGTTTGTCCTCCCTCTCTCCTCACCCCCCTGTCATTATTCCTCACACACACACACACACACACACACACACACACACACACATCCCTCTCTCCTCATCCCCCTGTCATTATTCCTCACACACACACACACACACACACACACACACACACACACACACACACACACACACACACACACACACATCCCTCTCTCCTCATCCCCCTGTCATTATTCCTCACACACACACACACACACACACACACACACACACACACACACACACACACACACACATCCCTCTCTCCTCATCCCCCTGTCATTATTCCTCACACACACACACACACACACACACACACACACACACACACATCCCTCTCTCCTCATCCCCCTGTCATTATTCCTCACACACACACAAACACACACACACACACACACACACACACACACACACACACACACACACATCCCTCTCTCTTCATCCCTCTGTCATTATTCCTCCACCTCCAGCCCCCTCACTGTGCTCGTCTGAGCGGCCCCAATGCAGAACGAGATGCAGAGAAAGCAAAACAAACGTCTCAAAACACCTCAGGCAGTCACGGCTTTGGGCCCCCTAAAGAACCCTAAAACCCTTTAAAAAAAGTCCCATTGTTTTTATTGTTTTATTATTGTATTCTCTTTCATTATTTATTTATTTTCGTTTTCAATAGCAAGGTTCCATAAATGGACGATGCCCTCGCAATCTCTTAGTCTGCCTACCTCGTCCATGCCTCCCTCCCTCCATCTCTCCCTCCCTCCATTTCTCTCTCTCTCTTTCTGTCTCTCTCTCTTTCCTCCCATGCTATTCAGGCAGGGAGATGGGGAGTGATGGGGGCCCCGAGGCCCTTGTCTAATTAATGGAGAGCAATCGCTCGGCCCCTTCACTAGTCCTCCGTCTCCTTTAATGAAAGGATTAGCGGCGCGCTGCGTTAAGATGTATTTAACCTGCAGCACTAGCTCTGTTTCAATAAGTATTAAACAGGCCATTACACGCAGCGCAGGCCTCAATTAATGTGGACAAAGGCGGCCATGCTGAATGCGTTAAGGGGGTGTTAGCTGGAGAGAAAGGGGGGGTGGGTTGAGTAAGCATTGATGGGGGGGAGGGGGGTTGTGGTGAGTTGGGGGGGGGGGGGGGGGGGCTTTGCATTTAGCATCTGCCCATGTTAGCTCAGGGGGAAACAAGAAGCAGAACACAGGAGTCGTCGCCCCTGGCAGTGACATCACAGGGGGACAATGGTCTCCATGGACACCGGTTGATTCTAGAGCGGAAGAGGCCCAGACTCAGTTGCTATTTGACTTATGCTGGAGCCAAATGGACCTGATGGACCTATTAGAGAAATACACACTTTATGCACTCTCTCACACACACACACACACACACACACACACACACACACACACAGTATATGCAATATCAGAGCAAGAGATTAGTGTGTAGGCCACTTGCACAAACAAATACACACACACACATGTGCACTCTACCCACCCAACATACCTAGGCTACCCGCTCTCTCTGTCAGTTACACACACACACACGTGCACACACAAAGACTATTTCTAAATATAGTTGCGGTGCTTGGGCAATAGGCCTTTGTGGTCTTGTTTCTTGGAATGGGAGCAAGTGCAGAGAGCTCAAACAAGGTTCATATTTTAGCTTTTCTTTTTTTAAGTTCTTTATGTACAAAAAGGGTAACTCCTGGCCAATGCAATTCAGTGAAATCAGTCAGTTTATCTTTCGATCATTCGCTTTATTCTTCCAGTTAAGTTAAAAGTGTTGGAAGTGCTGTTAAACGTTAATGTAAACAATAAACATAAACACGAGACTAATAACTGATTCTCCACATCCTCTCTCTCTCTCTCTCTCTCACTCACTCTCTCTCTCTCTCTCTCTCTTAATGCAGAGTATGATGAATAATGTTGTATACTTAAGATCACAAGGTGCGTAAGCTGTTATATACTTTCAGCGCATTCTAATGAATAGAATACTCTTTTTACTCGTTATGGTCCCCCTAACAGAGACTAATTAATTTCTAACATCGTCACTCACTCCGAGTGAAAAATGGGCAGTGCCATATGTCGATGACTGTCTTAGAAGACCATTTTTCTAAGTTGTTGATTTCTCAGAAACAATAAGCCACACGTGGTGAACCGTGCCAAGGCACCCCCTCTGAACAATACTTTCATTGTTTGTTCAGGAGAAAAGATCTCCACAAACCACAGGGGGAAAAAAACCAAGCTGTCGCTGTGGGCGAGTGTGTGTGTGTGTGTGTGTGTGTGTGTGTGAGTATGTGTGTGTGTGTGCTACGTTTATCAATTTTCTCCTCCTCGCCCACGGTTCGTTTGTTCGTAAGGTGGCGAGGGTGGCGAGGGGCCCAAAGTCGGGTCCCAGCGTGTCGCCGCGTGCGCGCGTGGCACTCGCCTAAAATTAGAAGTTCCTGTGTCGAGTCCACTGCAGCATCTTTTGCAATGATCTCGAGCTCTCCAGCATCTCCAGGATCATACATATACATATATGGCAGATGTATATACATACATACATACATAAAAATACAGTGACATCCAGACAAGAAACATTCTCTATCCCAAAAAAGTTCCTGGCACAAGAATAAACAATCTTCACTCTTCAGTCTTCAGTCTGGTCCCTGACACACACACACACACACACACACACACACACACACACACACACACACACACACACACACACACTCTCCCTGAGATGCCGAGAACTGTGGTGGAGCTCATCAGGGGTAGAAACAAAACAAAAAAGACAACAAAACACCTCTCTCACACTCCAAGAGCTTGCACAGTCTGAGAGCTTTGTCACAGGCAACAATGCTGGGCCTATTGTTTTTTTTGTCTTCCTTTGGCCAATTACTTTTTTTTCTTTTTTTTTCGTTGATGAATTCCTTCAGCTGTCTTGTGGAAGCATATGTGTTTTGACTGTTGTGAAATTGTCATTGCTCCGACATGGCTTGAACCTTGCTGTGAAGATCCGTCTAGATTGAAATCTTGAAATGGTATGACTTAATCTTAATTTAGCACATTATGCATACCAATTTCTGACTTTCTACCTGTGCCTTTTAATGATAGCTCCGTTTCACAACGTGTGAGAGCTTTGGATTGTGTTAATGAGGAATCACACCTAGCGGGGCAGAAAAAGCTTCTCTCCGCTTGTGCCTTACGGCATAGATTAATTCTGCATTTTTTTAAACAGAGATTTGACTTGGAAAATTAAGTGCTTTTACAATTTGAGGAGAGGAATTTATACGTATTTTAGAGATGGTAATGTGAGATAAGGCACACATAAACTTAAATACCCAGACACGCACTTACACGCACTCTCCCAAGGACGACGAAGGCAATTATATTCCCCGTAGACGGTTAGAGAGGTTCTTAGCAGTGATGGGTTCTAAACACGTGGTGGAGAGAGTGTGTGAGGCTTCATATATTAACACACCCTTGTATTCAAACTCACTCAGGATGACAAAGATCTCTCATTCCCTATGGCTGTTGTCGGAGTGGATCTTACAGTTGTGCCAGATGACTGGTCGTCTTCCGGAACACACAGAAACCCTTGTGATGATGTCATAAAGCCTGACAGGGGTTAGCATCAAAGTGCACTAGCCATCAAAGCCCATTACGTC
>NC_137918.1:15038184-15043184 GCF_963457725.1 Sprattus sprattus | reverse complement strand
TGTGATGTTGTTTGTCTGTTTCGATGTTGTTTGTCTGTTGTGATGTTGTTTGTCTGTTGTGATGTTGTTTGTCTGTTGTAATGTTGTTTGTCTGTTGTAATGTTGTTTGTCTGTTGTAATGTTGTTTGTCTGTTGTGATGTTGTTTGTCTGTTGTGATGTTGTTTGTCTGTTGTGATGTTGTTTGTCTGTTGTGATGTTGTTTGTCTGTTGTGATGTTGTTTGTCTGTTGTAATGTTGTTTGTCTGTTGTAATGTTGTTTGTCTGTTGTGATGTTGTTTGTCTGTTGTAATGTTGTTTGTCTGTTGTGATGTTGTTTGTCTTTTGTGATGTTGTTTGTCTGTTGTGATGTTGTTTGTCTGTTGTGATGTTGTTTGTCTGTTGTAATGTTGTTTGTCTGTTGTGATGTTGTTTGTCTGTTGTATTGGCTTGTTTTATGTGTTGTTAAAGGTCTGCAGTCAGTGTGTCAGTGTCAGGGGAGTGTGTCAGAGGGGGTTGATGCAGTTACAGGCTTGTTCTGTGAACACACACACACTTCCTGTTAGGCTGAGACAGGAATGAGAATGGAGTGTGTGATACCACCACTCCCACCACGATGATGAAGGGATTCAGAGAGGAAAACATTGTTACAAGTCAACAGCAAATAATTTATGGCCTTAACGTTATTAATGTCTTTAAAAAGGCATTACATTTAAATGAGTGCAAGAGCACATTTTGTTCTATTAAACTTGGACCTGAAAAATAGAGGAAAAACCACAGCTCATCCGGTCTTCAACTTGGCTGAGGTGCTGGAGCTGTTTATAATCAAATGAAATGGGAAGAGGTGAAATCTTCTGCGGAGAATTATTTTAATTTAACGATTTTTGCACAGATTTCAGTGTGTGGAGGCTTATTTTTTATTCCGTTTTAAACTTTTGATTGAAGAAAGAATTGACAAAAACAGTGGAAAAAACGCATCATTTAGGTCTTGGGTCTCTGCAGGGACACTTCAGAACACATTTTGCTCGCGGAATTGTTACTGGAGGAGAGAAACAGCGTTTGCTCGAGCGCTGCTAGTCGTCTCTGATTAGCAAGTCTCATAATCTCCCTCATGGTTTGCAGGTACAAAATGTGATGCATAATTCGGCTCCTGCTACCACCTTTAGGTAAGGGTTCGTCACTGGAGCAGATCTAACCCAGATTCGACCCAGAACCGGGCCAATATCAGCCCCCTATTTGGGTCTCTTTCTCAGTTGGTCCCTGTGCATTTATGAGTAACTTCATCCTCATTATATGGTCTTTGCAAGTTGTCTGGAGATGTATCTATTCATTAGCTTCAAAAGGGTGTCATGTGTATGAATTATGCTAACAGGATCTAATTAGCAGATGCAAATGAGCTTAGTCAAAATTGTACTGAAAAGACAGAAGAAAAGCTCCATGGGATAGTTGGAGTGCGACAGCTCACGAAACCGCCCCCACGCTGGGCACCAAATGTGATGGTTGCCCCTGCTGCTCCCCTTTACAGGAGACAGGATCGAACCATAAACGCAGACATAGGGATGCAGGACAGCGGGCCCAGGAAAACCGAGGAAGTTGTCGGTACTGAGATTCTTTCTCGACTGATTTCCTGGCAACGCCGTCGCCGTGTTCCTCCTGCTATGTGTATGTGGCTAGAACAATGGGAGACAGGTCACAGGTTCCACCCCAAAAGTTCTTGCGCCCCCCCCCCCAAAAAAATGACTCGAGAAGGCTGATGGAACTTCAGAATCCGGTGCTAGAGGAACTCACCAATGGCAGCCGCCCACCAGCTCCTGCCATTATGACATCAGCGCCCCAGACTGTGGCGGAGCTGGCAGGGCCAAGGAGCCGGCCTTCTGCTCTCGGCAGGGAGGAAGGCGAGCAGGCTGTGGGCACAGGGTCACACACACACACACACACACAGACACACACACACACACACACACACGCACACAGACAAACACACACACACACTCACACACACTCACACACACACAAACACACACACATATACACACACACACACACACACACTCACACACACACAAACACACACACACACACACTCACACACACACAAACACACACACACACACATATACACACACACACACAGACAGACAAATGTATATACACAAACACACACACACACACACACATACACATACAAAAACACACACACACACACACCGGGAAGCATGGTTGACTAACAGGCAGAACCAGTGGGAGGGTGAAGAGGGGTGCGGGGTTCGAGGGCAGGGGGGTGCCCGACCCCCTTTTTTTAGGCATGTCACACGGCTACACAAAGAGCAGAGGGCTGCCGGAGCGCGGCCTACCCTTCCACTGACCGTCAAGCTCCACGGCCCCTGCCAAGAATTTTCCACTGTCACTGTCGGATGAGTGCCGTGTCGCTCAGTGTGTGTGTGTGTCTGTGTGTGTGTGTGTGTGTGTGTGTGTGTGTGTGTGTGTGTGTGAGAGCGAACGCTTTGCCTTAGGTTGTTTGTGAAGGTGAGCCCGCAGCTCGTCTCACCAGTTACACAGACACCCCTGCCAAAAAAGCACACGCTTGCAAACCGTCAACATAACATTGCCTTGTTTTGCAGCCTGACTTCCAAACACACACACACACACACACACACACACACACACACACACACACACACACACACACACACACACACAGCCTGACTTCCAACATTATTTCTGTCTCCATCACGGCACTATGCCATGCCGCTATGCAACACTAGCATCCTGTTTGCGTTTGTTCACCTGCGTCGATTTTTTACTTTCGCTCTCTGACAATGACTCACTCCACATGGCAAGTGTGTGTGTGTGTGTGTGTGTGTGTGTGTGTGTGTGTGTGTGTGTGTGTGTGTGTGTGTGTGTGTGTGTGTGTGTGTGTGTGTGTTATGGTCGTAGGCCAGGCTGTGGGGGGATCCTAGGAAGCCACAAGCCTCTCAAGCCTACACACACACGCCTGCCATGACTCCTACAGGGGGTGGCCCCAAATGTCATCCAACCACAGGTTTAACCCTAACACACACACACACACACACACACACACACACACACACACACAGACACACACACCCTAACCCTAACCATCTACCTCTCTTCTGCCTCAGATTGTTGCATACCAATAAAATAGATAGAATGGTAATGTTTCAAAGTGCAGTTTTTTAAGTTTAATGTTTTCAGCATCTCTTGAATTTTTTATTTTCATTATTTCATATGGAGATAGATAGATAGATAAATACTTTATTAATCCCGTGGAGAAATTCTGGTGTATGAGATACCAACTCATACCATGTTATTGACAACTGTGTACCAGAAAAAAATAAACTTTGGGGTACTCTTAAGCAAGACTAATCCACAGATTGGATGGCGAAAGTTTTTTTCTCACTTTTTCCAGTTTTTGTGATGTTTCAACAACACATCTGTAACCGCGTCGGGGGTCTGTGTGGGCTTGCCAGTGTTTTGAGTCATGATGTTTTGAGTCAGTGTCATAGTCCTGTAACTGGTACACACACACTCACACACACACACACACACACACACACACACACACACACACACACACACACACACACTAATGAAGCTTCAGTGTCAAAGTCCTGTATCTGGTACTACACTGATGAAACGCATGACAATTATGTAGGGAAGATCTAGAATGTTCCCTTCTGGCCATCAACCGTCTGTGTGTATGCTCCCCAAAACACTGGCTCACAATGACCTCTGATATATTGATATGTTTTTATTTATTCCAATAATAAATGACCGTAGTAGCCAAGAAGAGTAATCATTGGGTGTGCCGTAAGTATGACTCTGATTGAAATATATTCTCTTTTTACTGGTTACAATTATTCATGATTAGTGGTTAGTCTTCGCGGGTTTGTAAGACGTGTCAAGCTGAAGCTTGTATTCAGACGTGTCTGCTCTGTGTGTGTGTGTGCTTTGGAGATCTTCTTTTTCTTT
Source organism: Sprattus sprattus (assembly GCF_963457725.1). Taxonomy (NCBI): domain Eukaryota; kingdom Metazoa; phylum Chordata; class Actinopteri; order Clupeiformes; family Clupeidae; genus Sprattus; species Sprattus sprattus. The sequence goes on along the minus strand of NC_137918.1, from coordinate 15,039,214 downwards.
TTTTTTCTCTTTTTTTGGAGAGGAGGAATGCAGAGCCACACTGATGGCTACTGGTCACACCTCCCACACGCAGGGACCCACACACACACAGACACACACACACACACACACAAACACACACACACACACACACACACACACTCACACACACGCACACACAAACACACACACACAAACACACACACACACACACACACACACACTCACACACACGCAGGGACCCACGCAGATGATATCATCCTGGGAGTCCCCCTGTGTGTGCCTCCAAGCCAAAGGTGTGATCAGTGCATTCAGTATGTCTGTGTGTGTGTGTGTGTGTGTGTGTGTGTGTGTGTGTGTGTGTGTGCGTGCGTCTGACTGTATGTGTATGTCCATGCATATGTGTCTAAGCCTGCATATATGGGCAAAATGAATGTCACTCCTGCATGAGAGACCAGGCATGTTGATGAGATGGGGATTTGAGAGCATGATTTATTTTTGAGAGGTGAAAAGACATATCTGGAGATATTTCATTAAGATTTAATATGGATAGTCCTATATGAAGTCTGTATGTTTGTTTGTTTGTCTGTCAGCAGGATTACGCAGAAACGCATGGACCGATTTCCATCAAACTTTGTGGGGAGATTGGGTAATATAATGGCAATAACTGATTAGATTTTCAGATGTCAAAGTCAAAGGTCAAGGTCACAAGGCGGAGGTTTGCATTCTCTGAATGCTCCCATTCTTGTTCTTCCTGCTGAAGCACCATGGGTAAACAAAAAAGAAGAACCTGTAGTGCAAAGACAGCATCATCCTAAGACCCTGAAGGAAATGTTTATGGAAATGAAGCAAGACGCAAAAGATGAAAATTAGTCAAATTACACTTGAGCACAGGATGAGCACGCGTTCGTGTGTGTGTTATCGTGTGCATTATCAACACATTCCTGATGCAAAGGAAATCTCGCACAAACTCACACAGCTGTTGTGATGTTATATCATCAACTCATGCTAATGAGTTTCACTTCAAGAAACAACTTAACCCAATTATCTT
>NC_137918.1:15018184-15033184 GCF_963457725.1 Sprattus sprattus | reverse complement strand
TGTGTGTGTGTGTGTGTGTGTGTGTGTGTATATATGTGTGTGCGTGTGTGTGTGTGTGTCGTGTTGGCCACAGTGGTTCTCTGAAGTGTCCAAGGGCCTCAACCACCCCCCCACCCCCCCCCCCACCCCTCTCCCTCACCTCCTCCATTCTCCCTCTTCACCAACCCTTCTGCTTCCTCTATACCGGTCCCTCATCCATCCACATATCCATCCATCCATCCATCTGGACCAAACAGGGAGTGCCTGAGAGGCAGGTTCCCATGGCGATTGAGGATTTAGCCCCGGACACGAACATCCAGCCTGACAAACTCTGAAACACCTGAATCCCTCCCGGAATCCCTCTGTGCGGTCTCTTCACCAGGCATTTGCCCCGTAAGACCATGAGAGAGGTGGAACTGGGTCAGTAGGAGAGAGAGGGACTTTCACTGGAGGTGGGGGGGGGGGGTGAGAAGGAGGCCAGTAATCTTAGGACCCATTGTGTTTCTACTTCGATATCCAAGAGTGAAAATGAATCAGATGCAGACTGAGGGAAGACCCGTGTTTCTGTATTGTTTTATTTTCTGTTTTCTGTTTCTTGAAAATACGAGTGTGTTTTTTGGGACACCAGCATTTCGACAGCAAGCTGTCTTCATCACCATGGAGATCAACTGGCCAACACCAGGCTGACCAGCATAAAAAACAAAATAGTAGTTCCCTCTCTCTTTCTCTCTCTTCTTCTGTTTCGCTGGCTCTTTCTCTCTCTCTCTCTCTCTCTCTCTCTCTTTCTCTCTCTCCTTCTGTTTCACTGGCTCTCTCTCTATCTTCTGCACGGACATTGTGAGTTCTCTTTCCCTCGCTCGCTCTCTCTCTCTCTCTCTCTCTCTCTCTTTCTCTCTCTCCTTCTGTTTCACTGGCTCTCTCTCTCTCTCTCTCCTTCTGTTTCACTGTCTCTCTCTCTATCTTCTGCACGGACTCTCTGTCTCACTTTCGCTGATAAGTCACATACCACGTCCTCATGAAACCCAAATCCAGTTAGGCTGCATAGACTCGTCCACACGGGGTGCGCCATCAAATCAATATCCTTGCTGGATATAGGATTCCAGCCTACTGCCGTGGCTTACCAATGGATTAACACCACCCATTCCAAAGCCCATTGTATAGCCTGGGTACACTCATATGTTCTACTAGGTAAACTCATATGTACTATTAATGATGCTCCTTCCACACACACACACACACACACACACACACATACACACACACACACACACACAGAGAGAGAAAGAGAGAGAGAGAGAGACACACACACACACACACAGAGAGACACACACACAGAGACACACACACACACACCCAGAGAGAGAGAAAAAGAGAGAGAGAAAGAGAGAGAGAGAAAGAGACACACACACACACACACACGCAGAAGCACACACAAACATCCACACACACACACACACACACACACACACACACACATAAATATGAGGTTCCATACAGCAGTGCACAATCTTACAGGTAGTGAAGCTGGGCAATCACATACGTAGTAACAAAAATACACACAAACACACACTCACTTCTGAAAGTGGTCCTACACACACACAGAGGGAGAGAGAGCGGAAGAGAACGCATACATATGCATACCCATACACCAAACACAAACCCAGTATATGTGCATGAAGGGGCTTATTCTAAGAAAGTATTCCAGCGATGCGTTGTGCATCCATGTGTGTTTTAATGTACTTATATATTGTACAGAATTCCCCTGACTATCTGGGTGAATATGGAGCTAAGATGAGATAGAGTCATTTGTTACACTGAATGCCCCTGCTGTAGAAGACACATAAGTTACCCTCATCTCATCTGGCTTAACTTGGAGAGAGATAGAGTCCATTTTGAAATATGTATTAATGCCCAACGCTAGTTTGAAATGATGTACAAATAAAAACAAAAAAATATAGGCTACATACAATATGTGAAACGAGAAAAAGAACATGTTATTGCCATGATGATTGACCGTAAAGATCTAGGATATACTTTAATGCCTTTACGCAAATTCTAATGTTTATTGTGTGTTATAAGTAATTGCATCTGTTAACCTATGCACTGTATAGGCTGACAGAAGGGTAAATTAGTTCAACAGAGGCTTGCCACATGCGCTCGACAGCGGGTGATGCTGGGTAATACTCCTTCACGGAAAGGAACATAGGACGTCACCCGCTAGGTAAATATGAAATATGCTCCCTATAGGATGACTTGAAGAGACGTTTGATTTAATAGCGTGTCATTTAGGTGACTCGGTTACAGACATGGCCGTTTCTTTTATGGCCGCTCGTCCGGAGAATCATCGCCTTGCGAGGGACATCCCATGTGTATCGTTTATGTGAGAATAAATCCCCGGGAAGATAATACGATGACGGGCGCATGGAGGAGCCCAGGTCGCGGAGCTGTCCTGCAGTCCTTCGGGTTTCCCAGCTTCCCCTCCTGCCAGGGGTCTCTGTGGCGGGATCCACTAATGAGACTTCGCGTTATTAATCCTTGCAATGGGGTACATGAATTCCCGTTGCCGCAAAGGCTACAGCAGCCGCGTTGGCCCATAAACCTGGAATGCGCCGCTTTCATGTGCTCTACTGATTATCTGCCCTGACAACAATATGGTAAGACTTCCCTTCCCCTGTCGCGCAGCCTCTGGCCCCGGGCCATCGAAGGTCATCGTGAGCGCTCTTAGACTTTTATGGGTGGTCAAGAAACACGCTGACAGGTCAGAACGGGAGCTCCTTTACGAGTGCGTGTAAACTTCGGCCTCGTTTGGTATTAATCCTATGCACGACCCACATATAAATCACATTTATTTTGTTTTCTCTATTTCACTAACCGCTTTTCAGAGTCGTTGAAACACTAACAAACTCTTGAACTCGTGCGGTTTCACCCTTAAAGAGGACATTCGTGCAACTTTTATTGTTTGTTTAATCGGATATTTTCATTGCTTCTCAGCAAATCATCTGTAAAAAGCGGTAAAGTAACCTTTAATGAGCTACCTTGACATAAATCATGAGAAGTTGGAATTTTTACCATATTCGATTTCTCCCCACCCCAAAACACTCGCCTATTCTTATTGGTACTTCTGGATACCATTGATGACCAATATTGGTGAGCTTAAATATTTTGAACCTCAAAAGCTAAAACGCCTATTGGTTTTATTTGTATTGCAATATTTTTCACATAACATATCAGTTTTGCCATCCTCCTCTGGTGATGGCGATTTCTAAAATACACCACCTTCCTTTGAAATGTCCTTACATCGTGGCTCTTTATTGGCCCGACTTAACTGACAAGTCGTTTTAGTCCAATCATCGGCGAAACTCGTTTTGAGCGTTTCTGTCCGGAACATCACTTCATACGATAGTCTCGAGTATGTTCAGGGGTAATGCGATCTCGGGTGCGCGCTGAACTTCTGCTTGGGATCCAGGTTTTTTTTTTTTTTTTTTTAACATTTCGTCCACGTGTTGAAGCGTGATGTAGCAGCCGCAAAGGATGCCAGTTTAGAGCACAACTCCAAAACGTAGATCCCCGCTCGCAGGTCAGACGCAAATCAGTTTGAATAAACCTGACACCAATTAAGCAAGAGTCCTGCCCTGTTTGTCAAATTTTGTATCAAAAAGCTTTTTCTTCAGCTACTGATATATTCATATTTCAATTGTTGTATATATTTGATCCATTTTTATCTCTACTCTGTCTCTTATTTGATCGCCTCTCCCTCTATTCTTGTCATTGACTTCTTTATTACACTCGCATCAAAATTAACGTTTATTTTATTCCTCCGAGATGTGTTACCAGTCAGTGGTGATAGACTGGCTTCTTTGCAGTCAAACTGGGGGACTTGTGTTGGAGAGAGTAACCCTGCTGGCCAGGTCCTAGCTGGACCGTTGCCAAATTCAGACTTTAATTTAAGGAGCAGCAAGGGTCCGGCAGTCTAGAGAGCAGAGACTGCGGAGCCATTTCCCCCACTGTGGCCATGCTAGTTCAGGTCCAGATTGAGAGCTGGGTAGGTATTTTCTATACCCCTGCCATATTTGGGAAATACATTTGAGACCTTGATGACAAGGAACCTTTGAGACCCTTTTTGTCCCTTAAGGTTTTGCCCCATTCTAAAAGCACAATATTGATTTTGAGTTATCTTTCTCCCCCCCTCTCTCTTTTCTCTGGTTCCTCAGTTAGCAGTGTGGAGTGTTGTGTTTGTTTTCCCCACAGACATTAATCAGAGTCTTCAGGAGGAGGAAGACACGGGAGCTCAGAGGGGTGAAAATAAGATAATTCGTGGAGACACGGGCGATGCATGGCTACCACATCAGCTCACGACACACACACACACACACACACACACACACACACACACACACATCAGCTCACCACCCCGCACACAGAGAGGGGAGGGACAGCCACTCAGGCAAAAGAGGCATCCTGGGATACATCCTCCCGGGCCTCTGAGGGCCTCAGCTGACATCTTGAGCCACGCCGCTGTGTGTGTGTGTGTGTGTGTGTGTGTGTGTGTGCTCCCCAAACAGCCCAGTGACCAGATTTTGATTTCCTCTCCGTGGCACGACCCAATCTGCCTCCAGCCGGCGGGACCCCCCTCCCTGCCACCTCCCATCCCACTTCTCTCGCTTTTGACAGATTTCTATCCCCATTTCCCCAAATTCTTCACACCACTCACTCACCCAGTTCTAAGCAGTTCATTCAGTGTAAACATACTCACAGATGATAATCACAGACATATCTTTACTGTCTTATTATCATTGTCATTTTCATTTAAAAAATGTTTTAATCTATTCTTAACTGGTAATCAGAGAATACTTTCAATTTACCTGGTGGCTTACTCGCTCTCTGTTAAGCAGAATAAATTGTATTCCATTACATGAGATGTACATCTACACAGTGGAATAACCCAGGATTGGTGCATTTTCTTCACTCTTTAGTATTCTCAGGCATGCTTGCCCTCTCAGTTTTCAACTTACATAACACAGTAGACTATGCTGTACCAAGAGAGAATGCATAACGACATCCCCCAAACTAAGTGTGTGTGTGTGTGTGTGCGTGCACATAGGTAAGTGCTGGTATACACCCTGTAGTCCAGGGTATATGCAGGTATACGGAGTATACCCACTTATTTTTCAGTCAGCATAGCGTACCCACTTCTCAAAACAGGGTGCTTATAGGCTGCTTAAAAAAATTAAGAGTATACCCACTTCTCCAGGGACCACTACACCACTGGGTATACATGTTTGTAAACTTGAATTTAGAGAGTATCTCAGACTCAAATGTGTCCCATGAACCAGTAATCTTTCAAATCTTATAATGATTATAATAAACACATCCTATGTAAGGTTATTGTGTGAGAGAGAGAGCAGTTGATGATTACTCAGAGGGGACGGATTTTATTTTTGTCAAAATGTTGACTGTGGCAGGAATTTGGTGCCCTCGCTAACGTACTACAACTTAAGAGCTATGGAGACTACTACAGGGAGACTATTGCATATTGTCGTCACCAGAGAGCACTATAGTGGTAAAGGGAGGTTAATCTCCATGCAACATCAAGTTTGGGTTATATTTATATATCCTTATAGTTATTTATTCTTATTTTTAATTATAATTTAGACGTATAGAATTCATGCGAAATTCAACCTTTGCATTTTCAATAGCGTTAGATGATTTTTGTTTTTATTCGGAAAGATTTAGTTTGAGATTACGAGAGAAAAGAATATATGTTATTTTTCATTTAACAAATATTGTTCTTCTATTAGACTTATAGTATCTCATGTGCAAACTTTAATTTCTGTTTCACCTTACTGAACGTGAAGTTGTCGAATGGGAGAATATTCTTTCCGGGTAAACGCGTATACTGTCCGAGGGGCGGTCTTGAGTGTTTTGTTTCCTCACGTGCCTGCATTTGCCTTAAATGTCTCCACAGCATTTCTCGTGTGTGTCACCGGCACGGTGGTTATCGAGCTTTAACAGCGTATGTTTTTTAGCCAAGCTGTCTTTTCGTTCAGCATCACAGGTTCCTTCAGATGGAAACATTATTTGCCGTCTTCTCAAGCTTCACCATGAGAGCTCCGTTGTGATTTGTACGCTCCTATTTCTTCCACGTGACCGCTTGATTATCTCAAGATGAACTGATATTATTTCATATTGAATGAATACATAGGCTTACGCATTTGGAGATATTTCTTTTAGGTCGTGTCTTAATTTTGCTTCACGTGGCAACGCATCACATCTTCAGAATGTGAAGTAGCTTACCTAGTTTAACAATTACGTAAAACATGTGAACTAGTTACATTTTAGTTTACTTTGGATATCCAAGGTAATATACAAACAAATAGGCTTATGCTTGATTTGCATGAGTCCTATAGCTACATTTTGAATTACCTATACTGTATCATTAGGCCTACACAAAGTAAGAGTTAATTCCTTTTGGATGCTGTACGGCTTCATCTTAAATTACCACAAGTCTAATGGGACGTTTTAGATAGGAGAAAGGCAAATTAAAGAGAGACCTTTTTATTTAAAAAAAAAACTTGTGACCTCACAGGTGACGCCCCCTCACCAAAACTTTTGCACGCCTTTTCAATAACAGTCACACAAACAAAGCAAGAGTTAGTCTTCATCAAGAAGCCCTGACAAGTCTTCTGCTACTCAAACTGGCATTTGAACGGATCATTATGATTCGTACAGTTAAATTAATGAAATGTACTTTAATCTTCACCAGTCAACGAGGCTATCACATTTTGTTCATCATTTGATTTAATTTTGAAATTATTTAGATTTTTTTTTCTAATGATAAAAAAGAGTTAGTAGGCTTTTACTGCAACGGCCTCCAAATTGTCCTCGTATACTCTGAACACCGGCGCACGTGTGAGTTGATTGACCGCAAAATCAGTTTCATGCTCGGTTCACTTCAATAGTTAGTTCCAGCCGCCACGCTTTGAACGGCTTTTCCCTGACAAACGGAGCTACCAGGCAGTCTGCACAGAGTCTTTGTTTTCTACACCAGAGAAGATTGCGGTATGATAGGGTGTTAAATCACTCCCTTGGTAAGTAGGCTGGATCATTTTCTAGAAATTAAACTCTAATCCGATGACTGCTGTCATTTGCAAGACGCAACATTCTTGCAAAGCGTGTTGTGTTGATGCATGTTTTATGTTCTTCTTTTGGACTAGGGAACACTTTTATTTAAACCAGTACTGTTTTTATTTGATATTTCAAAAGATTTGAATTGGATGGGAAAAGCAGCACCGTTGTCAATACTGTAATTGCATTTCTAATTGAATTAATGTGATGTTTGTGTCAGCCAATGACCAAGCGAGGAGCAATGTCTCTGATCTCGTCAAGCCCCTCCCATTAAACTTGTGGTACTTTGGGGTATGAGTAGAGCGCTATCCTATATAAGAGATCTGGAGTGTGCCTGTCACACACAGATAAAAGGGCCGAAGCAGAGATTCGGAGGTGCGTCTCAGATCTTCTGTATTGATCTCTCTCTAGTGGGGGCTGCACTTAAAGAACATTTACCAAGACGCCAGCAGTGCGTCTTGGTTAGTGTAATTTGTTTTGGAACCGCTTAAATCGCAGTGATTTTTCTCCGTCATAGTATTAAGAATGCAGTTAGAAAACATTCTACCCAGCGCATCTATCAATTTACCCAAGACCTTTTACAATCTCTCTTCTTCAGAAAGTACCACCAATAGTCCCGGGTCGACGCAGATAGACTACCAAGAGGTGGATCGAACGGAATCCGAGGCAAATAACGGGCCCAAGAAATATCTCGGTGGTGTTGGAAACGCAATGATGGGCGAGGGAGAGAGTGACAACTTTTCCGGGACTAAAACGGCTCCAGATGGAAGAAAAAGTTCGCCAGTCATCGGTGAAGATGACCTCTCCAGCGGCCGACGCTATAACATAGACGAACTCGGTTCTGACAGGTACTTCATCTCTTCAACACAGCCCAGCACCGACGTGGCCAACCCATGTTCTCTGTTCCCTTACGGGCAGACCGGGACTGTGTACAGTGGGTCAAACGGGTCCAGGTATTCGGCTTCACTGCATTACGGATCGGTTTTGCCACCGACAGGGTTTTCATCAGCCGTCTGCGCCAGTCGGAGTCAATTTGCTACAGGGTACCAGTTTGGGCAAGGTCCGGGATGCCTGTATCCGCCGTACCCAGGAACAGGTTCGGGTATCAGCTCAATGCCTATGCCGGGGTCCGCCGGAGGCGCAAGGGCTCAAGTTTATCTGTGTAATCGTCCTCTGTGGTTGAAGTTTCACCGGCACCAGACAGAGATGATCATCACCAAACAGGGCAGGTAAGCGATGCGAATAGGTCAAATAAACCTTAATGTGTTGAAGGCACGACATTTGGTCTGATGCGTAACAGGCCTATCTCCGACGGCATGATCGAAGTGTTAATTTATGATCTGCATAACTGTTCGTCTTGGAGTAGGGTGTTATGGTCGCCAAAACGCTAAAATAATTGTCACCAGTCAAGAGATATTACTGTAATATTTAATAACTTGTATGCATTAGTAATGACTTAGCTCATCTCGCATCTCTGTCTTAGATTCATTGTAGCGTTTATTTTGCAGTTTGCGCGTTTAATAAACAATAATTAGCTTGATTAAAATGCACTTGAACGTTCCCAGATGCTCACTTGAAACATTTGAAAACTAACCCATCATGTTTTCATTTGACAGGCGGATGTTTCCCTTTCTTAGTTTTAACATCACTGGACTGAATCTAACGGCTCATTACAACGTTTTTGTGGAGGTTATTCTAGCCGACCCCAACCACTGGCGTTTCCAAGGAGGAAAATGGGTGACCTGCGGAAAGGCAGACAACAACATGCAAGGTATGTTTTATTTTCTTTAACACAGAACTCGTCAAAACTTGTCCATACTCCACTTGCTAATGCGTGCCTGTTTGTGACCAAGGGTGCGCTGGGAGAAAAAAAAAATCGACTTAAACGAAATATAGTTTTAGCGCCATTTGTCAAAATTGTATCTTCCGTAGGCTAATTCAAATGTATAATTCGTTATCGAAGTATCGTTATACTTTGATTATATTTACCATTTAGTTGAATTCAGGTCCTGCATGCATCTGAATGAGTATATCAAATGTTTGCAAATTATGACACGATTCAGACTTCTCTACAGTTATCTACAATTTAATTGAAATAACGAAATTATAAACACATTTTGTATTATTATTATTATCATTATTATTTTAAATATATGATTTTTATCATCTTCAGTTTGCATTTTGATTTAAACTCAGTTACATATATTTACAACTCATAGGAACCTGCAACAAAATATAATTCGGAACCAATGCCATAATTTATTTGATTTGGTTTCATTTAATTTAGTCGACTAATGACGCTTTCCATTTTAAATGTCATTCAAGGTAAGCATATCGTTTTCAGCGTCATTAACCAAACTGCAACAATGTCCGTTTGTCTCGTAGGAAACAAAGTGTACGTGCACCCTGAATCTCCCAACACCGGGGCCCACTGGATGCGACAGGAGATCTCCTTCGGCAAGCTTAAACTGACCAATAACAAGGGCGCAAACAACAACAACACGCAGGTAAATTACGCACAAATTACGTAAATTACGCACAAGATATGATAACTAAAACTAGACACTGTTCCTTGTGTGTAAGATATATTTTTATATTTTATCCATCCAGTATGTCTTTGTTTTATGCATTCCTGTATGGTTTTTTTTTATTGACCTTATGAAATTAAATGTATTCCATAGTATACTCTACCTTGCCTTGCACATTTTATTTCAATATTATTTTGAGATAAACCCCTTTAATTCTACTTTGTGCATAAACGTATGTATGTGAAAGAGCGCACACTCTCCCAAACACATACCATCTCACACATACACACACACACAAACATGCGCGCAAACACCTCAGATGCTCACACCATGTTTCTTAAGTGGTTTTAACACATTGCACGTCTTGCATATTTGTCTTTTGGTAGATGATTGTCTTGCAATCGTTGCACAAATACCAGCCACGGCTGCACATCGTGGAAGTCACCGAGGACGGTGTGGAGGACATCAACAACGAGGCGAAGACTCAGACCTTCACCTTCCCCGAGAATCAGTTTATTGCCGTCACCGCGTACCAGAACACCGATGTGAGCAGACCGCCCTTTCCTGTTTGCTTCTCTCTCTCGAGTTCTTTGCTTGCCACAGCGCTTGACATGTCCCTGAATGCAGTCTGACCCTGAGACTTGTGTTTTGTTTTTCTTTGCTGCACAGATCACACAGCTCAAGATTGACCACAATCCCTTTGCAAAAGGCTTCAGAGACAACTATGACTCGTACGTATGCTTACACACTTTGCTCCCTTTTGATTGGGTTTTAGGACTAATGCTGGTCTGTACATTTGAGGACCGTCTTTAAGACAAACTTGATGGGCTCTCTATGGCATTCAAGTTTAGTTGTTTTGTTGCATATTGTGCTGGTGTTTTGAGTTAGTAAGTAAGACTTTATTTATATAGCACATTTCGTACAAGAGTTGCAATTCAAAGTGCTTTACATAAAATCAATAAAAGCAAGCAGCAGGAGCACTACATGGAGTAAAAGATAAATACAAAATGATCAACATCGTAGTTGTGCTTATTCTGTTCCGTTTTGCAATGCGCTCCTCTCTGACCTTCCTCTCTGTTCTGTTCTTTCTTTTCTCCTTTTTCTTCTTCTCGCAGGATGTACACGGCCCCGGAGAGCGACAGACTGACGCCCTCCCCCACGGACTCCCCCCGCTCCCACCAGATTGTGCCGGGGGCGCGGTACGCCATGCAGCCCTTCTTCCAGGACCAGTTTGTCAACAACCTGCCCCAGAACCATCGCTTCTACACGGGCGAGCGCGCCGTGCCCCAGACCAACGGCCTCCTCTCCCCACAGAGCGAGGACGCGGCGGCAGCCGCAGCCAGTGCCGCCTCGGCCCAGCGCTGGTTCATGGGCTCGGTCCCGCAGACGGGCCCGTCCTCCAAACTGGACCTGCCATACGACGGTGACTACTCCACCTCCGGCTTGCTCTCCTCGTACGGCATCAAGCCCTTGCCCCTACAGACGTCCCACCACGCGCTGGGGTACTACCCGGACTCGGCTGCCTTCATGGCGGCAGGCTGGGGCAGTGCCACGCGGGGGGCGGCGTACCAGAGGAAGATGACCACTGGCCTGCCCTGGTCGCCGCGGCCCAGTCCCCCGGCCTTCGCCGAAGACCCGCTGGCGGTCAAAGACAAGCTGCAGCAGGACGAGGCCACCGTGGCTGCCACCACCACAGTCACCGTGGGCGTGGGCGCTGCCCCCGCCTCGTCTTGGATGGAGACGCCGCACTCGCTGAAATCCGTGGACTCTACCGACTCGGGGGTGTACTCCATGATCTGCAAGAGGCGCCGGATGTCACCAGGGGGGTCGAGCACAGACAACTCCCCCACCATCAAGTGCGAGGATTTGACCACAGACGAGTACAACAAAGACAACAACCAGAAAGGAATGGGGTACTACACCTTTTACACCAGCCCTTAGGAGGCTGACGTGTCCATTCTCACTCAAATGTATAGATCCTTGGCTATTTTGTCTTTCGTTTTTCGTTTTGTTTACAATTTATTTTTTTTTATGGAAAAAGTGATTATGCCCTCTTTGCATTTTTAGAAGTTTATCAGAAGGTGCCAAAGCTTAGTGCCCTCCTATTGTGCTAATTGATTTCCCCATGTACAATAAAGGTGGTTTGATTTTATTTTTTTTCCCCCAGAAATACTATTTGCTTCATCTTCTCTTAAGCATGTCCCCAATATTTTTTATCATTTAATTGTTTTTGAAAGCTGTGATCTCTTTAATTTTATTTAATATCAATTTGTTGTACAGTATTTGTGCACTTTAGATTGTGATGTATCTTGTACAAATTGTCTACATGGCACTGTTATGAAATGAATAATAAAAATGTGCTTTTCATAAAGTAAATCCTGTGCACTATTCGATCTTTCTCTCCTCATTCTTCTCCCTTCTTTATTAAAATATATCCCCCCAATGAATACGTCAAGATTCGTATCAATTCATATCATTCTTGGGTCCAAAATTGCGTGGTATTTCTGGAACACTTACATAGAATGAATGTACGATTTTCTTTCTTGGCTGAATTACGGAGTTTGCATAATTTTAAAACAGCTTGCTAAATAGGCCAATATCTGTCGTCATTATGCTACATTATGTAAGCCTGCCTCCTGTCGTTTATTATAAATTAGGCTTCGATCTGCATCTGTGTTCGCATTTGCACTCTAGTCCTACTAATGTAAGAGCGCTTTACCTACTTGTAAAACAGCAAAGCTTAGTTTCTGTTTGAGGCGGTGATGCGGTGTCCACAGTCAGCACAGCGGTTTGTGTGAATTCACAACTACTGACAATGCGAATGGAAACACACTGCAAGACAGAAATAATTAGCGTGCGTATTTATCCATTAATCAACTGCAGTATTTCGCTACCCTAGAATAATAAGGTTCTATCTGCGTTTTTGTCAAAATTGAGTTTTTTTTGCATATTCCTATTCTGGCATAATTTATGAACATTATTTAAGAAGTTTTTTTTTTAAATATATACATTTTGAGTGTTTTATTCTGAAAACAAAAAGGTTCTATCGACAAAGTTATTCTCAGACTTGGTGTTGTAAGGTTCTATGTGTGGCCCAATCATCTTTTGGAAACGCAGATGGAACCTTATTATTCTAAGGTAGCGATTTATTAGCTAACCAAATGGCTAGGCTTTCCAAAAATGAAAACGCCGAATGATATTCTCAAATGTAAACTATCCCACAGACTGCATCGATATTCAGACACATATTTCAAAAACTAAAGTTCGGCGCTGGAAGAAATGAAAAACAGTCGTGATTAAATGTTGCAATTATAGAATGTACTTAGTGTGTGATAGTATAAACTGAAATATTGCATAAATCGTGCCTCATTCCTTCAACCAATTCGGTCAACAATTAATGTTAGAGTTTTTTCAGCATGTATATGGCTACAATGATGTGCTTAAAGTTCAATTAAAACATAAATAACAAATAGAAAAGACCTTTGCCCAAAACATTAGATAGATGACTATTTGTTTACTAGGCAGGCTGAACTTATTGTCCTCATAATGGATTCAATTGAAATGAATAATCATAGCAATCCCACTTACAGAAACTTTGCTCATATCATTAACAGAAGTGTGAAACTTCAACTCCCATTTGAATTGATTTAAATACGCTGGTATTTTAAGTCTAATTAATTCTGCTGTCAGACTTCCTGACAGAAAGCGAGGAGTCTGCCTAACTCCAATTAACACCTTGTAATGAGACCAAGTACTGATTGCTCGGGCCTCCCAGGAAAGCTGCAAGAAATTGACTGGTAAGGGGTGAGGGGAGAGGAAGGTGGGAGAGGAGAGGAGAGAGGATGGGAGGATGAGGGGAATACAGAAGGAGGAACAGAGGGCTATAAATGTACCTTGTTTGCCTCATGTCTTCTCTGTGTCAGCGAATCCTAACCCACAGCACCTGCCCAAGTGTTCCACTGCACCCCTGTGTGTGTGTGTGTGTGTGTGTGTGTGTGTGTGTTCGGGTGCACGGATGACAGACAGCTGTGTGGTGTGTCGGATGTGGCAGGCAGGGAGCTCGGGTGGGGCGGGTGTGAGGAGGGGGGTTGGAGAGTGGAGCTCACAGGTGTGTCCTCCGTGGGTTGAGGATTCCGACATCTCTGGCGTTTGCAGGCCTGTTTCCAAACATCTGGACTGGGAGGGTATCCTGACAGGTCTGCAAGGCTGCGGTGTGTTTGGTCATTGATAGAGGAAGTATCGTTTGGCATGCTATCTTGAAGTCATCGCTTTTCACAGAACAGCCTGACTGCGATTCCGCTTTCAGACTTATAAAGCCTCTGTGTTAAGCTTCATCTCTGAATCTGGACAGAAAATGTTGAATAATATTTTATAGGATAAAGATTTGTCTGGGTTTTCTGCTGTACGGTAAAATATTGTAATAGAGTTGGTGGGTTAGTGAAGGAGGCAATAGAGAGGAGATGAGATGGAGAGAGTTAGATAGAGAGAAAGAAATAGAGAGAGATAGATAGATAGAGAGAGTCAGAGAGACATATACAGCATAAGAGAGAAAGGCAAAGAAAGGAAAATGATAGAGAGAGAATGTTGGTCTCAGTGATGTGGTGGCCATCTTGTTGCTTGATACAGAACAGGCAGCCATTGCCCTTTAGACTAAGCTTCCTCATACGGTGTTGTCCCCCTGCCTCACAGAGCTTGGACTTTGCAGGAACAAAGCCAGACGCTCGCACACAACAAAGCCAGATGCTCGCACGCAACAGAGGCAGGCCCTCACACGCAACAGAGGCAGGCCCTCGCACACAACAGAGGCAGGCCCTCGCCTCCAACAGAAGCAGGCCCTCGCCCCCAACAGAGGCAGGCCCTCGCACACAACAGACAGGCCCTCGCCACCAACAGAGGCAGGCCCTCGCACACAACAGAGGCAGGCCCTTGCCCCCAACAGAGGCTGGCCCTCGCACACAACAGAGGCAGGCCCTCGCACACACCAGAGGCAGGCCCTCGCCCTCGCACACACCAGAGGCAGGCCCTCGCCCACAACAGACAGGCCCTCGCACACAACAGAGGCAGGCCCTCGCCCTCGCACACACCAGAGGCAGGCCCTCGCCCTCACACACAACAGAGGCAGGCCCTCGCCCTCGCACACACCAGAGGCAGGCCCTCGCCCTCGCACACACCAGAGGCAGGCCCTCGCCCTCACACACACCAGAGGCAGGCCCTCGCCCCCACACACAACAGAGGCAGGCCCTCGCCCTCACACACACCAGAGGCAGGCCCTCGCCCTCGCACACACCAGAGGCAGGCCCTCGCCCTCGCACACAACAGAGGCAGGCCGCCAGAGCCCCTGGAGCCGCCACAGGTCAGAACTCCAACA
>NC_137918.1:15005684-15013184 GCF_963457725.1 Sprattus sprattus | reverse complement strand
CACAGTCAAATCTGTATTAACTATTAAGTGACGGCAGAAATATTTTAACTGCACATTTATGGTATAATTTCGCCTGCTCAGCCTTTGGTTACTGTGGTTACCATGCCGCGCACGGGGTTTATCCACGCCCATCCAACGGCTCTCTGTTTTAATTGGCTATTTACTGTGAGCTACGATTACGCTATAGGACTAAGCGCTTGCCACTCAAGTAGAAGGCGTGACATCGATTGAAGCATTCTGAGAGGACTGTTCAATAAAGTCTTGGTAGCTAAATGGGACGTTGGATATAAAAAAAAATTAAGAGGCAACTCACGAACGTCAAAGAATGACAGAGGAACATGAACATTTGTCACCCCTCTTATCGAGTGTAAGTAATAGCTTTTCAACAGTCTTATTTGCTTAGCCTGGTGATGGTTCTTTGGCTGCCATAGGTTAGCTCAGCTAATATTCACACCAGAGAATGATGTCTTGCGAATGATGACTAACGTTACAGTGCAAGGTGAGATATTTAAGAAGAGTACATGAGAACAGTAGCTAGTGACTGTGCATTCGTGTGCACTTTTGACACGAAATTTACGACAGATATAGGCAAGTTTCCAAAGACATAAGTGGCTCGGTGATCTCATCCAACTTTCCATCACTCAGGGTCCTTACAGTAACCATGCAGTTCCCGGTGGCATCTTGTATGATCCTGTTTTCAATGCAATTGTATTCAAAACTGAGTTAGTAATTAGATGGTTTTGGAGAACACGGTATCTGAAACCGATTAAATCCACGGGTCGTCTGCTTGTAGTTGTACTACTTTGTAGTCGGACTGAGCGTGTTTTTGACCAAGTCACTTATTTTTGACGTGTAGCTTAGCTAGCAAACGATACCTGTTGAGGTTACTTAATTCATTTTCCTTAACATTTACGTGAACGTTTGGCCAGTAACTTTACCAGAGAACGTTGGTAACTTGCATGCTATGGTCTGCTTGTTCATTTTGTTTAACTTCCTTGTTTGTTTGTTAAACTGCCAAGTTATTGATACACTCTTATAAGAGAATTATAATCTCAATTTACGTGCAGTATTTTTAAACAATACAAATGAACATGTTTTTTTTGAAGCAACACCATCCTGTCAATCAAGTTGATTGTTTAGTGAAGCCCTATGTTTTATGCGGTGGGTCAAAATGCTGTTTGTTGTTCTTGCGTTCTTTGAGCGACAGTGCACTTGCAGAACAGATCTTGTTCTCTCTCTTTCTCCAGACACAAGCCATTGTTCAGCAATTATGCAGCGTGTTCGTATTTCACCTGCATGTGAAACAATATCCTCTTTTTCTTCCTTGTGTTTTTTTCCAGTATCTTCTTGAAATCAGCCCCTAATTTTTTTTATAAATTACCTACCACTGACAAATTAGGACATCTTGGAACCGGAACGGATCTAACGTTAGCCCTGGTGGTGCAAATTTGCTGCACTCGCCCTTGATCTAGACTAGAAACGCTTTCTAAAATGCACTATGGGTAGAGTAACACCACCTGTCTCCCATATTTAACCCTACAACTTGAGCCCTCTTAACCCATATTAGTACTTTTGACCCTCTCCAGAATGTATTTCCAGACCCTACTCTTTCTTTGACTGTTTCTTAAACTGGATGGGTTTGAGGTCTAGAGGTTTTTTCGCTAGAACTTAATACATAGCCAGTGAATTTATGTCTCACTTTTTTGTGCGTTTGTGTATGAGTGCGGGCTGAATGACTGTGTGTTTGTGTGTGTGTGTGTGTGTGTGTGTGTGTGTGTGTGTGTGTGTATGTGTGTGTGTGTGTATGTATGTGTGTGAGGGAGAGAGAAAGTGTGAAAGAGTGCTATTTAAAATGAAATATTTATTTACATATTTCTGAACAAGGCTCCCATTTATTCAAGGAGTGGCTTGTGTATCATTTAATTGGCAGACTTTGCCCATGTCATGGACAACATAGGCTATAGTCATCAGCTTTGTGAGAACCTGGCTTCAGTTTGGGAGAGAACTGCCTGACCCCATGTTTACATTTACCTTTATTCACTAAGCAGATACATTTATCAAGCATCTCACAGCTTAGATAGCGACATAGGCTACATCTTCATCTGTATGGGTGCCCCGTGGGTCTGGGTATCAAACAATATTAACACATACCCTATCCATTGAGCTACATTCACGAACCAGTGTCCATGTTAGCCGACCTGTACCTAATGTGATGGCATGTTACCTGATGAGAGAGGTGAGACCAAGGTCCCTGGGGTGCCTGCCTTGCAGCCTTCCCCCACTGGGATTTGCTCCTCTGAGCTTGCTGGGCTCCCCCAGGGATCAGGCACTTTGCCCCATGCTATTTCAAGCCTGGCTGAGATGCCTACAGACTGCCTTGGTTTCTCCACATGTAGGCTATAGATAGGCTAGGCCATGGGGTTTTGTTTGATTTTAATAGCCTATTTGTAGTTTGAGTCTTTTTCTTTTTTGAAACTTGAGAAACATTTTTAGTTTTAATCCTGACAGGCACAATTGTTTTTAATTAAAGTAGGCCTAGTGCTATTTTTTTTTTTTTTTTTTTAAACCTCTTTTCATTTTACTGCAAAACCAAAGTCCAGGGTGTCCAGGCCTTGTTCAGAGGTGAACAAATAACAAAAATGTATTTTACATATTTTACAGAAGAAATGTTAGATACATAATTTTTGTAATAGTCACACACACAAAAGAGTTGTCTGGCATTGAACAGAAAGTAAAACAAATCTCTTTGTAGTTTTGCATAGCTGTGTAACAGAGTGTTGACAGTGACCGTGCTCTTCTGCAGGTCTTAGAGGTTGGTACTTAGTTCTAATGACTTAAAGGGCCGTGCGTTTTACGGTAGCTTGGTCCTCTCATCTCGTTAAAGCGGACCCCCGCATGGCTGCATTTAGTCCATAAGCCCTGATGCACACCGTCTGAGGCCCGAGGCGAAGCCTTCACACAGCCCTCTTCGAGCTCATTAGCGGTCGCCTAGGAACCATCTGTGTTGGGGTCAAAGGTCAAACTGTGGTCAAGCAGTCCTCAGACCTGTTGTAGCTTAAAGGTATCACAGAGAAGGGTCTGGTTGGCTGGCTTTTTGCACAAGTAAGTATTGACTGAAAAAGTTGGGTGTGGATTAAAATGCGGGGAATAGGTACGTGTCAAAAAACAGCTGTTCAACTGTTCCACTCTTTAAGTACTCTTCAGAAGATTTGTAAAGGGCTGGCTGAGACTTGGCTGGTTGACACTTGTGTGCGTGCAGTTGAATGTGCCAGAAATGGGTTGTGATTAGTTGTGTGTGTGTGTGTGTGTGTTTGGCATGGTAAGGTGTGACCTTTTTTGCTTAATCTGGTGTACTTGAGCAGTAGATTTGGGCTGCAAGTGTAAGCTGGTGGCAAGAGCTTGGCATTTGGATGAGTACTAGTATTAGCCTACCTGTCCTGCACACATTATGACACGACTCCTCTATCTATGCTGGCAGGTGCAGTTTTAATAGCGCCTGTCATGTGCGCACTGCGCAGGCTGTGCAGTGTCTCACTTAACTCCTTCTATGAAATGCCACCTTGATTTCTGTTCCACTCCCTCTTTCTAACCCCTCTGTTATTCCCTTTATTAGCTACATTATTTCCCTTCTATCTCTTCATTCTTGTCCTAGCCCTTGATTTCCAGGTAGATGAACCTTCCTGTTGCTGAAAGCTGATTTCAGTTAAATGCTTAAATATTTTGGTTGCCATGGGTTGCTTGTTTGCTTGTCTAGTTATCATTATAAAGTGCAGAGTGCTACACAGACAACAATCATTGTTTATAGCACCATAATAAAACATTACAATGTTACACACTGTTTAACATAGGCCCGTAGCCTAGTAACTACAGAATGTTTTGGTGACGGGCACATGGTCTTGGTCGTAGTGTTCTGAATCTTTATTAAATTTCAGATGAGGTTGGAAGTGGTTTTTTGCAACTTAATCCAACAACAAAAGTCAGCTGGACTGTAAAAGGAAAGCAACACCTTCAACCCAAAGCCATAAAGTAATAAGTATTAAGCCATTAATGTTATAAAATGCAATTATAGATCACACATTTCTTTGCAAGTGGCCAAACTTGTGAAAATCAGCAGGGGTTAAAATACTTTTGTGTTTGTGCTATGCCTGTGATGTGCACTCTTAATTGAAGTCTTTGTGGGCGGCCATGTAGAACACAACCATACCACATTAGCTAGTCTGCTGGGAACAAGAAAAGTATGTACAGATCATTTGATGTGATCTCTCGCTAGCCCAGCGGGTGTGTAATGGCTTGGCTCATTATCAGTCACAAACATCTCCAGAGGATTCAGTGTGTGTGGGGTTGTAAACAAGCTTCTACTGGGCCACTTGACGAGCGCACAAGGACTAGCCTATGTAGGCCTATGCGTGGCTCCAAGCAATAATGGTAGCCTCATACCATCGGGAGAGGGTGGCCTCATGATACAATGTAATCCTGTTTGATGAGCCACAACACAATTACAGTAATTTGTTGTTTTTCAAATATTTTTCATATAGTGGTGTTCTGAGATACACTGACATTTACATCCTTGCCACTGGGACATAGGCTATGTGCTGTACTTAAGGAAAAAACTTTGGCAATTTGTTTTCTCCTGAATTGTCCTATTTCTATGTGGGGCAGGTTTGAGCTTCGTTTTCCCCCTTGCACCCAGCCAATGTTCAGTGACCGCTCGAAATATGAATTGTTCACTAATAGATTGCTTCTTGGTGCTTTTGGTGCAACTAAACCAAACAGCATAGTATATAGTAAGTTATTATAATTCTATTTTGAATTAGTTTACCACCTCTGCCCAACATTATCGCGTCAGGGTTATGAGGTGGGCCGTGCTGAAACCAAAATTTAACAGCTGCATAATTTGCCAGCCAGATATGACATTTCCATGTTATTGGGTCTAGTTCTGGCAGTTAATTAGCCATGCAATGGATTGCCCTCCAAATAAGGTTATGCTGCTCACCATAATGTCCCCCTAGTGGATGCTTTGCAAGTCCGTTCTTATTCTGATCTCCACTGGTATTTATGCATTCATGGCCTGTACCATGGCTGTTCAAGACATAACCGCACTACCTGTTTGGGTGTGTGACTAAAGGGTAGGCCTACACTGACTCAACGTGTGAAAGACAATCCAGAATGAAAGCTGCATTACGGTGGTTTTTAAGGCTTACGTCAAGATTCAATTTTCAAGGTTAATGCACCTAAATGGATTGTTATTGTAATACTAGGCTAACTAATTACTTTTTTGATCAGCTGAGGAAATCAGTTACTCTACATTTGACCAGATTCTATTATCCTTAATGATGACGGTAGGCTGATTGACTGACAAGTTACAAGTTACAAGTCTTTTATTTGTCAGATGCACTGAATGAAACCGGGTCAGACAGGGCACTGAAATTCTTACAACAAGGCGTCGCCCAAAGACTGACATTTACATTTCGTCATAAAGTAGACGCTATTATCCAAAAGCGACTTAAAAGGATACACATTTAACACTTTAAACTGATGGCACACTGCACATCAGGAGCAATTAGGGGTTCAGTGTCTTGCTCAAGGACGCTTCGACAGGGAATTGATCTTGCAACCTTCTGATTACTAAACGACTTCTGTACCTCCGGTACTACTCTCGTCCACTTCTATCAGTATGTGCGCTCCCTGAGAAATCAACTATTAGCACCTCGCTACACCAGTAGAGCAACAGGAACCTGGCATTAAACAGCAGAGAAAAAAATGGGCATTTCAAACTTTGTTAGTCTGGTGTGACAGAGAGAAACAAAAATGTTGAAACAGCATTGTGTGAGTGTGTGTGTGTGTGTGTGTGTGTGTGTGTGTCTGAGTGTGTGTGTGTGTGTGTGTGTTTTGAGGTAGTTGGATTGCATTGCAACAATAGGGTATTGTATCTCGGCTAATTGTATCAGTAGCCGATTTTGTGATTTTGTGGGATCAACATACTTCGCCTAATCGTTTCCTGCCGTATGGAAATCGTACTGTATTGTGGAAAGAGCTATAAATAAAATGATCAAATGTATCAGAGGCTAAGTTTCCTGTTGAAGTAAGCATTCATGCAAGTTCAAAGTAAGGAAAAAACAAAGACTAAACCGGGAACACTATTTGAAATGAAACCAAACAAATGACTATCACTTCTAGGTGTCGCTGAGACATTTACAAGCCACTATTTTCCAGTTCATTTCATAGTACAGTTCATAGTACAGTTCATACACGGGCCTACATTTGATCAGTGTGTGTGTGTTCTCTGGGTATCGAACCTATGACCTTGATGTAGTTAGCACCTTGCACTCCCAGTTGAGCATGTAGACATGCTGGGCCCTCTTGTGATTTGTTTACACATGAAAGTGAATGTTGCCATGATCCCAGTGGCACTATCCCCTCTCTAAAGTACCAGGCCTGGACACACACACACACACACACACACACACACACACAGGCGGTGAATGAGCAGCCCAGCTCACACGGTTCTAATCCCATTAAGCCCCTGAGGAAGAGCCTCTCACAGGTGCTCCACCTCAAAGCCACCCAGCGCCCGGGCCTCGAGTTGCAGGGACTAATCTGGCTATCCGTGGGCATTACCGGGGCTGGGTGGAAATCTCTGCCGCGGGGGTGTGACCTCCAGAACGAGGAAAAGAACCGCGCCGCCACCGCAAACGTGGACTAGTGCCAGCGCTGCTGATTAGCCATATCTGATCAGTGAGCCACTGAGGTAGCCTCCTGTAGCCTATTGGTAGAATGAATAGTTTACATTCTTTTACTCGCACCCGAAAACGCATTTATATATTTGTTTTGAAGTAGAGCGCGCCTATCCCTACGAAGCCTCCTGTAGCCCTCATGTACTGCCTCAGGGGCGACCACCAGCTGTTTGGGTGCTAGGTGAGTGAGTTAGAGAGTGTGTTATGGGTGACTTAAGGGCACCGTTTTCAATTTCAGTGGTTTCTCCTGTGCACAAACGACCAGCAGGTGTCACTGTTGTCCCTGGGTTTAGGGGTTGCCTGAGTGTTCTAAGCAGCAAATACAAATTCGGAGTATTTTAGAGGGACCTTTTGTGCGATATGTCTGTCCATGTGACACTGCGTAGACCTGTAGGCGACAGAGAGTGTGATCAAACGTTCCTCTATCAGTAGCTGACTCTCCTGCATTGACAATAGGTCCAGGAAACACGGGGTTGACAGGTGTTCTAAGCAGCAAATACAAATTCGGAGTATTTTAGAGGTACCTTTTGTGCGATATGTCTGTCCACGTGACACTGCGTATTTAGGCGACAGAGAGTGTGATCAAACTTTCCTCTCGGGAGTGCATTGACAAGAGGGCCAGGAAACACGCAGGGAACATCACACACACACAAACACACAAATACACACACAGCAATGTATGACATCACAGGGTTCACTAATTGCATAATTGAATTATAACTTTGCCAAAACATAGCTGAACTTCGCTTAGAGTGAGGATGATGGG
>NC_137918.1:15000684-15003184 GCF_963457725.1 Sprattus sprattus | reverse complement strand
TCTCTCACTCTCTCTCTCTCTCTCTGTCTCTATCTCTCTCTCTATCTCTCTCCCCCCGTCTCTCTCTCTCTCTCTCCCTCTCTCCCTCTCCCTCTCTATCTCTCTTCATATATCTCTCCCTCGCTCTCTCTCTCTCTCTCTCTCTCTCTCCCTCTATCTCTCCCCCTCTCACCGTGTTGAGGATGAAATATTCATAGTGGCAGGGATTGGCTGCTGAGAGAGCAGAGGGGCTGGAGCAGAGTGTGACACTGTTTTAAGGTAGACGCTCCCATTGTAAACACACACACACTCTCTCTCCCTCTTTTTTTTTTGGTATCTGCCACACACACACACACACACACACACACACACATGCGCGCGCACAGAGAGAGGGGAGGGGAGAGGCGTTCCAGAGTCCTGGCAAGTCTCAGCCCTGCCTCACATGCTCTCACACACAGACAGACACGCACACACACACACACACGCACACGCACGTCACACCTCACACACACTCACAGGCAAGCATACACGCAGGCACTGACACACACACACACACACACACAGATTGGTGGTTGGAGCAGGCAGGCAGGCAGGCAGGCAGAAAGAGAGAGGACCCGTATAGCGTTAGCGGTTTAGCGGAGCTGTTGGGTGTCTGCAGGCAGCTGCCGATGACCGAGCTCTAATGGAGGGAGACGCCGAAGAGGAGCACGTGCTCCGGGTAAGTCAATGGGCTTGTTTATCTATTAGCCTGTGTGTGTGTGTATGTGTGTGTGTGTGTGTGTGTGTTTACAAGGGACCGTGGGGTGGTGAGTGTGTATCCATGTGTATATGCCTCAGACCTGACATGCATGTTTAGTGCACCTGCAAGGCAGGATTGTCTCTGATGGTGTGTTTGTGTGTGTGTGTCTGTGTGTCTGTGTGTGTGTTTACAAGGGACTGTGGGGTGGTGAGTGGGTATCCATGTGTATGCCTCAGACCTGACATGCATGTTTAGTGCACCTGCAAGGCAGGATTGTCTCTGATGGTGTGTTTGTGTGTGTGTGTGTGTGTGTGTGTGTGTGCATGCACACGTTCACAGGTGGAATATGATGAGAGTGTGTGTGACAGATATGCACATCTAATGCACGTGCAGGGCAGCATTTTCTCCTGTCCCGTACGCTAGTGTGTGTGTGTGTGTGTGTGTGTGTGTGTGTGTGCCTCAGCAAGCAGCCTGTCTCCTAGAGAGGTTGAGAAGGTCTTTCAGGACGGTTACACAGAGAGACACAGAGACGGAGGGCAAGAGAGATAGAGAGAAAGAAAACGAGAGAGGTGAAAGAGAGAGAGAGAGAGAGAGAGAGCTTTAGTCTGTAGATTTGCCTCATCAACAAGCCCTCTGGTTGGTGGAAACGATCAGCGAGCTCTGATGGGGCAGAGAGGGAAGGAGAGGAGAGGAGAAACAGACATGGCCGCTGTGGCAACTGGGGCAAGGAGAGGGAAAGAGAGGTGGAGGGAGTGTGTGTGTGAGAAAGAGAGAGAGAGAGAGAGAGAGAGTGGGGGAGTAAAAGATTGTGGTAGGATGTCAGAATCGAAGAAAAAAAAGACGTGTGCAGTGGGGAGAGAGAGAGAGAGAGAGAGAGAGATGTAGAGAGAGGAAGGAATGAATGGGACACAGATGATCTATTGTAAACATTGATTTGGGTTTCAGAGAGTGAATCAGCGTTGGTCTAATATGAAGATGTAATTAAATCTGGCTGTGAATAAGGGGAAGTCTACCCAGACGAGAGAAATATGGATTCTTTGCGTGTGTGTGTGTATATGTGTTTGTGTGTAGTGTGTGTGTGTGTGTGTGTAGACAGGGACAGGGGAAAAAGGGGAAAACAGCAGGGACAACAGGGGGATATTGTTTTGTACTGCTTGCTGTGTGATTGGATTCGGCAGGTATTAATTGATCCGTTCCTTCATCTACACTCAGAGACGTATTTCACTGGAAGTGTCAATCTGTTGAACAATGGCCACAGCAGAAGGCAATGTCTAATGTGTTTGTCTTTATTTTGGAGATGTGTTTTAGTCGCCAAGAGCCACCATGCTTAATATCTAGGCTATCCCCCTCATCCTCATGCTTGGGTCACTCAACAGGTCATTTGGGTGCAGTGCTGAGCAGTAAGGGCCACCAACCTACACACACACACACACACACACACACAGAGTGTGTGACTCCAATCTAATCGCAGGGTGATCCAAAGTGGATTTGGGCCAGATCAGGTGGTTTCAGGTCAAGTACACACAGAGTGAGAGGTATACAGAGACACACACACGCACGCACGCACACACACACACACACACACACACACACACACACACACACACACACACACACACACACAGAGGGAGAGGTAAACAGAGAGAGAGAATACCTGGAAGTGTAAAGAAAGAAGAGGGAGAGCGTGAACCAGAGGGACTGACAATAGCGGAGGAGAGCGAGACTAAACAGTGCATTTCTATGGCTATGGTTCCTGCAGTCAAGGCCTCGGAGGGGGAGTGG
>NC_137918.1:14975684-14985684 GCF_963457725.1 Sprattus sprattus | reverse complement strand
AAACACACAAAGCTTTGTTTGCATTCAGGCGTCAGCACCAATGCACACACACACACACACACACACACACACACACACACACACACACACACACACACACACACACACACACACACACACACACACACACACACGCGCGTTAGCACCGATGCAAACTATGGGTCTCTGAGAGGGCTACTTAACGTGTCACTTCCTACCTGACCAGGCCATTTTTAGAATGTTTTGAAATACACTGGCACCCTTCCTAACTGGCACCTTGGCTTAACTTGCACTTAAGCAGTGACAGTCCCGCACTTCTTTTTCTTTCTATGGCGTTTCTATTTCTTAATTTTTTTAAAAAAAAAGCAGTAGGCTATTTATTGTTACACCAGGTTTTATTCCTCTTAGCTTGACTGTTCTCTCCCTTGTACGCCGCTTTGGACAAAAGCGTCTGCTAAATGACTAAATGTAAATGTAAATACTGTGTTGTTAACATCTGGCTCCTTTAGTTTATTGACATAGTAAGTAAGTAGGAACTTGTAGTTGGACAGCTCTGGTAGAGGTTACCTAAAGTTGTTACCGTGGCAGCAATACAAACAAACACCAGAGCAAAACATTTCTCACTTATGGACCTGTGTTGTTCATTCTGTGCTCTTAATAGAAACCCAGGCTGCATTGCATGCAGAGTTGGCTGACTGTTTGGGTATGCTATAGGGCAACCTTTATAGGACAAACTGGTTTTACAGAGGGACATCATTCTGTCCTCACCTTTCTGTGAATTACTACCCTCAAATCTGCCTTGTGCCATAGCCGACCCCTTACTCCTCCCTCTCTTGCTCTCTCCCTCCCTCTCTTTCCTTCTTTCTTTCTTTCTTTCTTTCTTTCTTCTGTCTTTGTAAAATTTTTGTTTTGCTTGATCTTTGACATTTGATTGTAGAAGTCACATCATACCTCCACCACACGTACATCTGCTGATAAAGCGTAGCCTATTATCAGGGGTGGGGGCCATCACGTCAGTGTATTGAGAGTATTATCAACACTCAGCTAAGACCATCTCTGAAGAAAGCTGGTGTGTGTGGTTCAGCGTTGTGAATACGTGAACTCTGCTAAGAAAAGCTCAGAATAGAGCCTGTGTTTGGTCACTTGTGTAGCTGCCATCATCATCATCATCTTTGCAGCCTCCACCCCTGCCACAAACATGATGTCAGTTTAATGTCATTTCCTGACCTTTACCTCTGTTTGCCAATTAGATCTGCCTGCCTGCCTCCGCCGTATGTAATGGGCTTATCAACGGGCCCCGGACACACTTTTACACGCTACTGTATGTTTGCATGTCTGAGTGGGTTTGAGTGAGTGAGTGAGTGTGTGTGTGTGTGTGTGTGTGTGTGTGTGTGTGTGTGTGTGTGTGTGTGTGTGTGTGTGTGTGTGTGTGTGTGTGTGGGACTGTTTGTAAGTGTGTGTGTGTGTGTGTGTGTGTGTGTGTGTGTATGTGTGTGACTGTTTGTGAGTGTGTGTGTGGTGTGTGTGTGTGTGTGTGTGTGTCTGTAACTATGGCTTGTATTCAGAGCAGTGCAACCGGTCCATGCTCCTTAATGTCATAAGCTAGCACCCATGCGCTAGCACCCATAGCTCTCTTTTCTGACACATGTGCCTCTCATGTCCAGAGGTTTGATCGCAGTTCTGGACTGTGCTTCTTACTAGGCATGCTATGTGTGTGTGTGTGTGTGTGTGTGTGTCTTTGCTTCAGTGACAGTGTGTGATGGGATTAAGCTCACCCCGACGCTATATTTATTTCTGTGTGTGTGTGTGTGTGTTTTTTGTTCTTGCAGGGGCAGAGTGACGAGGCCCTAGTGGACCATGGCAAGACCAGCTTCGCCCAGAATACCAACTACGAGAATGAGGAGCTAGAGAGTAAGTCATCTCACAAAGAGAGAGGGACACACACACACACACACACACACACACACACACACACACACACACACACACACACACACACACACACACACACACACACACACACAGAGAATGAGGAGCTAGAGAGTAAGTCATCTCACAGAGAGAGAGCTTGCAATAAACTCCAAAATAGTCAATACACATTTCATGGACCGTCAACCTGGTCCCAGTTCAATATTTTTTATCTGTCCTTCTTGGGCAAAGCAGATCATGTATTTATTGTCATGCCATGAAGCTTATTTAATGAATTGAATTTCATTTGAGAGAGAGGAACTGGTAGATACTGTAAGTGATGGTTGACTTCTCTTTTTATTTGAATGAATTTGGTTATTATTTAGATTAATTTAATTACTTGTTGGATTTGGCAATGCAGACTTCCTCTTATAAATTGTTTGCCAATAAATCTCATTTTAATCTAGAGAGAGAAAGCAAAGAGTGTGAGTACGTTTATGTTCGTGTGTGTGTGTGTGTGTGTGTGTGTGTGTGTGTGTGTATGTATGTGTGTGTGTGTGTGTGTGTGTGTGTGTGTGTGTGTGTGTGTGTGTGTATGTGTGTGTGTGTGAGTGTGTGTGTGTGTGTGTGCAGAGATAGCGACCGACAGAGAGAGTGAGAGGGAAAAAGAAAATGGGAGGCAGGCAGAGTGCAGTCCATCATGTGTGTGTGTGTGTGTGTGTGTGTGTGTGTGTGTGTGTGTGTGTGTGTGTGTGTGTGTGTGTGTGTACGGTATGTCTGTGTGTGTGTGTGTGAGAATGTGTGTCTGTCTGTTACGGATGCAACGGTACAGTGGGCCCATTTAAACAATGACCTATAAATAAATCAGCTTTTAAACAACGACCTATAAATAAATGAAAATAAATTGCAACTTTATATTCATAAAAAGCAGCATGACTGACTAGGCCTGGTTACTGTCTGTTCTAAAGTGAGGTAGCTTCCACTCACTCTGGAGGTCACACTATCAGTTAGTTAGGGGGTCAATTTGTTGTTGTTTACATAGAGTTCAGGAATTGCTGTTGAAATGTGTGTGTGTGTGTGTGTGTGTGTGTGTGTGTGTGTGTGTGTGTGTGTGTGTGTGTGTGTGTGTGTGTGTGTGTGTGTGTGTGTGTGTGTGTGGGTAGGAACATTTAAATGCAGTTCATTTTTTTGACAGTCAATCGAGTCAGTAACCACCGAATAGGGCTGCAAATCTTCTCCAAACGCTTTTGTTATCTCCACCAAGGAGGTTACATTATCAGTGCAGTCTGTTTGTTTGTCTGTCTGTAAGAAGGATTACGCAGAAACCAACGACCAAATTTCCACGAAAGTACTATGAAAATAGTCCCTTGCGTGCTGGCCTCTGCTTTACATTAAACTAAGTTGAAGGGTGTAGCTTTGGCCCGTTACATGTAGCTGACCCGACTCAAGGGGCGGCTCCAAGGATTTTGTTTCACTTCCGCTAACGTTTCGAGATGCATCATTTGGCCTTGGTAGGGGTCTGTGCTCTCCAAGTGCCCTTCTAGCTTCTTTTTTTTATTTTTTTATTTGTTGCAAATTGTTGTTTGAAGGCAACAGGGAGAGATCGTTGTGTTATCGCTAACGAGTGAACTCTTCTTGCTACACCTGGCCTTGTAAATGAGACGAGTTAGAAGTGTTTCCATTCGAGTAGCCATCAGTGGCAAAGCAAATGCTTGCAGACTGTACTTTGTTTTACGGTCTTCAACCCTTGTCATCGCATTAAAAGCTAAATCCTAAATGTTCCCACGCAGTGGATTTGACTTGGCAGTACCTCTTCGAATTGGCTTCATGTTGGAGCTGACAGAATGTTTAGTTTAAATGTCCCCTCTCTTCTCCAGCTCCTATTTGCATGCAGTGAACGGAGCTCCAGGGAAAGGATGAAAGGCTCCAGAGTTGAATCTGCATTCATAATGTGTGCACTGTCTGCAGCACAAAAGGCCATATCAAGGATTGGAAATGATAGGAAAATGACATGCACATTGTACCGTGGTGAGATGTGCGTATTGAACCGTAGGGGACATACCGAATGGCACACACGTACCCTTTCCGTCCCTAGTGTTGGTAGTAGCATAGCCAGCTGGGTTTAGTCAGCTAGTTCACCTTAAACCTTAAAATGCTATAACCGAAATAAATAGATCTTTAATATTTCTGTATGTCGGCCATCCGCTTTGTTTAGTGTACAGCTATGAATGTATTTGTGAGTGCATTTTGTTTGTTTATAAGCTCACACGCCCCTACTTGTTCATATGTGTGTGTGTGTGTGTGTGTGTGTGTGTGTGAGCCGTTGTTTGTATTTAGCCTGACTCCAGGAACAGATGGCACAGGTGTGAGCAGAGGATCAGCAGAGGGTGGCCTTGGCATGGCTTAACCGCAGCGTGCCATCCTGGCCACCGGTGCCAATCTGACTCACCCCACTGTAGGCTGCTCCGCCCCTCTCCAGGCCCGGCAATGAGCTCCCGGCATCCGCTCTAATTGAGTCCCGTTTCAGTGACCCTATATGAGCGATGGTCTACAAGTCACAGTGACTCCATAAACACTCATGATTGACTTCCTGCTCCCCCCTTTTTTCCACAAAAGGGTTTCCCTATCTCTGTGTGTGTGTGTGTGTGTGTGTGTAAAGGTGTACATTTCTAGATCTTTCCTTCCATCAGTGAAGCTAACACATCTTAAAATCCTCCCCAGTAGCAAAGACCAAAGAACCTAGAATACCAAAAAAGGCCTTTCTCCTGTACTGCATACAGTTAGACTCTGGTGCAGTACTGTCAGGATAATCCAGCTATCAACCACATGAAATATCCAATTTTCACACATTACGGATTTAGACACAGCTATTCCGGTGTTCCCTGGGGCCTCCGTCTGAACCTCAAATTCTTAATATCACCTCGAGTGTCGAGACATTATGACCATCTCTGTTCGTTCGTTCTTTCCGTGCCATTTCAGTTCCTCAAGGACAGCATCATCTGACCATGTTTGGGCAATGTCTAAATATATATTCGTCGGGGTAGATTTTTTTCTTCCACTCGAGTTGGATAACAGTGAGGTGTGTGTGTGTGTGTGTGTGTGTGTGTGTGTGTGTGTGTGTGTGTGTGTGTGTGTGTGTGTGTGTGTGATGATGAGCAGGGCTTTCTGCGGTATTAGATATCAGTTAGATGCAGGGTAATGGATGTCACATATCATTCTAAAGTGTTAAGACAGTTACATCGGAAACAAGAACCATTTGGCAGCTGATCAAGGCTGAACACTGTCCAACATCCTTTTTGTCCCCTTTTGCTATCTGTCCTCTCCTCTCTCTTCCTCACTTTGTCTTGCCAAGAACATCTCCTCCCCCACACACTCCAAACATCTACAGTACCAGTCAAAAGTTTGGACACACCTTTACTTTCTTTGATAAGTGTTTTCTTTACTTTTATTATTTTCTACATTGTAGATTAATACTGAAGGCATTTAAACTGCAAAAGAACACATTTGTAATGATGTTCTAAACAAAAAAAGTGTTTTCTACCATGTAGAAAATAATAAAAGTAAAGAAAAACTTCTCAAAAAATTAGAAGGTGTGTCCAAACTTTGGACTGGTACTGTAGATTTGTGAGAGTCCTGTTTTACTTATCGGTTCTACGGCTGGATAGAACAACAGTCCAGAGGTGGAGGGGACTGTTTCATGGTGAAGAGCCATTGATGTGACCCCGGGAACATAGCCATTGTGTCGCGTCCCTGTTTGCCTCATCTAACACTTCTATAACAATAATGTACCGTCCATTCTACCTGCCCCGAGGGTTCACTGCAGTCATCGCCATTTTTTTGAGAAGTGTTTTCTTTACTTTTATTATTTTCTACATTGTAGATTAATACTGAAGACATTTAAACTGCAAAATAACACATATGTAATGATGTTCTAAACAAAAAAAGTGTTTTCTACCATTTAGAAAATAATAAAAGTAAAGAATATTAGAAAAGTAAGGAAAAAATGAGAAGGTGTGTCCAAACTTTGGACTGGTACTGTAGATTTGTGAGAGAGAGAGAGAGAGAGAGTGAGAGAGAGAGAGAGAGAGAGAGAGAGAGAGAGAGAGAGAGGTATCCAGCTGCCTGGGATGGCGTATCTGGGCCATGTGCTGAGACCCGGCGCTGATCAGCTCTCTGGGTTGTCAGCTCAGTCTGTGGTCCTCACCTGCTTTAAAAAATCAGTATTTGTCCCTGCGCCGAGGATCAATAAGCCCTCATGCCTGAATATCGACCAGCAGCCCTAACATCATTAGTATTGAAGGTTTTTGAGAGGCTGGCTGGCTTATTAAAAACATCCTCTTTTCCCAACATTCCCAACACAACTGACCCACTCCAATTCACTTACCCTCCTAATAGGTCTACTGAGGACACCATCTCTCTCGTCCTGCACACCGCCCACACACACACACACACACACACAGAGGGGAAGGGAACTATGTGAGGCTGCAGGTTATCGATTATGGTTCAGCTTTCAACAACATTGTCCCTCACATGCTGGTCTCCAAGCTCAAGGACCTTGGACTGAACTTTCTTACTCAGGTAGTGAGTAAGGGCCAGCTCTTCTCCAACACCACCAGGTTGTGACCTATTGACCTATGACCTATGACCCCCTACAGCCTGACGATGACGAAACTGTCTATCTAAACGTCAGCAAGACCGTGGAGCTGGTTGTGGACTTCAGAATCAGGCAGCAGCAGACTTTCAGCCCACTCGTGATTGCGGGACCAGAGTAGAGAGACTGAGGAGCTTCAGGTATCTTGGAGTGCATCTCCCTGAGGGCCTGACTTAATCTAGTCACATTAGGGGTGCATCTCAATACTCTAAAATGTAAGACAGCTGTCTTACAACCTTGGTTGTAACAACCATCCAGACAGCTGTCTTGCGCAAGGTTATTATGATTATTTAAAAAAACGACGTTTACGAACGTTCTAATCACATTAGGGGTGCATCTCAATACTCCTAATCTAGTCACATTAGGACTAATCACATCCAAGGCCAGACAATGAGTGTACCACCACTGACTGCTGAGGAGATACAAGGTGCACCCAGTGAGTTTGTAAACAAAACACTCGATATTGGGCCCTAAAAAGTATACTGACTTGGTTCATGAGCTGTTCTGATATTGGGCCCTAGAAAGTATACTGACTTGGTTCATGAGCTGTTCTGATATTGGGCCCTAGAAAGTATACTGACTTGGTACATGAGCTGTTCTGCTGTTCTGAAAGTATACTGACTTGGTACATGAGCTGTTCTGCTGTTCTGAAAGTATACTGACTTGGTACATGAGCTGTTCTGCTGTTCTGAAAGTATACTGACTTGGTACATGAGCTGTTCTGCTGTTCTGAAAGTATACTGACTTGGTACATGAGCTGTTCTGCTGCACTAGAAAGTATTCTGACTTGGTTCATGAGCTGTTCTGCTGCACTAGAAAGTATTCTGACTTGGTTCATGAGCTGTTCTGCTGCACTAGAAAGTATTCTGACTTGGTTCATGAGCTGTTCTGCTGCACTAGATAGTATACTGACTTGGTCCATGAGCTGTTCTGATATTGGGCCCTAGAAAGTATTCTGACTTGGTCCATGAGCTGTTCTGATATTGGGCCCTAGAAAGTATACTGACTTGGTACATGAGCTGTTCTGCTGCAAAGCCCTGCGGAGAGTGTTGGTGGAGAATGGCAGTTACTTTCCTGAACTTGGTACTGCCCGCATTGGGTACTTTTTTATAGTTTTTATTCTTTTGCTCTTTTTTTTCCCTTTTATCTATTTGACCTATTTTCATCTATTTGATTTAAATCCCTTCTTTTTTGCACAGTCTATGGAGATGGACCCGATTTATATTTCACTCTAGGTTGCATACTAGATAAGTGTATGACAAATAAAGCTCTTGATCTCTTTCTCTCTCTCTCTCTCTTTCTATCTCTTCTCTCTCTCTCTTTCTCTCTCTGTTTTCTTCTCTAGAGATTTATGTTCTGTGTTTACCCTGTGTTCTGACTCACTCTCGCAAATCTAATTTCACGGCACTATTTACACATCCTGAGAGAAAGAAAGAAAAATGGCCACCGGCATAGGAGGGGAAGTCAATCTGCATTTCCGAGCAGGTTTCAGTGGGATGTGTGTGTGTGTGTGTGTGTGTGTTCCGAGCAGGTTTCAGTGGGAGCCGGAGCTGGAGTGGGAGCCGAGACATTGCTAACGCTGTAGCCCTGAGCCGGTGAATGTCGCTGGCTAGCTGGCATCCAGTGTGCCTTCTGCGGTGCTTACTTTGATCTTCTTGCTCCCTCGCTTGCCAGCTATGCCAAGTGCCTACCACTGCTGCCAAAGCAATAACATTTGTTCCTGGAACTAAGTGGGATTGGATTCACTGCCATGGAGAAGAGTAGGACAGGGAACATTTTGTAAGAGCTTGAAGCCAGATCTGTCAGTTAACGTCTTCTATAGGCACTCTGTGAGTCATTTGTTTCTTTGTTGTTAACATATGGTCTCTCTAAGAGATTTGCTCTGTGCTCTTAAGTCACAAGGTTTGTATTCAAAACTAGAACGTCACTTGCCGAGGGCAAATGCAGTATCTTAAAGTTAACTACATTCGTGCATCCGCTCCAAAATATAATGGAATCTTCTTTGACCCATGCTACACCTTTCGTGGAAAGTTTCGTGGAAATCGGGCCAGTATTGTAATTTGCTTAAACCTGCTTACAATAAAACAAGCGATTTTTTTCTTTTATTGTTCCGCTGATGATGGTAATATCTCTCCATCTTTCTATCTCTTCCTGTTCTGTGTCGTTAACATCTCTCCACCTGTCTCCTCTCCCCCTCTCTCTCGGCCTCTCCCTCCCTCTCTCTCTCTCTCTCTCTCTCTCCCTCCCTCCCTCACTTTCTCTCTCTCCCTCCCTCTCCCTCTCTTTCTCTCTCTCTTTCCCTCCCTCTCTTTCTCTCTCTCCCTCTCTCTCTCTTTCTCCCTCTCTCTCCCTCTGTCAGATCACAGGGCGGTGTACGTCGGGGTCCATGTTCCTCTGGGGAGAGAGAGCAAGCGGCGACATCGCCACCGGGGACACAAGCACCACAAGAAGAAGAAGGAGCGAGACTCCGACCCAGAGACCGGGAGAGAATCCCCCACATACGGTAATGATCAGAACAAACCCAGGCCCGGGCCAGACTGAACCAAACTGGGCCTAAAGTCTTTATTCCCACCCACACACACTGTGTGCATGACGCAGATTTGGTCACCAGAATGGTCCACACGGACTTTGGTGCATCGACTGCTTATACCGCATGCAAGCTTTTAAGCACTGGCTCAGGGTGAGGAGAAAACAAACAAAATCCATTTACACTATTTATTCATTTAGCACACGTTTTATCCAAAGGGACTGACAGTACAGACGGACATTTTCATTAGTATGTTTGCTCCCTGGGAATAAAATTACTGGAGACCCGCTGATAAAATGAGAGCATGATTTATTTCATGTTTCAGCGAATCGTAGCTAAAAATTACTGGAGACCCACTGATAAGATGAGAGCTTGATTTATTTCATGTTTCAGCGAATCGTAGCTAATTACATTGTCAGTAGGTCGCCATTAGCAGTCTTTGCTGTTCACATGACGTACAGATCTAATAACAAACAGTGTGACTAAGTGATTGACCTTGTGTGCTAAGAGACCTGTCTGCAACAGCTAAACTAGAATACTTTGGAGAGACAAATGTACACGTTCGCATCTGTGAATGCAGACGCTTTATAATATACAGTACCAGTCAAAGGTTTGGACACACCTTTAATTTTTTGGATAATTGTTTTCTTTACTTTTCTTATTTTCTACATTGTAGATTAATATTGAAGACATTTAATCTACGAAAGAACACATATGGAATGATGTACTAAACAAAAAAAAGTGTTATCTACCATGTAGAAAATGATAAAAGTAAAGAAAAAACTTCTCAAAAAATGAAAAGGTGTGTCCAAACTTTTGACTGGTACTGTACTTAGCGCTATTACACCTCTGAGTAACTCTTCCACGGTGCTGTTCATCTGCAGGCTAGTGGGGCCTTAACAGTTTTGTCTAAGTGTACTGCATGACAAGTACGC
>NC_137918.1:14945684-14963184 GCF_963457725.1 Sprattus sprattus | reverse complement strand
GAAATTTAGAATAAAAAGAACAGGACATTTTAGAAGATTATTTATATTCCTACATTTTTTTTTAATAATGGTGAACTTGCTGATGTTTTGTTGAACTCTTTTCACCCCCCATGCACGTCAGACTGTTACCACTGCATTGCCCTCCCATGATCCACCTCTCATCCTGAGTGGCCCGTGTGATTGGTGGCTTGTTTGAAACGGAACGAGCTGATTGGTGGCTTGTTTGAAACGGAACGAGCTGATTGTGTGGACGCATTCTCCCACCTCCCCCCTCTCCCCGTGTCATGTCAACGGCACAAGCTCTGTGTGTCACTAGCATGCATGTGCTAACAAGCATGGAGCACACACACACACACACACACACACACACACACACACACACACACCCACACACAGTGCACATGTGCACAGATGCTGTCACATGCAATCGCTGCTTCACACACACACTCACACACACACACACACATACACACACACACACACACTCACACACACACATACACACACACACACACACACACACACACACACACACACACACACACAGCTTCCGTCGCACTGTTCTCACCTAACCTCTCACCCTCTCGTTCCTGCATCTGGCACCTAACCCTGCACCTCTAACACTCATCCCTCCATACAAACCCTCCTTATGGTTCTCCTCCTCTGCTCTCTCCTCCTCCTCCTCCTCCTCCTCTTCCTTTTTCCTCTTCCTTTTTCCTCTTGTCTTCCTCTTCCTTGTCGGCAGGGGAAGGCATGTCGGCCTCTCGCCACTCCCTGAAGCCGGGGCTCTCCTCCACCAACCTCTCCCACGGGGAGCGACGGGAGTCTCGCGTCTCCATGCTCTTCAACAGCCTCCTCCCCGGCGGCTCCACCCCTTCCACCGCGCCCTCCCCTTCCCCGACCCCGCACAGCTCGCCCCCGTTGCCACGGCGACCCGCCCCAACAAACCCCGCCCAGACCGCGGCAGCAGGACACGCCTCCCAGCTGCACATCCCCGAGGTGGTGGTGTCCCCGCCCACGGAGGAGGAGGCGACGGCGGAGGACGACGAGGAGACGCTGCGCTCGGTGCCGCCCATCCGGGACGAGGAGGCGTCGGACGCCCGGGCGCCCAGCAGCTCCAAGTCCAGCCTGCTGCAGCCCCTCCCTGAAGGCAAATATCTGTGTGGCCTGTGGCGAGTGTGAGTGCGGGCCGGGCACGGCGCGATGCCCACTACTGCAGCAGCACCAGCACCAGCAGCAGCAGCATGTGGCTGTCACTCATACACTCATCCACTCGCCACCGCTGTCAACCAACCACTCCTACCCACACACTAACCACCATCCTCCCCCTGCCATTCACTCCACACCCCACCCCCAACCACTCCACCCAACCCACTCCACTAACCACCCTGAACCACCCACTCATGTCAACCAACCACTCCTACCCCCCCACCCCCAACCACTCCTACCTACTCCACCCCCCACCCCAACCACTCCTACCTACTCCACCCAAACACTCCTACCCACCCCACCCAACCACTCCTACCCACACACTAACATTCACTCCACCCCCCACCCCCAACCACTCCTACCCACTCCACCCAACAACTCCTACCCACACACTAACCACCATACTGACCCAGCCATTCACTCCACCCCCTACCCCTACCCACTACACCCACCCACCCCAACCCACTCCACTAACCATCCTGAACCACCCACTCATGTCAACCAACCACTACAACCCACTCCAACCACTCCCCCCCACCACCACCTTCATTCACTGTCACCTCACTCCACACCCCCCAAACTCACTCACTTCACCTCCAAACCCACACACCCCCATCCTTCTCTTCATCACAAGCACAGTCTCCATCCTCACCATTGCCCTCATCATCACCATCATCACCATTGTTATCTTAAAGCATCTGTGCCATCATCACCGCTCTCGCTCTCGCTCTCCACCAGACCCCAGCTCTCAGCTCTCAACAATGCTTTCTTTACCTCCACACCTTCCATCCTTCCATCCCCAGGGCTTAATCACTCTCTCTCTCTCTCTCTCTATTTCACTCTCTCTCTCTATTTCTCTCTCTCCCTGCTTGCTCTCTCTATTGCTCTCTTTCTCTCTCTCTCTCACTCTTATTATCTCTCTTTGTCTGTCCCTACCCTCTTATCTCTCTATTCTCTGACGTCTCCCTACGTCTCCTCACTCTCATCACCCCCCCTCCACGCAACCCTGTTTCTCCTTAAGTCACTTCTCCTAATCTCCCTTCATCTCTTTTTCTTTCACACACATCTCGCCTCTCATCGCCACCCCCCACCCCCCCCCCCCCCCCACACACACTCACACCCCTCCCTCCTCATCCTCCACTTCTTGCCTCATGCTGCTGCTTCCTCCTCTGTTTCTGTCTCTCTCTCTCTCTCTCCCTCCCTTTCCATCTCTCTCTCTCTATCTATCTCTCCCTCTCGCTCTCTCTGTCTGTCTCTCTCTCTCTCCATCTCTCTCTCCTCTCCCTCACTCTCTCTCTCTCTCTCCCCCTCCCCCTGACCCTCTCTCTCTCTCTCTCCCCCTCTCTCTCTCTCTCTCTCTCTCTCTCTCTCCCTCCCTCTCTCTCTCTCTCTCTCTCTCTCTGCTTCCCTCCTGCATGGCTTTGGTAGCGACTCACTTCCCCCGGGCGCTTTGTTCAGTGCTTCCATTTTTCTGTGCTCTGCAGCTCCATTAAACTCTGTTGGGTTCCGGCCTTGCCTTTGTACCGGTAGCCTGTCGCCCGTCCCCTGCACTGGCTGGCTGGCTGGCTAATGGAGCGGTCACTCATCCCCGCTCATTCTCCTCCGCCGATGACGTGTTTATGTTTCACCCCGTTTTTAATTTCCTCCCTCGCTGACGTCCCAGGTGCCGCCAGAGAAAGTGTCGGGACTATCATTACTCACGGAGAGAACGATGTATGCCACTCTGATAGATAGAGCTGGCTTTTGTGTCACTATCCATTTCCCACTTGGATCCTAACTCTTTATTCAGTAACTCTCGTTGCATTTTCACTGTAGCAATCGCCATGTGTTTTTCCAACTGTATTTCAGTCTACCCCCTCCAGTGTGCTGTGTGTCTGTGTGAGTGTGTGTCTGTGTGAGTATGTGTCTGTGTGAGTTTTTGTTTGTGTGAGTGTGTGTGTCTGTGTGAGTGTGTGTCTGTGTGAGTATGTGTCTGTGTGAGTTTGTGTTTGTGTGAGTGTGTGTGTCTGTGTGAGTGTGTGTCTGTGTGAGTGTGTGTCTGTGTTTGTGTGAGTGTGTGTGTCTGTGTGAGTGTGTGTCTGTGTGAGTATGTGTCTGTGTGAGTTTGTGTTTGTGTGAGTGTGTGTGTCTGTGTGAGTGTGTGTCTGTGAGTGTGTGTCTGTGTTTGTGTGAGTGTGTGTGTCTGTGTGAGTGTGTGTCTGTGTGAGTGTGTGTGTGTGTCTGTGTGAGTGTGTGTGTGTGTGTCTGTGTGAGTGGGTGTCTGTGTGAGTATGTGTTTGGGGATATGATTTCCCTTCCGTCACAGAAACTCCCCATGCTTTGTGCCGTGGAAAGCGCTCTAAATTTATAAACGTGACGCAAGAGCAGGCAGGCTTGGCTTGGTCTGGTGTGGGCCGCCCCTCTCTCCGCTGGCATTCCCAGAGAGACTGTTGCGTTGTCCCTGCTCTCCGCTGGTCTTGTGCTCTGTATTTATACACACACACACACACACACACACACACACACACACACACACACACACACACACACACACACACGCCAGTCCCAATCTGTATTTATAGAAGACGAGACGAGAGAGGGCATGACCATGACAACATCCCAGAGGGGAAATGCACACAGATAAGTGGTAGCATAAAACAACAGTAAACTTTTGGCCATATTTAGTGAACGCACACGCAAAGAGGGCAGTCCCACACAGGTCTCACACACACACACACACACACACACAAAACAGTAAACTTTTGGCCATATTTAGTGAACGCTCTCTCCGGATCTTAATCAGGATGTTGTGTAAGGGTTTACACTGGGCTGCCTAGTGAAGAATCTCGTTGAATCCAGTGAAAACACCAATGTTATGATATAACATATGTTTAGTTAGCTCTGACGTTAGTTGCGTATGTTTAACAAAGGACTCGATGAAATGCTGATCTGATGTATAGGATATCGGTTTATTATCCGCGTCAGACTTCGAGCACACGCAACACACTACGATGGAGAGAGAGAGAGAGAGCAGTTTAGGAGTTATTTGTCCATAGTGTAGATTTCTTCCTTGTTGGCCTAATCTTCATAGGCCACAATGCTCCTTGCTCCGTCTCTCCTCGCACGTAGCGGCTGATGTCTCTTCAAGAACTCCTTCAGCATAACATGAATGACATACTACAATCATCGTATTTATACAGAAAATGGGTGTGTCGGTAGTCGGGTCATGGTGTCAGGATATGAATGGGCCATTAATCAAGACGTTTCTCTGTCTGACCATCTTGATGATTCTGTCTTTAAGGCAAAGCCAGGTCTAATTGAGTTATGGTAATCATTTCAAAACATTGAAATCTAACACTAGGCATAAATAGCCTGGTACAGCGTCTACATCCACCTCCAGAACTAGGGGGACTCAGGGGGTTATCTAGAAGGCAGCGAGAATACATTGGTTAACGAATATAGAAACTGCACATCTTTTACGGAATACAATTCTTTTTTTCAGTTTTCTTATTAGATTGGCACTCGTCTTATCTGGTTCAGCTCATACAGACAGTCCTCACTCCTGCAACACCGCACAACATTACCCCGCTATCTTTCTCCCAGGACAATGTGTCCAATCCTCCCCCCCGTCTCTGTATTCCAGAACTTTCTCAATTCTGTCACTCAATTCAGGCTTTCCCCTCAGGGCTCGAGGAGTACACCGTATCTCCACTGTCAGAGTCGGGGCTCTCTGGGGGCCGTACCAGTCACCTTGGCACTGCTAGTAGCGCTGTGTACCAGTCACCTCAGGGACTGGAGAGGACAGGCTTTTGAAAGTCTCTGTCTGATTTGATAGGGGTGTTCCTTTTGTGTTGATCTCATCCCCAGAGGCCGAGAGAGAGGGCTGGGGGTAGCAGTGAGATGAGGTAGGTGTTGGAAAGGGCCTTCATCAGCGGGCATTCCTGCCTTAATCTGAGCGGAGGGAGCCTGCCAGCGGGCACACACACACACACACACATACACACACACACACACACACACACACAGCGGGCTTGGTCCTCTCTAAGCCCCCCTTACAGCCCTGGGCTTTGTGAGGAATGCCAGTCTGCCCAGCGTCGCCACCCACACCACACCACCAGCCCTAAGCTGCCCCCGTTTACCGGAGCGCCCACCTCTGGCCCCGGCCCACCCGCCTTGCCCCTCTCTCCTCTGGGTAGAGGTGAAGGTTAGGACACCCGGCGCAGGTGGATGGGAAGGACGTCCCCTTTTGTTTGTTTATTTGTTTGTTTGTTTGTGTGGGTTGTGGCATCAGAGCCTAAAGTCTAACATATTTGCTCCTATTTACTGCAACTTCCTCCCCTGTCCCATGCCTGTCTTTCGTCTCTCTCTCTCTACCCTACACTCGAAGGATAGTGTCAGCTGCACAGGTAGAGGGGAAGGAGTTCCTTTTTGTTTATTTGTTCAGTTCATTTGTTTATTTGTTTGTTTTAAACCCCAAACAGCTCACGGAGTCATTTCGGTGTGTTTCCCCTCCCATTTTCACCTGCTCTGTCTGTGGGCCATGAAGCATGTGGTCTGCTGCTGTTCACCTGTGGTTCACCTGTGTCTGTCCCGAATCAAGAGCTTTCTCTCTATTTCACTCTCTCTCTCTCTCTCTCTCTCTCTCTCTATCTCTCTCTCTCTCTCTGTCTCTCTTTCTCTCTGTCTCTCTCTACCTCTCTCTCTCTCACTCTCTCTCTCTTTCTCTCTCTCTCTCTCTTTCTCTCTATCACTCTCACTCTCTCTGTCTCTGTCTCTCTGTCTCTGTCTCTCTTTCTCTCTCTCTCTCTCTCTCTCGCTCTCTCTAGATGGCAGTCTTTTTTAACTACCTCTCCACCTCACACTACTCAAATATGACATCCTTTACCCCTTTCTCCCCCCCCCCCCCCCCACTCCTCCCATCCACAGGAGGAATGGCGCCTGCACAGTCCATCGGCAGCAACCTGGACGGAGGCAAAGGTGGCGAGAAGAAGACGTCCAAACCAGGGGTCAGTAGTAGTAGTAGCAGTGCCCAGCAGGTCAGGTACACGCATCAGGGGGCGACAGTGGTACAGGGGGTAGAGGAGTCGTTAAGTAATCGGAAGGTTACAAGTTCGATTCCCCACTCCTCCTCACCAAGTGTCTAAGTGTCCTTGAGCAAGACACTGAACCCCTAAAAATCTGCTCCTGATGCATAAATGTAATTTCCTTGTAAGTCGCTTTGGATGTCTGCTAAATGACTAAATGTAAATATAAACGCATCAGATCACACTAACTCAGCCCCTGAGGACTGGGGTGGGAAACCCCACGCTGGCTACTGGCAGCCAGGAAAGAGCTGATCCCGCTTTTGGCAGAGACACACACTTCTGTCCTTTCACAAGTTGGCTTTTACAGCCTCGACTGAGACGCTCAGCCAACTCGACAGTCCTGTGAGACAGAGATAGAGAGAGAGAGAGAGAGAGAGAGAGAGAGACGAAAATAAAGAAAGAGGGAGACACAGGAACACATGGCCAGAGAGAATAGTTCTCTTGAAGACTGTTCTCCTCAGTGAGCAGCGGTGTGCTAATCACTGATCCC
The DNA here is from genome assembly GCF_963457725.1 of Sprattus sprattus. Taxonomy (NCBI): domain Eukaryota; kingdom Metazoa; phylum Chordata; class Actinopteri; order Clupeiformes; family Clupeidae; genus Sprattus; species Sprattus sprattus. The sequence goes on along the minus strand of NC_137918.1, from coordinate 14,956,422 downwards.
ACGCTCTGGGACGCAGAGCGCCTGGTGGCTTTTCACTGTCAGCACCGTCAGTCCCCCCCACAATAAGATTCAAGAGTGTGTGTGTGTGTGTGTCTGTGTGTGTGTCTTGCGAGGCATAGTGTGTTTCACTGTCAGCACCGTCAGTCCCCCCACAATAAGATTCCACAGCACTTCAGCAGTTACCCAACGGTCACCCAAACCTGATATTGAACAGAATTTAAAATAAATATGTGTTGTGTGTCTCTGTGTGTACGGTGTGTGTGTGTGTGTGTGTGTGTCTGTGTGTGTGTGTCTTGCGAGGCATAGTGTGTTTCACTGCCAGTGCCGTCAGTCTCCCCACAATAAGATTCCACAGCACTTCAGCAGTTACAGAACCAGGGCTTTATAGCTGCTTACCCTGGCAGGTCTTAGCGGTAGCTTCAGCTGCATCTATTCAGCGCCAGCCAAGAGGAAATCATTAGAATCATTAGCCCTTGGTGCAGAGGGCAGGGCCATCTTTCAGATCTCTCTAATGCGACTGGAATAGCTTCTCTTTAGAAACGTTCTAATTGTTGTTGCGAGGGGCTAGTCAGAGCCAGACAAGGGCAACTGAGAAAGCATCTAGCCACAGGATGACGACAAGGGAGACAAAGACGAGTTCCAAAATGCTTCGATCAATTTTACTGCCCCCCTCCCCCCTTTTTACTCTTTGTCCCCCTCTCTCCTCCAACCGAAATACTGTGATCAATTATCTTGCCTCCCTCCTTCCTTCCCTTTTTTTACCAATCGATCAATTCTGTTGCCCCCTCCACCTCCTGTAATTGCCCCTCTTCAACCGTCTCTGTCCTCTGCCCTCGACCTTCCTGTGGAATCTCTTACCCCTGCCCCATACCTCTCCTTGCCCCCGCTCTCCCCTCTCTAACCCCGCCCCTCTCCTCCTGCTCTCCTCTCTCTAACTCTGCCCCTCTTCTCCTCCAGATCGACTCCCTCTCTAACTCTGCCCCTCTCCTCCAGATCGACTCCCTCTCTCCCCTCTCTAACTCTGCCCCTCTCCTCCAGATCGACTCCCTCTCTCCCCTCTCTAACTCTGCCCCTCTCCTCCAGATCGACTCCCTCTCTAACTCTGCCCCTCTCCTCCAGGTCGACTCCCACTTCATGAAGAAGATCCCTCCCGGGGCGGAGGCCTCCAACGTGCTAGTGGGGGAGGTGGACTTCCTGGAGCGACCCATCAACGCCTTCGTTCGTCTCTCGCCGGCCGTGCTCATCACTGGCCTCACTGAGGTGCCCGTCCCCACCAGGTGGGCCCTACTGCCCTTCCCCCCTTAACACCCCCCTTAACTGCCCTTCATCTAGCATCTCTGAACTACCCCGCCTCCACCTCACATGGCAGAATTTGCCCCACATCTCACAACTGCCATATAGCCTCACATATACATCACTATAAGCCCTACTGCCCTTAATACCCCTTAACTGCCCTTCATCTAGCATATCTGAACTACCCCGCCTCCACCTCACATGGCAGAATTTGCCCCACATCTCACAACTGCCATATAGCCTCACATATACATCACTATAAGCCCTACTGCCCTTAATACCCCTTAACTGCCCTTCATCTAGCATATCTGAACTACCCCGCCTCCACCTCACATGGCAGAATATGCCCTACATCTCACAGCTGCCATATAGCCTCACATATACATCACTATAAGCCCTACTGCCCTTAACAGCCCATTAACTGCCCTTCATCTAGCATCTCTGAACTAACCCCGCCTCCACCTCACATGGCAGAGAAGTCGTTTAGTAATCAGAAGGTTGCTAGCGTCCTTGAGCAAGACACTGAACCCCTAATTGCTCCTGATGTACAGGAGGTAGAGAAGTAATTTAGTAATCAGAAGGTTGCAAGATCGATTCCCTGTCGAAGCATCCTTGAGCAAGACCCTGAACCCCTAATTGCTCCTGATGTGCAGTGTGCCATCAGTGTAAAATGTGTATACATCTTTGTAAGTCGCTTTGGATAAAAGCGTCTGCTAAATGACTTAATGTACAGTAAATGGCAGAATCGGCCCCACATCTCACTATCTGTTTCAGGGCTGTTAAAGGTTTGATCCTTGATCCTTGCAACAAAATTGTCGATATTCAATCTCAGCCAATCAGATATACCCCTCCCTTAAGTGCTCCTGAAGCAATGTGTTGATGGCATTAAATTAGTTGTGGGTCATTGGATTGCCATCGGATAGTCCTTGACCACATAAAAGGACGAATTGTGATCCTATCAGCCAAATCACTTCCAGATGTGGCCAGGAGAGGAGAGGAGAGGAGAGGAGGGGAGGTGAGAGGAGGGGAGAGGAGAGGAGAGGAGAGGAGAGGAGAGGAGAGGAGAGGAGGGGAGAGGAGAGGAGAGGAGAGGAGGTGAGGTGAGGAGAGGAGAGGAGAGGAGAGGAGAGGAGGGGAGAGGAGAGGAGAGGAGAGGAGAGGAGAGGAGAGGAGGTGAGGTGAGGTGAGGTGAGGTGAGGTGAGGTGAGGTGAGGTGAGGTGAGGAGAGGAAAGGAGAGGAGAGGAGGGGAGAGCAGGTGAGAGGAGAGGAAAGGAGAGGAGGAGAGGGGAGAAGGTGAGAAGCAAGCAGGTGTAACACCAAATTAGCAGGGAGGACCCTTAAAATCCCTGGAGTAGGGACAAGGTAATGAATAGCGCTGTCATTGTGCTGTCAATTCACATACAACAACTACGTGGGCAGTAAGATGTCATCGTTTTTTTCAAGCGAACACAGTAACAGTTTTAGGAACGGCTACCATCTTCTTCTATTCTTCCTCTTCTATCTTTTTTTAGTTTCTTGTTTTTTTTGGACGCACGCAAACAAGAGGAGGATGGGATGTAAGCAGGACTGGATCTAGGATTGGATCTAAATGGATCTCAATGTGGACACTAGAGACCCATAGTAAAACCAGGTGTCAATGCAATCAGGTGAAAATCATCTAGATCAGTGGTTCTTAACCTGAGTTCGATCGAACCCCAGGGGTTCGTTGAGCCACTCTCAGGGGTTCGGCAGGGGTCAAGACACACGCAGTATAGCCCGGTTCACACTAGCAATGTCGGCCCTTTTTTATACATACCTACGTTTTGAAGAAATCATATTTTATTTTTCAAGGGTTCGGCGAATGCACTGATGAAGCTTGCAGGGTTCAGTACCTCCAAAAAGGTTAAGAACCACTGATCTAGATGCAATCTGTATAAGAGACACATTTTTTTAAATTTTTTTACACATAGCATTGAAATTCATCTCGTATCCAGATACATGAAACGATTTTCCCCTGGTAATAATATGTTTCCAGTATCCACATTGAGATCTGATCCGCGCGTCCAGCTCACGTCACATCCTCTTTACGTTTGGCATTTTAATACCACATTGTTTGTCTCCCAGAGCCAGGACTGTGTAGGAGTTTTTTGAGTTCACACAGAATGGGCAACTAGAGGAATCGAATGCCTCACCTTTAATCGTCCTTCTTTTTCCTACTTGTCTTTTTATTGTATCTCACGTCACAGAACTGCCCCTCCACCCCCCATCTGAGAAACCCCCTTGTGCCCCATATAGTGACGTGACATATGTCACATATATGTCGCACAAATGTCAAATAGATGACGCATGTCCTGAAGTATCCTGGAAACGAAATAGAGCGAGTTCTGAGATGTGAGATAGAGGTGCAGTTCGAAAACCAGAATAGTAAAGATGCTTTTCCTGGAGCTCATTTATACTGATAGAGATCTGTCTTTCCGGCAGTAGGTGATATCTGCGGTAGGATGCTCTAGCTGGAAGCTGGGAATAAATATTACCAGCAGCAGCAACAGCTGCTCGTGCCAGACTACATGAATGATCTCCAGATTGGATGCCATTAGAGTTGTCTGCTGCCTGTCAAGGAGATCGAGTCACAGTCATCAGCAGACAGACAGTTTCTCATCAGTAGAGTCTCTACTCCCCTCTATTCTCAATCCTCTATCACCCCCCCCCTCCCTCTTTCTCTATTGTTCTCATCCTGTCTGTCTCTCTCTTTGTCTTTTTCTCAATGTCAAAGTTGTATTGGTATGACAGATTTTAGTATTCATATTTCAGTATGCATTTACACAGTGTGAATCAACAGAAGTTGTTAATGATTGAACAACAACAATTGAAACATTTCTCATGGTCTAGTTTGGGGTGGTTAGGTTTTTACCATGGGCTGTCCGTTGGCATATCATTAGGCAAAATGTACTGTTTGATTTCTTACTGCTATTAAACATGGGTCATTTATGGAGTAGAAGATGTGAGGAGCGGTAGAGTAGTCCACAGAGACTGAATAGGGATATTTTCATTTGATGTGTTTTAATAGTGGTTTCCTAACTGTTGGAGAAACGGGATAAGTACCTCAGACACGCCTCATATGATCCCCCAGCATCACGCATCCCTCCACGTTCACCCTCTCTTTCTCTCTTTCTCTCTTTCTCTCTTTCTCTCTCTCTCTCTCTCTCTACCTCTCTATCTCTCTCACCCTCTCTCTCTACCTCTCTATCTCTCTCACCCTCTCACTCTCTCTCTCTCGCTCTATCTCTCCCTCTCTCTATCTCTCTCACTCACTCTCTCTCTCTCTCTCTCACTCTCTCTTCCTGTCTTTCTATGGCAGGTTCCTGTTTCTGCTCCTGGGTCCTCATGGCAATGGGCCGCAGTATCATGAGATCGGCCGCTCCATGGCCACCCTAATGACAGACGAGGTGAGCAGCACACACACACACACACACACACACACACACACACACACACACACACACTTCCACAATGCCTGAATACGGCCACTTTTCCTCTATCCAGCCAAAGACGCACACACAGACACACACACACACACACACACACACACACACACACAGACACACACACACAGATACACACACACACGCACACACACACACACACACACACACACACACACACACACACACACACACACACACAGTCACAGTCTGCCTCCATCCTCTCATAACTCAGAGCACTAGTGGAACTTATGGGAACCATTTTGTCCCCTTCCGTGTAACTAATAGATCGCTGTGCGTCACATCTTTTATTATGCATGCAGATTGGTCGATGTGGTGTCCCTCTCACTCACGTTTTATAGCCGGTAATGGTGCATTACGTGCCTGAAAAGCACATTTTGTCATGCGGTGGGTGAACACATCATAATGGTGTCATACTGTTACGAGCTCTTGGGGAGAAATGGCTGAAAGAAATATCTCTTTCTCTCTAGTCGAGTTTGGAGGCTATAGATTACTTTCATTTGTGTTCAGCCGAGAGAGGGCATATTCAAGTAAATCAGTCAGTTAACACAAAACAAATGTTTAAACAAGAGAACCAGATTGCTGTATAATAATAATAATAATAATAATAATAATAATAATAATAATAATAATAATGGGTGTTATTGGTGCATCTTAGTGGTTAATCCCACTCTGATGAGAAAAGCCCTTACCTCAGAGCGTCAACAAACGTGTGTTTAACTCCCTGCTAGATCTTCCACGATGTGGCCTATAAGTGTGTGTTGTTCCCCCTACTCGATCTTCCACGATGTGGCCTATAAGTGTGTGTTTATACCCCTGCTAGATCTTCCACGATGTGGCCTATAAGTGTGTGTTTATCCTCCTACTAGATCTTCCACGATGTGGCCTATAAGTGTGTGTTGTTCCCCCTTCTAGATCTTCCACGATGTGGCCTATAAGTGTGTGTTTATGCCCCTACTAGATCTTCCACGATGTGGCCTATAAGATACCAAATGTGTGTTTATCCTCCTACTAGATCTTCCACGATGTGGCCTATAAGTGTGTGTTTATCCCCCTACTAGATCTTTCACAATGTGGCTTATAAGTGTGTGTTTATCCCCCTGCTAGATCTTCCATGATTTGGCCTATAAGTGTGTGTTTATCACCCTAATAAATCTTCCACGATGTGGCCTATAAGGGTGGCTTTACACGACAACGCTCCCGGGTGAAACCGACAAAATATTTTATCAGATGTGCCTTTCGTTTAGACGGCGACAATGTTTTTGGGGCTTAAAAACGCCAAAAAATGAACCCACCCTCCAGAGTGGAAATCTTAAAAACGCTCCACCGTCGCGTTCCCGTCTAAAGGGTTGAAAACGCAAAAGTGTGCTCTGAGCTGCTCACGCTGGCTATCCTCGCATACGCGTTGATGTCATATCCAGGTGCAGTACAGCCAAACAACAACAAACATGTTGGATTATTTCCATCAGTCGGAGATTCAAGCTGCTTTGATAAATATCCAGGAGTCATTTCAGCAAATAAGCCGAGTAATCACAGATAAAACAGAACAGAGAAGGCGCATTAATTACCTATAGGGCAATTGTTTGTTACGCTCGTAGCTTGACTGTTCTCTCCCTTGTAGCCAGCGACGTAGGCTACAAAGGCGTCTGCTAAATGACTGAATGTGAATGTAAATGTACACGAACACTGCAAATGTAAGTGAATAAATAAATAAGCACTAAACCATAGAATGGACACATAAACATCCTGCAGTACCTTCACGTCTGCACCTGTTAAGTTAAATTTCACACACTTTTGCGTCACCGTGTGCATGCAGATTTCCACCCAAAGACGCTCGTCTAAACGCGAAATAAAAAGTGGGAACGCAACGCCACTTTTGCGGTTTGTGTTCAGATCGTTGTCGTGTAAAGCTAGCCTAAGTGTGTGTTTATCCCCCTACTAGATCTTCCACGATGTGTCCTATAAGTCTGTGTTTATCCTCCTACTAGATCTTCCACGATGTGGCCTATAAGTCTGTGTTTATCCTCCTACTAGATCTTCCACGATGTGGCCTATAAGGCCAAAGACCGGGTGGACCTCCTGTCGGGCATAGACGAGTTCCTGGACCAGGTGACGGTGCTCCCCCCCGGGGAGTGGGACCCCACCATACGCATCGAGCCCCCCAAGAACGTGCCCTCACAGGTAACTTACCATACGCATCGAGCCCCCCAAGAACGTGCCCTCACAGGTAACTTACCATACGCATCGAGCCCCCCAAGAACGTGCCGTCACAGGTAACTTACCATACGCATCGAGCCCCCCAAGAACGTGCAGTCACAGGTAACTTACCATACGCATCGAGCCCCCCAAGAACGTGCAGTCACAGGTAACTTACCATACGCATCGAGCCCCCCAAGGACAGTATTGAGGATACCACTTCAGTCATGGCTGACTGTGTAACCAGCAGGGTTGACATTGTATGGTCATTGCTATTGCAATCACTCTGCTACCCTTCTGCCGTGTCTCTATTGTTTCAATGCCTATTTGTGTGAGGACATTAGGGATGCAACGGTTTTCGGTATTTTATCGAACCGTTCGGTTCGCCCTGTTCGGTTCGGTTGACCCAGGTGAACCGCGATATTACGGTATGGGTGACATTAAACTTTTAATTTAATATGTGGCTATAATGAATGCACGCATGTATTGGGCGATAGCATGACTGCTTGGGACCCAGCAGGGGATGAGTTCTGCGCTCCACAACCATGCAACAACCAATCAGAATTGTACTGACTTTCCCAAGAGCCAATCAGCGCTCTGAATGCAGACGCTGGAGATTCATGTGAGGAGAAACGAAACTTTCCCTGTTGCAGCACGATCATGGCGAGTCAACCAGAAACGGAGAAAAGAAAATTTGAAGAGGCACCGTCATCTTACAAATCAGCTGTATGGGAACATTTTGGGTTCAGTGTGGAGTATGATGACAAAGGGAAAAAGATCGTCAGCAAGCAAAGCACGGTGTGCAGGCATTGCTTTCCTACGATCGCCTACTCCACAGGTACATCCAACATGTTGAGCCACTTGCCCCGTCATCACCCGGCTGTAACTCTTAAGTGGCAGCACGGTTTGTCGCCGAAAACACAACCATCCATTGCTGCAGCATTTCAGCAACAATATGCTTATAATTCCGAAAAACACAAGGCAATAACCAACTCAATGGACGTCTTCATAGGGAAAGACATGCAGCCCTATTCAGTAGTTTTAGGCACGGGATTCCGTCACATGATAAAGAAGACCATTGACATTGATCCTCGTTTTAATATCCCCTCCCGCACGCATTTCAGCAGCAAAATAATTCCAGAACTGTACGAAGTGACTAGGAGAGAGAAGGTTTGTTCTGTTGTTCTTTAAGGGTGTATTTATAACAGTTAAGTATTTTCTAGGGTTTAAGTGTGTGAATGACAATGTTTGTTGTTTGAGTTTATTGAATAATGTCAATGTTTACATTTCACATTACTTTACAGTATACTGCACTTTACTATATTTAATATTGCCTGTTTTTGACAGAAGGCCAGAATAGTGTTCCTTGTTTAAAATACATTTTGTGATTTTACTTAATATGTGCCCTTTTTACATTTAATTGCATCTTGCATTGTCTCTGCAAGTGTGAGTAGAAGCACCTTGTTGACTTGAAATAGAAAAGACAAATATAACCTAATGCGTGTTAGCGGCAGGATAATATTGATATATCGAAACCGAACCGTAACCGTGGCCCAAAAACCGTGATACAAACCGAACCGTGGCCACACTGTACCGTTGCATCCCTAGAGGACATCATAGCAAACTGCCTCGGGCGAGCCACTTGTGTCTCACTGTTGATTAGAGGGCTTTAGTGGTCGTCACAGTGTGTGTAAGAGCTTCCTTAAGATTAGCAAGTAATTCACTGTAATCAAATAAAAGCTGTAATGTGTGATGCCTTTTCATGCACTGAACTGGTAATGGCTGCTGCCTCCTGAGAGAGTAAGAGTAGCCTAAACATAGAGATATGGAGGTGTTAGTTAATGGAAATATATGGATGGATGTCTGTTCAGTGAGGGTTATTATCTATTACTTAAATGCCTTGGGTTTTTGTTACGCGTCATACTTTCATACTTTATCTTGTTGTGCTTACTTAGTCAATTCATTTAAGCTTTCATTTTAAATCAACCATTATTATTGTATGTAGTGCTATACAAATTAAGTTTGAATGGTGTGTCTATGTGTATGTCTTTGTGTGTGTCTGTGTGTGTGTGTGTCTGTGTGTGCTTGTGTGGATGTGTGTGTGTGTGTCTGCGTGTGTTTCTGTGTGTGTGTGTGTCTGCGTGTGTTTCTGTGTGTGTGTGTGTGTGTGTGTGTGTGTGTGTGTGTGTGTGTGTGTGTGTGTTTCTGTGTGTGTTTCTATGTGTGTGTGTGTGTGTGTGTGTGTGTGCAGATGAAGAGGAAAAGACCATCCCAGCCCAATGGCAACGCCTCACCCTCTGAGCATTACAAGGAGGAGGAGCATGAGATCGGCCCAGAGCTACAGAGGACCGGCCGGTCAGTAGATACACATATATTAACACACACACACACACACACACACACACACACACACACACACACACACACACACACATCCACACAAGCACAAGCACCCACACACACACACACGCACACACACACACAAATACACACATGCACGGACACACACACACACACAAATACACACATGCACAGACACACACACACTAACATCAACATACTATACCTTCCTGCACATACAGTACACAGGCAAACACACACAGACCTGGACTCACAGACATAGAGTGTCTTAGAGGTCGTTTACATGGAGCCTAGTTTGTCAATCTGATACGGATAGCTAATACAGATAGCCCTATCATACATACGAACACTCTCTATCCGCACCTTGTTTCCGCAACGATCGCAGTCCGGGGTAGAAAGTGAGTAGATTTGAATCGGTACGGGGGCTGGTGTTCGTCTGCACGGTTTCACGCAACCTGATGACGTCACTGCCCCATGTGATCTTTTCGCCATCTCCAACCAATATATATATAACTTGTTCTCCCTCAAAATCTCACTCGTGGTGGGCCTCGAATTCACTAACATTAACCCAGTCTTCTGATTTTTGATTAGCCCCCTATCTTGATCTAATTCTTCTTATTCAGACGTAACATAACTTTCATGACCACAAATATAAATTGGCCAGCGATTTAATTTGCTTTTTTATTCATAAATGTATGTAAAATGCTCGGAGCAATGCATCATGGGAAATGGGATGACAAGACATGTCATGTTACTGTTCCAAACTCTTTATTATCAATAGAAAAAAGAATTCATTTTCGCATATCCTTTAGTCTGACCACTGATATTAACTATCATAATGTAATGTTGTTAATTGGAGCTTGAATGTCTTGTGTAATGTGTTTATCCTCGTGCTGTGAAGTACCTTCTTCTAGGTTTTTCACGTTTTTTCAGTGGTGTAAATAAAGCGCTAAAGCGCCACCCACAGGCGTGAGGTATGTACTACAGTCGGTTCACCACAATCTGCTGCCTCCGTGTTTACGCAAATCTCTCGTTGCCAGCCTCCGTATTTACGAAATTAAAAGATTCGATTGGTGTGAAAAGTAAATCCGATTCGGAGGCCCTAGACTTCGTGTGCATAGCACCTTACACAGTCTGCCATTATCACACCAGGGGCCTTTAGGAAATTAAACGGTGAATGGACTGCATTTATAAAGCACTTTTCTACTCATTAGAGCACTCAAAACACTTTACAAACACACACACACACACACACACACACACACACACACACACACACACACACACACACTGACGACAGGGTGGGAGGGGCACAGGAAGTGACACTTCTTGAGCCAGTGAGGCCCCCTGCCCTGACTGCAGAGATATTCCTAGAAGCACACAGATCGTCCGTGCTCTGCTGCTA
>NC_137918.1:14895684-14925684 GCF_963457725.1 Sprattus sprattus | reverse complement strand
CACACACACACACACACACACACACACACACACACACACACACACACACACACAAACTACCCAGCTCTACCATCCCCCCCATGATGCCAAAACCACAGGAGCCATGGCAGTTGGCTTCCACAGATGCTTGAGTTTACCTTTGGGAAAAATAAACATCTAATTATATATTTTATAATAACATTAAAAGCAGGAGTAACAATTCTGCGTCAAAGAACAAAATTGGTCACATCATCATTCAATACACAGGAAGGTATAAGAGAAAGTGTTTTTTTCTCTCTCTCTGCACTCTGGTTTGTAAAAGATTGGTGCAATTGCAGTTGGTAAAAAATATGCTTGACAACTTTAAATGTTTAAAAAAATGACACATTCACTCCAGTCTTTTCGAAAAATCAGTGTCTCATAAGTGGACAAGACCAGAGCTTTCCCCTGTAGTATTTTCTTTCACTAAACTACTGAAAGATGAATTGGTGACCAGTTCTGTGTGCTGCTATTGACCGTTCGTGGTGTGTGTGATCCCTACCCTTAACCCATTATAGTCAATGTCTGTAAAAGGGGGGGGGGAAACGTGGCATCTTTATAAAGTGAATGTCATTCATATTTATATATTTAAAGAGAAATAATGTCATTGAATGTTTACAGAAGTTTGTCACGTAAAGCAATAGAATTGTTCTGAATGGATTTTATTTTTATTTTTTATTTTTTCCCCCCGAGCAAACGCTCTGCCAGTGCCCGCCGTGAAAAGACGAGCGCAGAGCTCCGCACCTCTCCTCCTTTTCCTCCAGTAGTCTTGTGCGTGCTTGTCGGTCGTGACATCCAATGTAACATGTAATCCTAATGTGAGTCCCACACGTAGAAAACCCAAAGTTTTTCGGTGGATTAACCTGTAAACCAAACCTGTTGTGATCCCATCACCATCTCAGCGTACACTGTGTACATTACGACATGATTGTACGTGTCAGTGTTTTTCCACGCACTGTTGCTGTCTGTCCCTGTGTCCACATCAGTCGCCCCGAGTCCACATCCTGTTTCACTTTGTCGATCTACTAGTCTGCTAGATCTACTAGAGTGGACTAGTGGACGATGAGAAGGCGAATATATATCTTTTGGTTGCTGTGCCTTGTGGAAGCGGGCCTGTCGGTACTGGTTGGTATACATATTTGTGAAATGAATGAAGCTGTGTGCTGACATGAAAGAGGAAGAAACTAGTATAGAATTTGAAGAGTGCGAGAGAGAGAGAGCATGCTTGAGGAAGACATTTCACATTGCATCGGTCAACCAGTCCACAGAGTAACGTCTTTATGAAGACATGCACTTAATTTATGACATTTCTGGTCAAGATAAACTATAATAAAATGGGCATATGTATATATATATATATGCTTTACTTTTTCTACTGTGTTTTACAGTATAAACATATTCGTGTGCGAGACACAACTATGAGGTCACTCCAAACAAGCATTAGTGAATGTGCATCACATGAACACCAAATTCAATACCACTCATCAAACATGGCATCTGTTATCAAATATTTTGCTAAGTCATGTTCCTTTTTTTCATGTTCTTTAGTTTCTCACAAACATGGGGTTATTTTATATTATATTCGGTGTCCCAAAGACTTGATGGTCACACTGGTCATTTTAAAGAATGTGTTTTTTGAAATCTTTCTGCTGTTCGACGTGTAATTTTTGAGATGGTGTTCCTCTATGTATCACAGTCACTATACTGAGTGTGGAAGTATATCCTGTCGTGTAATCTGTATCATCTAAGTATCTGTTTCTTATTGCAGTGGACTTCAAGTGTCATAATAGGTCTCCATGGAAATACTAGGGTGTTTCTGAGGACCACCTATGACAACCTCACGACTGCAGTCAGTCAAGCACACAGCCAGGCGGGAGTGAAAGACTCCCACCAGTATATTTGTTCAAAATATATATAGTTAAAATATTTTTTTTTTGTAAAACTGTTATTGAAAAGCAATAAAAGAACTATATGTGTAATTTTATCTGATCACTGAGGGGGGGGGGGGGGGGACGATTGTTTTAACCAAAACTGTGTTGGTGAAACAGTACAGGAGTCAGAGTCACAGAGAGAGATTCAATGTGTTTATGTAAGTTAAAATGAGAAGGTTATTTTCCTTAAAGTAGGTTGAAATTATATTAGTACACATTAGACTCTAAGGGCTCTTACATTAGACTCTAATGATTCTTATTATCTGGATGGTTTGGGGACTTGGAGCACTTTGTAGGCTTTGTTTTCAAAGGCGGTTTTGAAGTGAGGATGGGAGTTGGCAGAGAGCAGCAGGACGCAGAGTGGAGTCTTGCCCCTGTTCTCTTCGTCCTCAGCGTCCCAGATCTCTGGCAAACTGCAGCCCTCCCTGTGTGTCCACACGCACACGCACACACACACACACACACACACACACACACACACACACACACACACACACACACACAAGGTAGCAGTATTAAAAATAAATGAAATGGTCAGGAGGCAGATAAAAAGATAGGACTCTTTCTCATGTACCTCTCATCTCCCATGTCTCATTACAACACATTAGCCCTGTGTGAGTGACAGAGAGAGAGAGAGAGAGAGAGAGAGAGAGAGACATGGCATGAACCAAACAGTGGCAGTCATCTGATGTTGAGTCACCTGGCCCGTGGGTAGCACCAGGTGTTCTCCAGGATGAAGTAGTCCACACTCAGATCCTTCAGCCTCTTCACGGCCTCCTCGACCGGTTTACGGCTGTACATGCTGTACGCCATCTTGGTTCGCTCCCTGCAGGAGTATCAATGTGGATTAGCCACTGAAATCCACTTGTACACACGCACAAGGCTCTAATTGTTGCATTCACATCGTCACACACACACACACACACACGGTGTGTAGTATCTGGGGACCCTAATCACATGTATCGCACACACCACAAGTAGCATTTTATAACTAAAGTACCAGTCAAAAGTTTGGACACACATTCAAATTTTTTGAGAAGTTTTTTCTTTACTTTTATTATTTTCTACATGGTAGATAACACTTTTTGTTGTTAAGTACATCATTCCATATGTGTTCTTTCGTAGTTTAAATGTCCCCAGTATTAATCTACAACTTTTGACTGGTACTGTAACTAGCAAGCCCAGTGCTACCCTTCATTTTGACCTGAGCTACATTTATGTCTGCAATCTCTTGTTTCTGTGAAACATCCCACTACAAGGTGAAGAGTCACAGGTCGGACCCTGCGGTCCATTAGGGGAGGGGATAGCTACTGCATACGGCACCTCTGGCCTGGGTCGGACCCTGCGGTCCATTAGGGGAGGGGATAGCTACTGCATACGGCACCTCTGGCCTGGGTCGGACCCTGCGGTCCATTAGGGGAGGGGATAGCTACTGCATACGGCACCTCTGGCCTGGGTCGGACCCTGCGGTCCATTAGGGGAGGGGATAGCTACTGCATACGGCACCTCTGGCTTGGGTCGGACCCTGCGGTCCATTAGGGGAGGGGACAGCTACTGCATACGGCACCTCTGGCCTGGGTCGGACCCTGCGGTCCATTAGGGGAGGGGATAGCTACTGCATACGGCACCTCTGGCCTGGGTCGGACCCTGCGGTCCATTAGGGGAGGGGATAGCTACTGCATACGGCACCTCTGGCCTGGGTCGGACCCTGCGGTCCATTAGGGGAGGGGATAGCTACTGCATACGGCACCTCTGGCCTGGGTCGGACCCTGCGGTCCATTAGGGGAGGGGATAGCTACTGCATACGGCACCTCTGGCCTGGGTCGGACCCTGCAGTCAACTAGGGGAGGGGATAGCTACTGCATACGGCACCTCTGGCCTGGGTCGGACCCTGCGGTCCATTAGGGGAGGGGATAGCTACTGCATAGGGCACCTCTGGCCTGGGTCGGACCCTGCGGTCCATTAGGGGAGGGGATAGCTACTGCATACGGCACCTCTGGCCTGGGTCGGACCCTGCAGTCAACCAGGGGAGGGGATAGCTACTGCATACGGCACCTCTGGCCTGGGTCGGACCCTGCAGTCAACTAGGGGAGGGGATAGCTACTGCATACGGCACCTCTGGCCTGGGTCGGACCCTGCAGTCAACTAGGGGAGGGGATAGCTACTGCATACGGCACCTCTGGCCTGGGTCGGACCCTGCGGTCCATTAGGGGAGGGGATAGCTACTGCATACGGCACCTCTGGCCTGGGTCGGACCCTGCGGTCCATTAGGGGAGGGGATAGCTACTGCATACGGCACCTCTGGCCTGGGTCGGACCCTGCGGTCCATTAGGGGAGGGGATAGCTACTGCATACGGCACCTCTGGCCTGGGTCGGACCCTGCGGTCCATTAGGGGAGGGGATAGCTACTGCATACGGCACCTCTGGCCTGGGTCGGACCCTGCGGTCCATTAGGGGAGGGGATAGCTACTGCATACGGCACCTCTGGCCTGGGTCGGACCCTGCGGTCCATTAGGGGAGGGGATAGCTACTGCATACGGCACCTCTGGCTTGGGTCGGACCCTGCGGTCCATTAGGGGAGGGGATAGCTACTGCATACGGCACCTCTGGCCTGGGTCTGACCCTGCGGTCCATTAGGGGAGGGGATAGCTACTGCATACGGCACCTCTGGCCTGGGTCGGACCCTGCGGTCCATTAGGGGAGGGGATAGCTACTGCATACGGCACCTCTGGCCTGGGTCGGACCCTGCGGTCCATTAGGGGAGGGGATAGCTACTGCATACGGCACCTCTGGCCTGGGTCGGACCCTGCGGTCCATTAGGGGAGGGGATAGCTACTGCATACGGCACCTCTGGCCTGGGTCGGACCCTGCGGTCCATTAGGGGAGGGGATAGCTACTGCATACGGCACCTCTGGCTTGGGTCGGACCCTGCGGTCCATTAGGGGAGGGGATAGCTACTGCATACGGCACCTCTGGCCTGGGTCGGACCCTGCGGTCCATTAGGGGAGGGGATAGCTACTGCATACGGCACCTCTGGCCTAGGTCGGACCCTGCGGTCAACTAGGGGAGGGGGTAGCTACTGCATACGGCACCTCTGGCCTGGGTCCTCATCGTGGGGGTGGTTGACAATCAGCCTCCTGGTGGACAGCAACACACTCGCCATGGTCGGGGCCGTGCCGCCAAACACTGCATCTGAGGATCCAGAGAGGACATGACGAGCTTCAACCTAAATACTTTTTGTGTGCTAACTACCCAGGCCCTACTCCTGTTTCTGAAGATGCACTCTGCCACTCAATCCACAAAATGTACAAATTTTCAGCAACTATTTTTTGAACTGTATTATCTAATGTACCTTTAAGCTTCACAAAAATAACCTAATTTTGCCTTGGGAAACATTTGACTATTTGTCCTCGTGGAAGGTCTAGTCTAGTGACAGACTGACATCGAGTGATATTCTGTTGTTGTATTCAGCTATACTATCACCACACCCTCTAAAGTACATGGATGAAAAGATGCAGTAACACAAAGTGTTGGGGTTTTTTATTAAGTAGATTTTCCGCCACCTATTCATTTTTCTTAACAGTTCACCTCAAGTAGGGGTTGTCAATCCTGTTTCTGGAAACCAGCCTATCCTATCCATGTTCCGAGCACACCTGATTGAAATCAGACCCATTCAAATGTTCTTGATCAGCATAACCTGGTGTGCTCAGTGAGCTGAGGACCAGTACCACTGATGGGTCAGCAAGACGAACATCGAGGGTACGAGCAGGATTGAGAACAACTGACCTATGGTGATGATGATGATGCTGACTATACTTCTTCTCTGTCATGACTTTGATCTAAGCAGCCATGGAGTCACACACACACACACACACACACCTGTTGGGGTGTTGGTGTTGATCCACTTCAGCAGCTCCTCCTGGGCCGGACTCCTGAAGTCCCCCCCCATCTCCCTCTGCGTCTGGATGTTGGCCATGCCCTGCACGGCCATGAGGGACAGCACCCCGAAGGAGACCATCTGCTGCTTGTTGCAGTCTCCCAGCCAGCTGAAGAGCTGAGGGGAGCAGAGAGAGAAGCATGGAACGCTGGAAACACTGGGTGTGTGTGTGTTGGGTACAGCAGTCTGGGTCCTGAGAGAATATGAGAGTGTGTGTGCGTGTGTGTCTGGACACCAACCCGCCCTTACTGGTCATGAGCAGAGGAGTGAGGTTATGCTGCACGTGTGAGTGTGTGTGTGTGTGAGTGTGTGTCTCACCAATCATGGGCAGAGGAGTGAGGTTATGCTGCACGTGTGAGTGTGTGTGTGTGTGAGTGTGTGTCTCACCAATCATGGGCAGAGGAGTGAGGTCATGATGCACCTGCAAGTGTGTGTGTGACTCTAACCAATCATGGGCAGAGGAGTGAGGTTATGCTGCACGTGTGAGTGTGTGTGTGTCTCACCAATCATGAGCAGAGGAGTGACGCCATCATGCACCTGTGTGTGTGTGTGTGTGAGTGTTTCTCACTGGACGTGAGCAGAGGAGTGAGGTCATGATGCACCTGTAAGTGTGTGTGTGTGTGTGTGTGTGTATCTCACCAATCATGAGCAGAGGAGTGAGGACATGATGCACCTGTAAGTGTGTGTGTGTGTGTGTGTGTGTGTGTGAGTGTTTCTCACCGGACGTGAGCAGAGGAGTGACGCCATGATGCACCTGTAAGTGTGTGTGTTTGTGTGTGTGTGTGTGTTTCTCACCGGACGTGAGCAGAGGAGTGACGCCATGATGCACATCTGTGGGGCCATGAACAGTTTGAGCTTCATCACCATGACAGCCAGCCCAGCGAACGCCAGGAGCTGCAGACCATTGAACACCACCTGCACGCCACACAGAAACACAGCACAATATTACTTTACCTGCATGCCACACAGCACAAACCAAACTAACACAGCACAATATTACTTTACCTGCAGGACACAAACCAAACTAACACAGCACAATATTACTTTACCTGCAGGACACAAACCAAACTAACACAGCACAATATTACTTAACCTGCAGGACACAAACCAAACTAACACAGCACAATATTACTTTACCTGCAGGACACAAACCAAACTAACAGGGCACAATATTATTTCAATGTGGCTTCATGAAAGCAGTGAAGGTCGGCATTATTATTTAAAAGAGGAAACAAAGGTCACTCAGGAGAGCTCTCACCTCCCCGTTGTTCAAGTCAGGAACCCTACACGTAGAGGAACAGGAACAAGAAAGTCAATAAGCAAGATGCAGTTAAAGACATCTCACCTGTATACTCCAGTGAACATCAACTAAACTCTGAAAGCATTACATTGTTCTATACTAGTACAAAACTGTTCAACATCTTCACCTGTTTGAAGATCGTGTGTGACACAACCTTGCTACTACTGTTAGTAAGACAACTTTCAAGACATATTTCATGAGTTACTGAAACATTGCAGAGCGACACACACTACAGAACATGCTAGTGCATCTCTTACTTACTGTTCAGCATCTCCACCTGCCTTCTCTCCCTCGACTTTAGGCTGCTGCAGATAGTTCATCACCTTATGAGTTGCCTGTGGGAGAGCAGTCAGTCACAAACCAGTTCCACACATACAGGTGCAATATTTACATTTACATTTTAGTCATTTAGCAGACGCTTTTGTCCAAAGCGACGTACAAGGGAGAGAACAGTCAAGCTAAGAGCAATAAAACCTGGTGTAACAATAAATACTGCTTTTTTTTTTTCAAGAAATAAAAAACGACATAGAAAGAAAGTTAAGCCAAGATGCCAGTTAGGAAGGGAGGTGCTCTCTGAAGAGTTGGGTCTTCAAGAGCTTCTTGAAGGTAGAGAGGGACGCCCCTGCTCTGGTAGTGCTAGGCATGTCGTTCCACCAACGTGGAATAATGGGTTGAGTGGGTCACTGTCTCTCACCTTCATACCAACGATGCCCACGATGATCAGGTTCAGAGGAAGGAGAAGTGTCTTGATGTACCCCACGATGGCCTGAATGTTCGAAGTGGGAGAATATATGAGGCGGGGAAGTAGACAACTTTGAACACAACTGCCGTCTCATAAGTCGATGGCGTATGTTTGACATGTAATCAAAAGGATGCTTACAAGACCAGACTAGGCAAGTGTATGAAGTGGATTTCAATAAGTTTATGTTTTTTCATAAAGCACATTTTATCCTTCAAGGCAGTGTACGGTACAGTGCCATACAAAACTACTTTGAAGAATGTCATACAGACATTAGAAAAAAGACACATATATCATCCTTAGGTAACCACCTTATATACAGTCATAGAAAACTAGACTCACCTGCCTTGCTGTTATGTGATCACAAATCATGCCCACTTCAGCACTACAAAACCTTGTTAAATAATGTTGACTCATGGAATCTAACCTCTATCTCCATGTAGTCATACTCCTCCACGCAAGAGTACATCATTGAGAGAAAGTCCTTACTGGAGCTGAACTTGGACCAGATCACGTCGCTAATATGGACCTGCGGGGAGAGGGTTGAAGCACAGTGCATTGACTATGAGTGCATTGCAATGAGCCACACTCTCAAGTTTTACCTTGCTGGTTTAGAGAGCTAGTGGACAAAAAACAACAAAACAAAACCGTCGTTGCATAATTTTTAAAACTCACTAGGTACAGTTACACAACTTTTCATAAGTGGTGTAATTCACTCCCCTATTAGAAACACTTCACCTAAATAAGTCCATTTACACAGATATCACGACCTTCTTCTGAATGACATACATTTGAACATTACTGATGTACTTGTGAATATTACTCAGGGATCATGAAATAAAGGACTTACATCACTGGTACCAAGGATGGCAGACAACGTCCACTTGAGAAGGACAGTCAGGACGATCCAGATCAATATCTGCACCAACTTCAGGGGCCCATGAGAGAGAGAGAGTGGTTAATAGCTACTGCTCCAGTTCATGCTAAACAAAAGAGACGGTTTATTCATTTATAAGTGTCCATAATAGTATCTCTTACGGCTCTTTGGCCTCCATGCGGGTAATCCTTAAATAAGATGTCCCTGAAGGTGACAACCGTCTGAAACGAAATAACCAAAACATTCCCTTTTAATGTGAGAACAGATCATCATAAATGAATGACGCAATTCTAACAATACATTCAATTTGTGAAGCCCTTTTTCTGCAAAACTAAATCAGTTTTACAAGTAAAAAAATGGGACAGCCAGGACCGATACAAGTTTTGAGATTCTTCTTTACAATATAATAATGCATGAAATAATACATAAATGAAAAGCTGCAAATGAGAACTACACCATTGAGGAAACAGAAGGGTCCTGTTGGACTCACCCAGCATGCTAGGAGTGCTGAAGCATACAAGGATGACGGGGATGTGTTTCCAAAGAGCAGGACAAAGCACACTGATGAGGCCGCCTAGGGGACATAATGAAGGACACAGACTGTTGAGATGACAACAGAGCTTAAGAAAGAGAGTTACATAGAGTTATGTAGACTAGGACATAGAGTAGGACATTCACTTTGTCAACAACACAGAGGCCTGAGATCCCCCCGCCCCCCCCCCACACCCCCCACACACACTCACACACACACACACACACACACACACACACACACACACACACACACACACGCACACACACACACACACGCACACACCAGAGGTTCCGCTAGAGAAAAATGATGCCGGTCAAAATGACCGGCAGAGTTTTAATTTGCCGGACATTTTAATGATAAGCCGGCCAAATATAGATTTCTGCTTCTAAATTAGCCTATTGTAGAAAACTGACGGCATGCATAGCTTCAATAATAACATAATCAGGTAGTTTAGAATGCAACATGTTTATTTGCTTAAGTTTACAATGGAAAAAAAACATTAATGTCTGATGCGCGTCAATAAGTGGCCTTTAATCGCAACCTGCTGTGGCGTTAAGTTGAGCGCCGCAACATGGCCATTGCTCTGACTATGTTCAATGAGAGCAGAGATTCTAAAATTATTCGAACGTCTTGTGAATCCGTTGCGTCGTCCTGCCTTTTTGCAGTGCTAACAGAAAATTTTACTGTGACTATCAATTACCTCGCACCGGAACTTGTCTCTCCATAACGACATAAACGCCCAACATTTCGGCTTTTTCTCTGGTGAAACTGTTCGAACATCTTCAGGTATTCAGTGTTTGGAAAGTTCACTTTCTACATGAACTAGTTCAGTTCATAGTTCATAATTCAACATTTTGAACTAAATTCACAGCTCCAAGAAAATTACTTGTTCAGTTCTTTTTTTCAATATGCTGCGAGCTATAATTTTTCAAAATCTCTATCTGTCTGCAATACCGCTCTCGGCTCCTACGCAACTTCGGCGCGCTAACGCACGGGCATAGACAGTATCAAGGCCGATTTATAATTATAGCTTTTAAGGCTAGTCTGCTTGGCCATGTTTGAACCTTCTCACTCAGTTCGCTCCTTGTCTGTAAGCGACGGTTTGCGCTTTATTCAAAATGCAGCATATGCGTGTTGTTTAATAACTTTCTAACGGCAGATTAGCCTGTTCCTTTAAAACATAATAAGGGCAGTGCACGTTTGCTTTATAGGCCTAAACATTAGGATTGTTGTCAAACTCAGATTGTGTTTGCGAGACGGGATTTTTAAGAAATTCCCAATTGACCGGTGAGCTCTAATATTTTCGGACATTACAATTTTCTTCCGGACAAAGACCGGCAATTACCGGACAACGGAAAAGCTGACACACACACAAACACACACACACACACACACACACACACACACACACACAAAATTGTCTCCCTTTGTCCTAATGGACGCACGCTCTCAGAGCAGAATCACCCACCATGTGGACGGAGAGCAGTGATTTCATCAGTGCAGGGGTGATGTAGCCCATGACAAAACAAGCATAGAGGCAGGCAACCTGTGACGAGGACAAGAGAAAAGGCCTCAAACTCAAACTCAAACTGTGATAAAAAAAAATCCCTGGAAATATAATGAATGGCATATGAATATGCAGATACCATCCCAAGTTCTGGTGCTCAATAACACTCCATAAGGTCTTGCCTGAGTCAGGAGGATGCACTGTGATGTCGGCCATGGGAGCATGAACAGAATGTTGCAGGCACAGAGGGCCCCCAGAACCTTTCGTCCAGGGTTCTTGTTCCTAGAGAACACGAGCGTGGAGATCGGAAGAGGGAGGAGGGGGAGTATTTAAAGCAGTCAGCTGGTG
The DNA here is from genome assembly GCF_963457725.1 of Sprattus sprattus. Classification (NCBI taxonomy): domain Eukaryota; kingdom Metazoa; phylum Chordata; class Actinopteri; order Clupeiformes; family Clupeidae; genus Sprattus; species Sprattus sprattus. The sequence goes on along the minus strand of NC_137918.1, from coordinate 14,914,492 downwards.
TCCATTTATTTTATATGTCGAACAAATGACAATGCACCTTGACTCTGAATAAGTAATGTACTACATAGATAACTTACCACTCTGGAACTTTAAAAAAAATATATATATATTTTGTGGTGTTGTGTTTGTTTGCTTGTCCCAGTGTTATTGTGTCCACTGTCTTTGTGTTTGAAAATCTCAATAAATATACATTGAACAAAATAAAGCCATCAGCTCCAGCAGGCTGAGACTGGGAAGAGGCTGCAAGAGCGGCTACAAGAGGCAGTGACTGCCAGTAGTTCTGCTGCTGTGTGCTGTCTATACTGTACCTGATGATGTAGGTCATTATGAGCATCTGCATGACAAAGAAAGGGTAGGAGAAGCTCTCGCGCAGAGGAGGCGTCCACATGACCCGAGTGCTCTGTGACAGACAGACAGACAGACACACACACACACACACACACACACACACACACACACACACACACACACACACACACACACTCACACACAGACACACACACACACACACACACACACACATACATACACACACACACACACACACACACACACACACACACACACAAAGAGGGACAAACACTCACTTAAACACCAGGAGAAGCTGCGTGTGTGTGTGTGTGTGCGCACGACTGTGTATGTGTGTGTATTGTTGATCCCGTCTCAATCACCCCTATTCTACATCTACTGTGCATCTACAGGTTTTTAAACAGGAGGAAATCAAACATGATTTCACCACCGCTCCTTTTATACTCACTTCAGCGTGGTTAAAGAAGAAACAAAGCACTGTGATGAGACCTCCAAAACGACAGCAACTGGAAACAGAAAGCAAAGTAAGTAGCCTACCACAATAGGTCATCATGCACTGACAAAGAACAAGAAAATACAAGCATTCATTACCAGTCTTATACCATCCTCTTAGTACTAAAAGCTTCAAGCCATTTGCCATCCACAAACACTGTGTAAATATGACTATTGTCTTTTTTTTTTTTATCTTTTATTACTTGCCTCAGATACGTCCCATACAGGAACAGAAGGCTCATCATAAGGCCATTAAGCACAAACACACAGGTGACATAGAAATAAGCTGGGTCTCCAAGGCCTGTAGACACACAAAGCATGCAGTGATTGCCTCTGGAAATCTGTATCTGTAATGTTATACTGACCGGTAAATACTGACTAGTTTCCTGTTTAGTAAAAAATTACGACAATGAAAGCTTTTGTATTACGAACTTGTAACACTACCCAACACTGGGTGAGCCGTATGCATCACATGTCAAAACACAGTACATGAAACACACAGCTTCTGTCGCCCAGGTATACCTTCACAGCCCTCCACTGGAGTCATATCACTGACTCTGTGGACGTCATAGCAGGTCTTGCTGGCCAGCCCAAAAAATTCCATGAAACCTGTGTATGTTCTGTGTAGGTTGCCAATGACCATCTACCAACAAAAACAATCGGCTAAATCAAATATAGGATGAATTATGTTGAAATAAATAAAGTGAAAATAAGCAATTTATTTATTTCAAATTACACCTGGAGAACATACAATTGCACACGTGTTTTATAACCATTTTCATACCTCAGGGTAGAGATTAAACCTCTTCAGGGCGTTGATGACTTCTGGAGACTCTGATAGATTATCATTTATAAAAAAACGCATCCCAGAGGTAATGGAGGGTGCCTCGATGTAATTCTTGTAGTAAGAATAATAGAAACCCTGCGACAGAGGTGAGAATCGATACATCGAGAGCATGCCACTAAATTATAAAGGAAACACGTCACTCAAATGATTTTGTATGAATGGAAATATAACACAGCCAACTTTTTACCATTTCTGTTCGAAAAGCCATTTCCTTCTCCAGGGTAGATAGGTGTGAAAAATGTCTATCATTTTCAAACAGACCATCAAGATAACGCCTGAAAAGAACAAGCGTGAATAAATAATAGGTTGGGTAACTGGGTCAAAGCACAAAAGAGAACGCACTTCACCGCCTCAGGATGACACAGTGGCACTCTAACACTGTGGTTGTAAGGGAATGAATTATCATGAGAATGTAATCAACTCAGTAAGTATGATAAATACTAAAAGCCTAAATGGTTAAATTTAATATATACAGTCCCGCTCAGCATTATTGGCACCCCTAGTAAATATGAGCAAACAGGCTATGAAAAAATATGTCTTTGCTGTTTATCCTCTTGGTCTTCCACTCAAAATATTCATAAAAATCTTACCTTTTCATTGAGGTACAATAATTGAAAGAATTTTTTTTTTTTGGCACCCCATGATTAAATGTTTTGTGCAGCCTCCCTTTGCCAAGATAACAGCTCTAAGTCTTCTTCTTTAATGCGTGATGAGGTTGCTGAACACATGGCACGGAATCTGAGACCATTCCTACATACAGTGTCTCTACAGATCCTTCAGATTCTGAGGTCAATGCTTGTAGACTCGGCTTCAGCTCATCCCACAGTTTTTCTATGGGGTTCAGGTCAGGGGACTGTAATGGCCATGGCAAAACTTTTATTCTGCGGTCGGTGAACCATTTTTGTGTTGATTTTGAGGTATGCTTCAGATCATTGTCCTTCTGGAAGGTCCAACCACAGCCCATTTTAAGCTTCCTAGAGGGGGGCTGTTAGGTTTTTATTTAATATCTGCTGGTATTTAATGGAGTACATGATACCATGTATCCTAACAAGATGTCCAGGGCCTTTGGAAGAAAAACAGTCCCACACCATCAGAGATCCGCCACCATACTTCAAAGTGGGTATGGGGTGCTCTTCTGTATGGCTATCTTTCTGTCAACGCCAAACCCACCTTTGATGTTTGTTGCCAAAAAGCTTCATTTTGGTCTCATCTGACCATATAACTTGGTCCCATTAAAGTCTGACTTACATTTGGCAAACTGTAGGCACTTTAGTTTGTTGTTGATTGACAAAAGAGGCTTTTTTCTGGCAACCCTCCAAAACAACCTGTGGTGATGTAGGTGGCATCTGATGGTAGTTTTGGAGACTTTGTGAACCCAAGACTCAAATAATGTCTGCAATTCTCCAGCTGTGACCCTTGGAGATTATTTTGCCAGTCGAATCATCCTCCTCACGGTGCGTGGGGTCAATGTACACACACGTCATCTTCCAGGCTGATTCTTAACATCTCCCGTCGCTTTAAACTTCTTTATTATTTCCATGATAGTGGAAATGGGTATTTTCAACTGTTTAGAGATTTTCTTGTGTCCATTTCTTGATTTGTGCAGCTTAACAACTTTTCATCGCACATCGTCACTGTGTTCTTGAGTCTTTCCCATAGTGATGAATGACTTATGGAATTCGGCCTGTGTCACCTCCTATTTGTACGCCAGTGGAACAGGAAGTCATGGTTGACCTTTTAAGAGTTCCTAATCAAACAGGTGAACTTAAAAATGTAAAACATGACTGGAAATATACTTCAGTTAGATTTCAATTATAAGATTTTCCTAGGGGTGCCAATAATTGTGGCACACATGTTTTGGAGAAAAATATTGATTTAATGTCAACAGTTTTTTTTTTTTTTCTTTCAATAATTTTACTTCAATGAAAAGGTATGATTTTTGTGAATATTTTGAGTGGAAGACCAAGAGGATAAACTGCAAAGACATATTTTTTCATAGCCTGTTTGCTCATATTTACTAGGGGAGCCAATAATGCTGAGCGGGACTGTATATATATAAACAAACACTCAATTAAACTATGTTTATTTAGTATAGCCTACTGAGAGAAACAGGCTTCACTTACCAGTGTGCAATACCAGCTAACAGTGCTGTGACAAAACAAGGGAAAGAAATGCTCATGTCACAAACTTATCCTTTGCATTTAAGCAAATTTCAAGGTTAGCTATTTAAACCTACTCACATTAGATTGTTTGTTTGTGTGCTTGTTTTATTAATAGATAGTACATACATCACAACTCATTCATGCTAACACAAGTTGTAGTGACGTTTTAGCGATCCCTAACTAGGCTATCGCTTAAGTTGCTGACTATCTACCTAGATAGCTAGCTAGTGTTACCGTTTGTCATTCAAACTTACCCAGTAGCAAAGTAAGTCCCAGGTTCAGGAAGGCACGAAGCGAAATACCTAGATTATCTTGCAGGAATGAAGACGCGTCGTTTAAAAAAATATTTGGGCAAAATAAAGACTGGCGCACACGAAATTTTGAGGGCATTGAGAATTTGTTAACCCTTGGACAGGATCCTTCACCGCCACTATTAACTGTCTGTCGCAACTTTACCCCCATATCGTAACACTTTTCTACTGCTCCTAAGGATGGACGTGATTTGTACCTACAAACTCCTTGATGTTATAGAGGAAGTAATGCCGAGAAGCACAGGCAAACCTCAGTAAAATTAGCCTAGCTTCAGCTAAGGTTAGGTATCCAAACAGCAAGATATTTGGGTATAAAAAAAGGCTGTTGGTAACCATAGGAACCTCCGCCGTTACGAGCACTTCTGTGGGGTTGATGGATAAGGATATCACACTCCATACATTCATTTTCTCTCTTCCATCAGCTGTGTTATAAAATATCCTTGTCAGATTTTTTTCACCCCAATTCGTTTTTTAAATTATATTTTTAACTGTTGCCCTACTGTTCAGAGTGGATACATAGTCAATACAAAACTATTTATCTTTTAAACATGTTTCTATATCATGTATTACTCATTTATCTTAAAATGTTGATGATTTAGAATTTTGTGTGAATGTGCGTGAAATTTGTGTTCGATTTCAGAACAATAACACTAGCCAAAAAAGAAGACAGGCAAATAAGTGATTTGACTTGGTTTTCAGGACCACCCTTTATGTAACGCGCTGTACCACACAAGCAATAATAAGGGAGCTGATCACACAATGACCACACAAATTAGGGGGTACATAAGAGCCTTAAGGTCTAAAGCTTCTTATTTACCGAAAATAGTCTTAAAACATTATTTTAAACATTAAAAATGACAATGCAGCCATAGGCTAACACACACAGTTGTTCAATTGCTCAGATTGGAGGCTGACTTCCATGATGTACAAAACCACTTAAAACAGATAATCAGTTTCTCTCAAATCACTTAACCACAAAGAGAATTAGTGAGAGTTTCTCTTTCGTCACTTGTAATTTAAGACTGCCATTTGAAATAAGACACTTTATCGTTTCTCTCACAACTCGCTCTCCTCCTCCTTGCTTAACTGGATCTGCTCAAATGTTCTATTCACAGTTGAGGGGAGATATGCATAGGATCTACAATCTGAAATGGGCCCCACAGTTTATACACTCCATTGTCTTTTTTTTAAGCTGCTACACGCCTGTCCTCCAACAAAGTCAACAGTTAGCCCACAAGAGCCAACAAAGTCACATGTTGCTCCTTATCACAGTGGATGGGCCCGAAAGTGCCATCATGTCGAGTTGAACTACAACTCCCATGGTTCAGTGGGCTGCGTTGGGAAGGCCCTCGGGGATGAGGGAGGTGAAGAAGGTGGTGATGAAAGACCAGGCGGAGGAGAAAAAGCCGCTTTGGTCTTCTCCCGGGGGTCCCTCGCTGCCTTCCTCTCCACTGTCCCCATCCTCATCTCCCAGTCCGTCGTCCATGACGCGCTCCTGTGTACAGCGAACACAGAGTGGAGGGGAAAGAAGGTGTTTCACAAAAGAAAATACCCACTTGCTCAAGCAATATTTAACATGTCTCAATTTTTTTTTTTAAATTTGTATAATATTTATATAATTTGTCTATAATTTGCTATTTTGTCTATTTATTTTATTTCTTATTAAAATTTGTATTAATTTATTTTTGATGATAATGTATATAGATACTGGATTCCTATTCCCACTACCCTGCTGCTTTGACAATTGAATTTCCCTCACGGGATTATTACAAGTTTATCTATTTATCTATCTATCTATCTATCTAAATATCTCTCAAATCTAATGCTCATATGGACAGCACTGATTTAACGGTGCAATAAGGATCAATAGCTATTCGCTAAAGGTATGCTAGCAGCTAAAACTAACGAAATCTCTTGAAATGTGCTGACTTTGACATTATGACAAACTAGTTACTCAACGACTGTCCTTACACAGTCAAACATCAAGCAAGTGCAACACAAGACTAAGGAAGATGGCAAATAAGCTACTTACTAGATCGGCAGAAGGTAAACAAGGCAGGTCGGCGGGCTGCGGCAGGCGAAACTACAGAACGCAGTTATATGCCTATCGACCCTGCTATGCCTATGGCACCGACGCGATTCTCCATATTAAATGTCATTGTAGCGCCCCAATTTTTTTTGAGCTATTATTTTAAGGTTAAACTGCTTATCCTAACCCTAATCCTGAAGCATAATTGTTGCATAATGCACCTTTAAGAAAACTAAATTCAAAAGCTTAGTGATTACACTATGAATCTCAAAAAGCCACTTCCAGCTACGGTGTAGAAAGGTGTGTGGGCATGTGAATGTGTGCATGAGAGAGAGAGAGAGAGAGAGAGAGAGAAGGAGGGAGACTGAAAACAAATGGAGTACCAGATCCTGGAGGTCATTCAGATCTCCGTCCAGTTCGTCCTGGTTGCCCCCGTCTACCAGATTCTGTAGCTCATGCTCTAGGTTGAAAGGGAGCCAGCCAGCTTGATGACTTTTGGGAGACGATTGATGACCAAAAACGATGAAGAAACAAACTCAAAGTTAGACGTGAGACCCTAATGTGAGCATCATGACCAGACAGTGGCCAAGGCAATACTAATACAAGATCACTGGTATTACAAAGACCATGTTACACCATCACAGTACCACAACATAAGCTTATGAATAACTAAGTAAGTAGCACAGTGATAAGAAATAATAGCACAGTGTTTTATGGGTTAGATAGAAGACATTTAAATAAATTAATGTTTCAGAGGAAGAGGGAATGGCAGCACCCTGGACAGCTCCTCTACTGTCAACCAATCGGCAGCACCATGAATAGAGCTGGTGGCAGTGACCACAACACTTAAGCAATATAGCACGAGTGGGAGTGGGGTAGGTAAGGGATATTCCCACGGGTGGTGTTCGGCCGTAGCCACCGAGGCCGGAGGCCGAGTGGCGTAGGCAACAACACACGTGGGAATATCCCTTACCTTCCCCACTCCCACGTTTGCTATATTGCTTTTATAAAACAATTCTATAGTCAACCAATTAACATTTCAACGGGAAGTTATTGATTAAAAAAAATTCTATTTCGCCATTGTTTCTCCGCAACACAAAAAATAGTTCCATTGTCAACGTCTTGGTTGGGAATCATAGGAACTTTGAATTACCGGTTATCATCAATGCGCTATAGAATGTTTCATCGCGGAGTAATTTATTATTATCTGTGAAAAGTCCCTGTTGGGTTGTTCTGGGATAATCCAACGCATGGAACGTCTCTCGTCCAATCAGAAACAGCTAAATAACGCGATAGAACCCAATTGTTTAATAACAAGCACAGACTGGTGCCAAAAGTGTGACAACTGGATGCTCTGAAAGAGGAAAACTGACTCCACTGGTATGCACTCACAGGTAGAACATCAGCATGCCTCCCATCACCATGACGAATCGGCTGAAGGAGGAGTAGAAGTAGACGATGCTGAGCAGGGCGACCGCCCGTGACCCCGTGTACACCCAATCCAGCCAGTCGTTGTTCTGATCGTCCTCATCCTGCCCCCCCTCCCCACCTGCGAGGTCGGCTGGGGCCGCCTGCCGCTGCACTCTGGGCAGCTCTGATTCGCCGGTAGGGGGAAGGGGGCTTGCTGTCTGATAATACGCAGCCATTGAGGCTTGACTGACATGATGAGAGAGAAGAGAAGACACAGACATTGGGCGAGTAAATAAGATGATTCTTGCTGTATGTCTTATAACTACATTTCTTTCACTGCTACCAACAAAATATTTTGTTAAATGTTCTGCTAATATGATGGGAGGTTCTTTGGAGAATAAATGCGGCTCTCGATTTTATGCATTTTAGCAATTCAAGATTTCTTTATATGGGAAAGGTTTTCTGTAGAACTGACACCTGCTGTTAAACTGGCAGGCCAGCAGGCATCCACATGTTGTAAACAGTAATTAAAAGGTTATATTTTTATTTTAACAAGGTTAAAAATGTTCTCTATAGACAGGAACTGTGTGTGTTTGTGTGTATGTGTGTATGTGTGTGTGTGAAAATGAGTGAGTGGGAGAGAGAAAGAGACTGTAGGTCTATGTCTTAATACTAAATATTCTTACAATCATTACATTTCGATTACATTCAGAAACTGTCCTATGACAAAAAATATAACATAAAAACTCAAAACTCAAATATGATTATCCATACCATACAAGTAGTATGAACAGAAATTCATAAGTAGGTCTATCTGTGGTAAAAACATATAAAGGCGTGAATTGCATTTGGCTATTTTGACATCACAGGAAGTGGTAGCAAGTAGGTAACCAGCATTAAGCTAAGTAGTAGAGCTACATCAAAACTATGTGTTAACTTATGGATGTGCTGACCACACAATCATAGTAAAATGTGTTAACTTCAGTGTAAATGTAAACTTACATGTGACGGTAACTTGCTTGAAAGACCCAATGGATTGTGTACATGTAATATGTATTGCAAGTATCTTAAAGTGAACTTTTCTGTGGTGGTCGTCGCGGTGGAATGATTTGTTTACATTAACTGTACTTGGCTAACATCACAAGCTAGTATTGCCAGTGTTATCTAAAAATTAACTTTCTTTCATCATAACAACTGCATATCACAGTGAAATGGGCTTGGATGAGTGGTTTACATACATTATGCTGGCCTACATTGTTTTAAAAATATATTATTTAATTGTCCTGCATTGTTGCAGAATCTTTCATGTTCAGCAGTTATTTCCACTCCCATCCCAGAGCAAAAGGGAGTGTTTTTTGTGCAGAGTGAGTGCATCCTTAAGAGACTCTGAGAAAGGCTCAGGCCCCTGCTGCCTGCACACAGGCGGAGGAAGGCGGTGACTCACTCACTAGTGCATGTAGAGCTGCCAGGCGTAGACCTGCTGCCACCACATCAGGCTCATGGGGCTGATGGGAAAGGCTGTTCCGGAGGGAACGCCGGAAACCCCGCCTGGCGCCGGGGGAAACTGAGGCCACGGGTAACTAGAGAGGGGGAAGAGATCACATCAGGACTCGGGGAAACGCACGGAAAGATAAACACGGAACGCCGGTAAAAACAAAACATGGCTGCACACGCGAATAAACAAAGGGAACACTATGCAGAAAAACTATAATTTGCATCAAAGGCCATGGGAACGCAGGACACAGCTACATACAGAGAGAGAGAGAGAGAGAGAGAGAGAGAGAGAGAGAGAGAGAGAGAGAGAGAGAGAGAGAGAGAGAGAGAGAGAGAGAGGCTGTGCTCCCTCTGTAACCAGGGAACAGTAGAGACAGCGCTACATTTCCTGATTCAGTGCAACCATAACCAAAGTCTTAGAGACCATTATTTTGACAAAATAACACAAATATTCCCAGAATTCTACCATCTAAATGATCAGGACAGACTCTAAGTTCTACTTGGAGAGAGGGAGGACTGCTGTAGACTGGCATCAAAATATGCATCAGCCTGTCATGAGCTCCACAGTAATGTGACCCACATAACTATTATTTAATGTTTGTTGAAAATGGAAAATTAATTAATTATATTTTTATATACCACATTGTTACCATCTATAACTTATTGTTTCATGTTAATTGTGATTGAACATGTTATGCAAACATGCTTTGGCAACGTTATATTGTATGCAGTCATGCCAATAACGCCATTGAATTGAATTGAATTGAGAGAGAGAGAGAGAGAGAGAGAGAGAGAGAGAGAGAGAGAGAAAAGGAAAGAGAGATAAACAGAGTGAGAGAAAGAGAGAGAGAGAGAGAGAAGGAAAGAGAGAGAAACAGAAAGTGAGAGAGAGAGATGAGAGAGAGAAGGAAAGAGAGAGAAACAGAAAGTGAGAGAGAGAGGAGAGAGAGGAGAGAGGAGAGAGAGAAGGAAAGAGAGAGAAACAGAAAGTGTGAGAGAGAGGAGAGAGAGAGAGAGAGAGAGAGAGATGCAATACAAAAAAGACAAGCATTAGCATAAAACAGAGGACCTGAAACACATTAAACACACAGAACAAACAAACACACACACACACACACACACACACACACACACACAAAATACACAGACAGAACTCACCCCTGTGCAAAGGCGGGGTGCGCTGTAGTGTTGATAAAGTGACCTTGCTGGCTCTGCTCAGCTGTGTGCTGCCCTGCAACATGTGACTGGCCATCTGAAGGAGACCCTGCAGCACCAGGACTCTCTGTGCTCTGAACAAGAAAAAAAATCAGCCGGTGTCTGTGTATGTGAGTGTGGTCACACACAAATCCAATGCATGCTGTCTGTGTGTCTGTGTGTCTGTGTGTCTGTGTGTCTGTGTGTCTGTGTGTCTGTGTGTGTGTGTGTGTGTGTGTGTGTGTGTGTGTGTGTCTGTGTGTGTGTGTGTGTGTGTAGGCAATGAGCAGCGTTATCTTTTTTTCACCTTCAAAACCTCATGTAATATAGATTGAGATTGGTTATGTATTGGGTTACATCATCCGGGGAGAGCGGAACTTTGGCACTTTGTGACTTTGTGAGTACATCATTTGGAGACAATGGAATTTGGTCTTCTCTTTGGAAACCCTAGCGTTTTAGGGAATGACGGTTTTGAATAAAACCAAGAAGCGACATGAACCAGATTGAATTCCCTCCCATACCATCCCACAATGTCACAAAAAGCACCAATCTCCTTTGAGGTTTTCTGCTCTGCCGAACACCGTTACATCTGAAACACGCCCTCCAGAGACAACAGATTGGTGTGCATTGCTCCAGATGCCACGCCATGCTAATCACCCCACATTTTAAACAACTTGAAGCCAGACGTAGGAACACATGGGTTTCAGCACGGTGCTTTGTCATTTATCTATTATGTGCTTGCTGTGAACAGAACAAGTAATCAGTACTTGCTGTCTTAAGATAGCGAAGATCAAGTAATCAGTATTTGCAGAAGAAGAAATCAGCTGTTTCTATGATTTGCCTGGAACATGCAGTTGTACGTGTGTGTGTGTGTTGTGTCAATATTTAGGAAAGCTTTGAAAATTCCTGCAAATGTTATACTTTTCTGAACTGACAAGAACTCAGTCAGACGTCAGCCACTGCCATAAAGGAAGGGGCCGACCCCAAACCTCAGAAGTGACTGGTGCAGTTTTTTGGTTCTCTCAGTTTTTTGTTTTTTTCGGTTCATGTCACTATTCATTTTTCTAACACGATCACGTGTCATTTCATCATCATTATCATTGTTTATTCAGGGAGCATTCACTGTACATAGCACACTAAGCACAACACTGAATAAACTTGCCTGCCTGTAAGCACCAGGCTACCTTTCTTCCATGTATACTGCAATGTATGCCTGAGTCTCTGGCCCAAATGACACCTCTTGCCCTACAAACAAGCATGAGCCATGTTGTGGAGTGTGTAAGTACTTACGGCTGGGGGAGTGTGTAAGTACTTACGGCTGGGGGAGTGTGTCAGTACTTACGGCTGGGGGAGTGTGTCAGTACTTACGGCTGGGGGAGTGTGTAAGTACTTACGGCTGGGGGAGTGTGTAAGTACTTACGGCTGGGGGAGAGGCGGAGCTCGTGTGGGACTTGGAGCCCTTAGTGCTTCGTCTGCGAGGCTGAGGAGACCCTGGAGGGGTACGTGAGGCGCACACCAGGTGAAACATGTGATACTCATCATGCTGAAGGGAGCAGAGTAGGACCACGTATGAACCACACAAATACAATCATTACATTTACATTTAGTCATTTAACAGACGGTTTTCAAAAGGCGACGTACAGTACCAGTCAAAAGTTTGGACACAAAATAACATAAGTAAAGAAAACACTTTTCAAATTAAAGATGTGTCCAAACTTTTGACTGGTACTGTATAAACCACAAATATACAATCACATTCATTACATTTACATTTACATTTAGTCATTTAGCAGACGCTTTTGACAAAGCGACGTACAAGGGAGAGAACAGTCAAGCTAAGAGCAATAAAACCTGGTCGAACAATAAATACTGCTTTTTTAAGAAATAGAAAACGACATAGAAAGAAAAAGGAAGTGCGGGACAGTCATTCAGAAAACAGGGACAATGCCACAGCCAGCTGAGGAAGCCATTACAAGGCTGCAGTAAAAAAAATGACAGAAAATATTAAATAAGAAACAGAAAAGGCAGCCCAACGTTTTTCTTTCCTTCTGCCAACCTTTCAGTGTACTTACAGAGCCAGTATGCAACAATCCGTACTTTTTGAAACTTGTTTTTACAGGCAACTAGCACTAGTATGATTTTCAAGTTAATTTCATGGTATATAGTCATGTGGAGGACAGAACTTCCAGCTAGCCACCTAGGCTGTGCACTATGCAGTGTGTGTGTGTGTGTGTGTGTGTGTGTGTGTGTGTGTGTGTGTGTGTGTGTGTGTGTGTGTGTGTGTGGGCCTGAGAAGGACCACTCTGAGGAAATGCAAAAAAGCCTTAACAGCACGGCATTGCCAACTACAGTATATCGGCAAAAGACATGAGCAAGCCAGCCTTTAATCTGTGCCTCAAACTATGCGGTTGTTGGTGTTTGTAAGGGGTTTGCATGCCTCTTCAGTGGTTAGACTACTACTTTCCAAGCAAGACTCCTTAATACTGCTTTAGAGAAAGAAATTGCTGTGGTTCGTTGGTTTGTGTGTGTAGGGGTTGAAAAAGCTATTGTGTAACCTTAAATCAACTTAAGCCTCAACATGAGGTGAACAGCAAACAAATTAATCTGAGGTCAAGAGAATGCTTGGTGCATACCTTTCTTAACACGTCCTTGAGTTGTAGTTGATCCGTGAGCAGCTTCCCCGCGTACACTAACCTCTGGTCCTTGGAACTCTGCAAAGAGCATGAGGTTAACTGACTGACTTACATACCTGTAACATGACATGAAATGACCCTTTGAGACCATGACCAGTAGGGTGACCATTCAGGGCCTGTCTATGTAATGACATGTAATTGGATGGAAGGGACTTGTGGGGGATTAAGGCCTTTCCCTTGTAGGGCAAAGATGTGGCGCATAACTCACTGACCGCAGATTGCTCCCAACGAAAACACAGATACAAAGACTGCTCCCTAACAAAACAACTCCAAAATGAGTGATGTCGCAATTTAATTTCTATTCATTTTTAATTCTGAGTCCTGCTGAAAGCTAGTGAGGCTGGCAGAGTGGTTAACCCAGAACAAAATAATCGCGAGACCCTTAATACCTCCACTTCAAAGTAGTCGGTATGCTTGACCGTGGTGTCATGCATCACACAGACTTAATGGAACACAGTTGTTACCACATAAGGTTTGCGGTTGTGGGAAATACATGGATTACACCAGAACAAAGAAAGAAATAACACAGACTCCACTCTCTGACGTATAATCTGAAGGCTTTCTCACTACCAATCTTCTGAGTAAATACTATAAACACCCTCTAATGTATCTCCTCGACTCTGCCCCTGAATGCAAGCATGGTTGGTTGCCTAGGTAACCTGGACATCTATGTACAGTTCTTGAAAAGCTTAATTGATTCAATTCTGATGCTTGTCTAATGAAGTTCATTCCTTCCCACGTCCAAACTGTGTCAAACTCTATACTAAATTCAGAAACGGAACCACAAACTATGTGTCCAAATATAGGCCAACCTATTTCAACAGAAGAACAACTAAGAGCCAAGAACGTAATAACTTCTAACTCCTGAACACCAAACTAAATTAAACCAGTGAACTCTGGTCTTATTTTTCAAAGGCACTCATTCATAAGATTATTCCCACAGCTTCACTTATTCAGCAGAATAGGACAGGTTCCAACCAGGACAGGCAGCAGTGAACACAATTACATAACAACTAGAGCAACAGTGTATCCCACACCTGTGATTAAGAGAAGGATAATGCGTCATTACATTAAATGAGCACGAAAATTCAAATACTTGAGTCACAACTGAGGCAAACTTCAGATGGACGTTATGTTAGTGGGGTCAAATGAAGACAGGTGAATTGCAACTGAACATATGTAATACTGTGAATCTCAGTCGGACATTTATTATTAGTCAAATTATATTTTCTGCACTACGGAGAAAATACGTAGAAATACGGTCTTGGACATGATCAATATGAATGCTTGCTGGCCATCACCAAGATTTCTTACCGGCTTACTGGGATAAACGTGTGAGAGGTGGGTCTTAAGTTTCTCCACCGTCCAGTTCAAGAAGCAATTAATGGTTTGGTCATCATACTTCTGATTGGGCGCCTTAATGACGAGGGTGACTGGGATGTCCATATCCATAGCTCACAACATTGGGCAGGGGGGGCAACCTTTTACAGTGATTCTGTGGAAGTTAAAGGAACGGTAGAAACAGAAGGTAACAGTTATGTAATTAACTATCAGATACAGTTTAATAATTAAACCACGGACGGTGGCTGGAGTCGTCCATTTACGCTTGCTAACATTAGACTACAGCGATTTGACTCAAACAGAGGCTCTATTTAATTGTCTACAAGTAGACAAGGTAAATTCGCTAACCAAGCGTTAATGTTTACATTCCGGGAAGAAGCTGCAGGAAGCTGAAATCTTCATAAATAGGAGTGTTGTTAACCCAAAGTTAGTTGAGAGGTCAAATCTAAACATGAAGGTTTGCAAAAGGCAAAGTCAGCCATAGTACCATCGGCACAAACCAGCTGTCAGATACATAGCTAGCTGCCTAGCCAACGTTAGTTGTAATCAGGTTAGAATCTAGCTAACAAGCTAGCTAGGATAACTATCTACCATCCTCGAATTTAGGTTGAGAATGTATCTCTCGCCCCTATGAGTGCTCGTAAAGAGATGCATGTGTGACACTTACCTGGGTGTGTTCCGTGCGGTAATTTCTCTGAAGCCTTGTTTATTTTCATTTGCTGAAAGCTAAAAGCACCTAAGCCGGCTGACTTGTGTCCAGGGCGAGATCTTTAATAACCGGAAATGACGACACGAGTTTCACGAGACAAACAGCTGATCCAAAGATTTTACATCAAGGATTTTAGTTTTTTGCCTGATCGGACCTTTTACTGTCTGATCTGACCAGGTGGTCAGGATTCCAAGGGTTAGCTTCGGCCAGTGCACATCAGGTAGTTTATTTTAACCACTGGAAATAATGTCAAAGACTGTGTGTGACTACTGCATTTAACCAGTTAAGAAGTGTATGTGTTTACTATAAATTACATGAGGATATTCAGGCATGACGCGTATGTATATTTATATGAGATCCACTAGCACAAGTATTCTGAGTGTAGGCCATTCAAAAAGATATAATATGGTTATTTTACAGACATCTGAGTTATCACTCTCGCTAATGTCTCCACTGTTGATCATTGCTGAGTAGAAAATCACTATCACCCTCTGATGAGGAAGAAGAATAGAATATATTTATTTGTCATTGCACAAGTACAACGAAATTAAAGTAGCAGCTGTCAGACACAAAAACAATCCGAATATAGATTGAATCAGAATCAGAATCAGGTTTTATTGGCCAAGTAAGTTTTGCACAAACAAGGAATTTGTCTTGGTGCAGTGGCTCTCAGTGTGCTTACACATATTACACAAGATATACATCACAACACAAAACAATACAACAGTGCAATGGTCTTACAGTCCAAGAAGTCTAAAAGAGTAAGGAGAAATAGTGCAAAGA
Organism: Sprattus sprattus; assembly: GCF_963457725.1. NCBI lineage: Eukaryota > Metazoa > Chordata > Actinopteri > Clupeiformes > Clupeidae > Sprattus > Sprattus sprattus. Next base: position 14,898,718 of record NC_137918.1, on the reverse strand, counting down.
AGTGAAGAGTCCAGGAAGTGCAGGGATAAATTAAACTAGAAAATGCATTTCCTGAAGGAAATACCAGTGATATGAAATGAAAAGGTTAAGAAAGGAAGAAGAAAAGAAAGAAGAGTGAAAGAAGGAAAGAAGAAAGGAAAGAAGAGTGGAAGAAGGAAAGGAGAGTGAAGAAAGGAGAGAAGAGTGGAAGAAGGAAAGAAGAAAAGAAAGAAGAGTGAAGAAAGGAAAGAAGAGTGGAAGAAGGAAAGAAAGAAGAGTGAAATAATGAAAGAAGAAAGGAAATAAGAGTGAAGGAAGGAAAGAAGAGTGGAAGAAGGAAATAAGAAAAGAAAGAAGAGTGAAAGAAGGAAAGAAGAAAGGAAAGAAAAGTGGAAGAAGGAAAGAAGAGTGGATGAAGGAAAAAAGAAAGGCAAGAAGAGTGGAAGAAGGAAAGAAAAATGGAAGAAGAAAATAAGAAAGGAAAGAAGAGTGGAAGAAGGAAAGAAGAGTGAACAAGAGTGGCTCTGGATGAAGAGATAAAGAGAGACTGAAAATATTGAAAAAAGGAGATAAAAATGGAGGGAAGAAGAGAGATTGAGTGTGAGAGAAAGTTGACTGAGAGAGAAAGATGGAGAGAAAAAAAATAGAGAATGGATGGTGTCTTAATGTTCCTAGTTACAGTTAAATTGAGAGGGACAGAGAGAGAAGAGGTTCCTTGGATTTGGCACAGGTGTCAGTAAAGCACAGGTGCAAGCCAGTTTAAAGACCCTATTATGATGTCATAATGGCCCAATGTAAGTCAATGGGAGACATTTATATTCGTTTTTCTTTAATATCTTAAAAAGTTATAAAGTTTAGAAAAGTGAAAAATACATAGCATAAGTGTCGTTTACAAGACCTACGCGACAAAGTTTGAATGAAGTTTCTACGTTTAGCGGTTCGGGCTGAATTAATCGCAGAAAAAGGTAACAAGAATAAGGAGAAGAAGAAGAAGAAGAAGCCTAGGAATAACAATACAGGGCATTTCATGCACTGTAATAATGTCATAATGTAACACACAGATGCAATCATCTGTCACAAGAGCTTTTGACAGCATGAGGCATCTGTCATGAGATGTTTAGCTCATACTAATGTGAGTCTTATGCCAGTCATGTTTATTTTCACAAACAAGGAATTTGTCTTGGTGCAGTGGCTCTCAGTTTGCTTACACATATTACACAAAGGATACATCACATTACAAAAAAATACAACAGTGCAAAACAATACAACAGTGCAATCGTCAACAGTCCAAGAAGTCTAAAAAAGTACAAGGAGTATATACAATAGTGCAAAGTGGAGAGTCCAGGAAGAGCAGGAATAAATAAACATATATATATATATATGTACATATTTACACTATAAAAACACAAGACATATAACACAACAGAGAGACAAATACAGGTCATTTTTTTTTGCATTGTTAAGTGCTATGATGGCTTTGGGATAGAAGATGTCTATAGCAGATGTTAGATGATTTTCATCAGAGGATGTAGCTTTTAAGTTTTTTAGCCTCTTTTTTTTTTAGGTTAAAGCCGTTGTTTTCTTCTTTCACATTCCAAGCTCTCATCATCAACTTCCTCTCCACACTTCGATTTCCTGGGAGGTTTTCTTTCCTAACCATAACATTTAGAACATCTTCATGTCCACATATCTCTCTTTGTCTGTTTTCATTTACCACTTCTCGGCAGGATCGATTCTGCTAAAGGCATATACAAGCCAAACCAATATTTCAGCAGCACCAACCATAACCGGTCTGTCTGATAATCATGCATGCCACACAACTCCTTAATCTCCTTTAGGGTGGTTGCAAATACTTTTGATGTGATCAACCAAGCATTGTTGCTTCTGTAAATACCAGTGTGTTGTCAAGCCTTGATCTGACTGAGTCCATTTTGTCGTAATTAGTAAGAGAGTTAATCAGTTCTGTCTTGTTTTTTCACCACTATGAAAGTTGTTCCGGTCTTTGCCCTGTGGCATAGATAGCCCCCTGTCTGTGAACAAAGCCTTCATTTCTGCATAGCCCCTTTCTCTTTGGAGTCAAGCCTTTGGTTCTGGGTGCCCCATATGGTTCCGTAGCGTTGCGTTTAATCCCTGCCTCAGGGCCCTATCTTCAGTAGAAAGGGCTGATCGTAGAGGTCAAGGGATATGAGTGAAAGTGAAAGTCCCCTCTATGGCAGAGGTGGTGTAGACACACACACTCTGAAATTCATCTCTGCATTTAACCCATCCAGGGAAGTGACACACGCACACAGTGAAGTGAGGTTACACACTAACCCGGAGCAGTGAGCTGCCATTGACAGCGCCCGGGGAGCAGTGATCGGGGTTAGGTGCCTTGCTCAAGGGCACTTCAGCCGTGGATGTGGGCATGGGAGAGCAGTGGTGTACCACTTCCCCCGCCCACATTTTTCCTACTGGTCAGGGATTGAATCGGCCACCCTACGGTTTCCAGCCTGAAACCCTAACCAGTAGGCCACGGCTGCCCTTGCGCTGTTAGCTTTGCCTACGAGCAGATTACCTATTAGTTTAGCTAATGATGTATTCGGTGGACTACTGGAGGGCAATGGACTAACCCTACCCACTTTTAGTCTAGTAAAGTAAAGTAGAGCTCTCACAGCAAAGTAGCCTGTAACCGATTTGGTGATGAGTTTGTAGTCTACTTTGTACTTATTTAATATGGTCAGGGCCTACTGTTATGTAATAATGCTGTTATGCCTGTATGTGAATACAACGTTTACATGCCTAACATGAACCGATCCAAGGAATGTAACGATTCATAGCCAATTAAACCATATTTGATCGGTTTTGAACAAGAGCTCTGATCAAATCAAAAAAATAATTGTAAGTTTAACTGATTGAATTTTCTTTACTACGGTGCCCCCTTCAGTCTGTGCAGTTGGACTGTGTGGACACTGAGATTAAATGAAATAGATAATTAGCGGATTTCTACCACCTGTGAAAGTTCTACAAAAAGTCTCTAGTTGTCTCTCACTACAAATTGATCTCACCCTCAGACACA
>NC_137918.1:14883184-14893184 GCF_963457725.1 Sprattus sprattus | reverse complement strand
ACACACACACACACCTCCAAGCCTTCAGTCAAAAGACAATTTTCTAGTATGGCAACATACTAGACAATAAAGCTTTTTGAATCTGAATCTTTGAATCTCACTCACTCACTCACTCACCCACTCACTCACCCACTCACTCACTCACTCACTCACTCACTCACTCACTCACTCACTCACTCACTCACTCACTCACTCACACACACACACACTCACTCACCTCACTCACTCACTCACTCACTCACTCACTCATCCACTCACTCACTCACCCACTCACCCACTCACTCACCCACTCACTCACTCACCTCACTCACTCACTCACTCACTCACTCACTCACTCATCCACTCACTCACTCACCCACTCACCCACTCACTCACTCACTCCCTCACTCACTCACACACTCACTCACTCACTCACACTTCACTACATGCCAACATCCACACATTGCCTTTTGTGATGGCCTGTTAGTTTAATAAAATATTTATTCTTTTAAACTGACGTTGTTGTTCTCCTCTCCTTTATATCTTACGAGCCAAGCCATAACATACATATCACTAGACTAGACTATGTTTTCAACGACCAGATGGTGGCGCTCTCTCACCCTCTTCAGATTCAGGTTTAATCACACTGGTAATCAATCACAGCCTGGTGGTGGTGCTTACTAAATGGAACTTTTATCTGTCTGTCATCAATTGTTATACAGTACAGGTATTGCAGGGTTTTTGGCGTTCTTGGAGAACCTGACATGGACCAGGTTTTTCCAGGTGGTCAAATAAGTTCCACAGATACACAAGACATAACTCTTCACACGTTTTGAAATCCAGAAATAGCGGCCCATAAGGCCATGAGTTAATATAACGTATATGAACATGAAAGATGGATCAACATCAACCCTTGTAATGACAACTATAGTGTGTGGTGGTGTTATGGTGAACTGACATTCAAGCTGTTTGGTGTGAGAAACAACTCTATCTATAGATATACACTGTAGATATATATAGATGTACGTATGTGCATGTGTGACGATATATCAATGAATATGCATTCGTGATTTTGTGCGCCAACCCATATGTGTGTGTATGTATGTATGTATGTACGTATGGGGGGGAGGCATGGCATTCTCTTGACTCATATTCAGTCGTGACTAAGATAGCAGGAGAATCGGCAGTGGGATGGAAGAAGCTGTACAGTAATTGTATGTTGTGTCTCTGTGTGCATGTGTGTGTGTGTGTGTGTGTGTGTGTGTGTTTGTGTGTGTGTGTGTGTGTGTGTGTGTGTGTGTATGTGTGTGTGTGTGGGAGTGTGTGTGTGTGTGTGTGTGTGTGTGTGTGTGTGTGTGTGTGTGTGTGTGTTGTGTGTTGCGATCCCAACAGGGTGCTGAGAAGAGAAAGGCAAGAATGAGCAGTGATGATGCTGTGGCCTTATTTTTAGATCGCAATCACACCAAACCACCACTTTCAAATGTCTTTCTCTGTTCTCAACAACAGGCGCCCCGAAACCTCCTTTCATAATTATCCCTTCAATCTTAAAACACCTAAAATTCCTTTGTTATTATAATTGTTACCATCAGTATACGGTAGATGTACATGAGGTATAAAAAAATGAATTTTCATATCTTACAGTTGGAGATTCGTTTTTTTAGGTTAGGTGTATGCCTGACAGTCCACTTCAGTTCAAACCAATTCAGTTTAAGTTATTTTAAGCAAAACAATTAACAATGAACATTGTCTTAAGGCACTTTACCCACTTATCCCTGCTGCTTCTCATCAGCAGAGTATTGTTCAGTCAGACCCATGCTTTTCAAGGTAGAGGGGTCTAGCGCTCATGTAATGTTCATGAGTAATTCCCAATATGAACTCTAGGTGAAGAAAGTGAAGTAGTTTCTAACCGGAAGCAACATGGAAGGTAGTCTCCTCTCATTATACCCCATTATGACCTGTTTCAATAGTATTTTGGTCCTTTGAATTTTTCGCTATCCATCAATGCACTAGATTGCCTGAATTGATCCAAGATGAACTTATTCTCATTTCTCATTTTCAATCCTCAGCCCTCTGACACACAGAAAGGATTTCTTTGTAAAAAAAAAAAAAAAAAAAAAAAAAAGCTGTCTGGTGGAGCTCAGGAATATCCTACAGTAACTTCACAATGTATGCCACTAGGTGGCAGTACACCTCAGCTTTGTGGACCGGAAGTACATTGTTGACCACATTCTCAGTTGTTAGTTTACTGAACTGAACTGACTTGTCAAGCGAGGAGGAAAGGGAGGGGGCTTCTTATTATATTTCCGAGAGCAAAACAAAACAAAGCGAAGAAAAACAAAAAAACACTAAGTGAGGGTGGGGGGAACATTCTAGAAAGTCTGACTTAGCAGGACTCAATAGGTATGGACTGGGAGGAAGCAAAGGTAGGTTATGGAGATGGTGAACCATCTGTCATCTCCTTATTAGTTTAGATGCTTGACACAGCCTCAGAAGGGGCACACCTTTCACTGGAGTAACCGTGATAAAATCAGTTAAGCCTGACTGACACATCACTGGATGCCTGCTCCTGCTGTGAGTGTGTGTGTGTGTGTGTGTGTGCGTGTGTGTGTGTCTGTGTGTCTGTGTGTCTGTGTGTCTGTGTGTCTGTGTGTGTGTGTGTCTCTTTGAATTCAAATCACAATGTACTAGCTATGCAACAGGCAAGACAGGCTAGCAGGGTACTTTTCAACCGTTTCTGAAACATGCAGGACATAAGGGTAGGATACGGATCTATTTAGTCTGGATAGATCCGCTGGTCAAAGCAAAACTGTGTGTGACGGTTTGTCGAATCATGCACTCTGTAGGGCAGTGGTTCCTAACCTGGGTTCGATCGAACCCCAGGGGTTCGCTGAGGCTCTTTCAGTGGTTCGGCAGGGGTCAAGAGACACACAGTATAGCCCGCTTCACACTAGCAATGATGGGCTGTTTTTGTCGGCCGTCAAAAAAAGTGGCTGCCGACAATTTGGCAACACACAATTTTTCTTCACCGTGTTAAGATTCGAAATACAGTTTTTATTTGCTTGCTAAAAATGTGCATTTCTGAACTTGCATCTGAAAGGCAACAGCAAAAGTCACATTGATTTGCAGTAAATATTCATTGAGTTATGTTTTTGTGTGAAATTCATGTTTTGTTCTTTGAACAGAGTGATTTTGTGTACAACTTTCATTTTGTGCACTAATGAAATATATACCTACGTTTTGAACAAATAATATTTTATTTTTCCAATTACGAAGGGTTCGGTGAATGCACTGATGAGTCTTGCAGGGTTCAGTTCCTCCAATAAGGTTCAGAACCACTGCTGTAGGGTCTGTGATAAACAGGGAATATGTTGATGCAAATGGTTTTGCAGATGCACACGTGCATAGTTTGCAGCTGTCATACACCCCCAGCCAGTACTTCCCTAAGCCAGCTGAAGTCCCTCTGCACTCTCATCCTTCCTGGCACCTTCTACTCACTGACAGGTGTTTGCCTCAATTACAGAGGGGGAAATGAACCAGATACTTGGTTTTAGAGAGAGGGTTTGTTACGGTGTGAGTGTGTGTGTGTGTGTGTGTGTGTGTGTGTGTGTGTGTGTGTGTGTGTGTGTGTGTGTGTGTGTGTGTGTGTGTTAGTGTGTGTGTGTTAGTGTGTGTGTGTGTGTGTGTGTGTGTGTGTGTGTGTGTGTGTGTGTGTGTGTGTGTGTGTGTGTGTGTGTGTGTGTGTGTGTGTGTGTGTATGTGTTAGTGTGTGTGTGTGTGTGTGTGTGGGTGTTAGTGTGTGTGTGTGTATGTGTGTGTGTGTGTATGTGTGTGTGTGTGTGTGTGTGTGTGTTTGTGTGTGTGTGTGTATGTAATTACAGCTGCAACAATTGGTGACATGAAATGAGGTCAGTAATCTGCAATGGGGTGCATCATCTTGGTTTTAGAGAGAGGGTTTGTTAGGGTGTGTGTGTGTGTGTGTGTGTGTGTGTGTGTGTGTGTGTGTGTGTGTGTGTGTGTGTGTGTGTGTGTGTGTGTGTGTGTGTGTGTGTGTGAGGTCAGTAATCTGCAATGGGGTGCATCATCTTGTGACCCCAAATGAATTGAATGCCCTTGCACCAGGCACACATGCATCTGCACGCTGTCACTCACTCTTTCAGGAATCCATGACATGCAATACTAAGGTGCAATTCGTGTGAATTAGATGATCATTATTTCTACAGCAGTAGATTATTTCTGCAACGGTGGCATGGGAGCCATAGGCAGAATGCACATGACAGAGAAATATCATCAATACTCTCTTTCACTCAAACGGTTTGGAAAATGTTACTGCAGGGAAGCCTTTTACTCTTGCAAGTGGTGGTTGAAATCTTAAAAGAAAAAAAGAAATTGAGCGTCCTAGCTTGCAGAAAGGAAGAGCATTTTGTGAAACATTCTGCAGAGTTTCTCCACAGCCTTGAAAGCACTCTGCACTTTCTGCCAAATGTCTAATTGTGCGTCAGTCAAGCAAGATGAAAAACCTTTTTTTTTTTCTTCGCTACCACATATTACAGATTTATGTTTTCACGCCGGCCCTCTCAATGCCTCAACTCGAAGACAGAAGCAAGCAGCTGTCTCCATGGCAACGGGCTCTTTTCAAAACCCGTCGGCAGAGCCTCGGGAACCACGGGTCCAGAGTGTCTGAGAGTGGCCGACCTCGGAAATGGAGCGAGAGACCAGAGAGCAGGAGAAAAAAACGTACGTCCACTGTTTTCGCTTCACTTCCGAGTCATGACTCATGGGGCAGAAAGCATACACATGTCGCCCTCTCCCTCAACCTACCCCCACCTACCCCCATTGCCCTCCCCCCCATTGCCCACCCCCACCTACCCCCATTGCCCTCCCCCCCATTGCCCACCCCCACCTACCCCCATTGCTCCCCCCCCATTGCCCACCTCCACCTACCCCCATTGCCCTCCCCCCCATTGCCCACCTCCACCTACCCCCATTGCCCTCCCCCCATTGCCCACCCCCACCTACCCCCATTGCCCTCCCCCCCATTGCCCACCTCCACCTACCCCCATTGCCCTCCCCCCCATTGCCCACCTCCACCTACCCCCATTGCCCTCCCCCCCATTGCCCACCCCTACCTACCCCCATTGCCCTCCCCCCCAATGCCCACCTCCACCTACCCCCATTGCCCTCCCCCCATTGCCCACCCCCACCTACCCCCATTGCCCTCCCCCCCATTGCCTACCCCCATTGCCCTCCCCCCCATTGCCCACCCCCACCTACCCCCATTGCCCATTGCCATGTGGACAGTAAGGGGCCATGCTGATTGCATCCACTCTCTCATTTGTGCCTCACTGGTCTGAGCTGGCAGAAAGCACATGTCAAATGACAAGGCATGGCTGCATAACAAGGTTTGTGACCAGGCATGGGGTTCACCACCACTCCAGAGCACGGCATGACACACGTCTTCCGTTGGTCCACATGTGGAGACCATGTCAGTGGGACTCTATTCGTCATTTTGTTCGCCCCTGGTATGCGTGATATTGGGGACAAGGTTGAGTGGAGGAAAGACTTTTTTTATATGGCGCAGGTAGGGAGCCTGAGTCAGCCACTCTATCGAGAGGCAGTACTCAGAGTCCTGCAGACTGCAGAGGAAGCCAATTAGCCGATAAAGCATGGTCAACCAGCCAACCATCCATCACTCTGTTGCCTCTGTAGCTGGAAATGGCCTCGTAATTGAACGGGCAATTTTGGGCATTAAGCGTCACTTTGTAGCTAAGCTATATTTGTCCGCTCCACGTTGCCGTGGCCTTGCTCAGGCCATTAGGGGGGCGAGTGCCTTGCCCTTCTCAACCCCCATGCCTACGCGTTGGTTCTGCCAAGGAGACAAATACCATCTGCGCCCACTCGACACAGCCCAGGGTGGTATTTTTGGCATGCTTCGCCGTGACAACCAACGCCTCCCAGCCAGTGGATTGGACCCCCGACAGCCTCCTCGTCGTCGTGATGCTGGTGGTGTTCTTGGGTTTCGGCAGGACTCCAATAAAAACTCCCTTCTGCTAAAATTAGCGCTCACGGACTGCCTAACATAGCCCTAAAACTCATCCCCATTCATTACGATAAAGTTAGCTATTAGCATCGTGGGAATGTGCTAATGCTTTATTTTTAGCAAAGACTTTCTAAAAGCCTGAATGTGTTATTTGCTAGTTCCGCTGATAATGGGAATGGGACATTAGGTTGTAATCAGTGTAGCTAAAGTTAGCACTGGTTAATACAGTATGTTCATAGAACATGCTATTTTAAAGTGTTAAGTGTAGAATATTAACAGCTATTGTTAGGGATGAACGTCTGACCCCCCTCTTTTGGATTTGGCAAGGTTAATCTTTTTATTTTTGCTCTATACTGGAAACAAAGGGATTTTGAACAATGATCTTTATTAGGACTCTTGCACGTGGTGACTTCCTAACCACAGATACAATTATCCATTGTATTTAAGTAAAATGAAGCACTTTTTTTAAAGTTCAATGAGCTGTGATATTTTTTCTTGCTAGACGGAGAGATTCACAGGACGGCAAGCAAGTGGAAACACAACAGAAAGGAGACAGAATAAAACACATTCTTATTGTTTATGTTTTATTTCATTTTTAGTTAAACCCCTTCCAAACTCACCATGACATATTGACATGACAACTGACAACTATTTAATCAAATCAAAAGGAAGAAGATTCATTACAAAAAGCGCCAGAAGAGAAAATCCTAATATTCTGAATATCTAAACAAAGGAAAAGAAAGTAAATATTTTCCATTTCTTTATGTCCCGGCAGACCCACTGGCTCTGACATTACTGACCTCATATCCTTGGAAACTTACTCTAATACCTTGTGTGTCTCGATAGTATTTCATTTTATACCATATACTGGAGGCCAGTCTTGGATTTTGGTCAGTCATGATCCAGGTTTAATCTTGAACAATGGTGGCCACACATTGCTGAGACAGACCTGAAGTTCCACACTCACTCACAGCGCTTCACCTAAGCCATATCTGCCTAGCCATTTGAAGGTTTGTCACACACACACACACACACACACATACACACATACATACACACACACACACACACACACACACAAAAAAACACACAATAACACACACACCAACACACACACACACACACACACACAATATAGACACACATAAACTCACTGTTTTACTAATGTCAGTGAACTCACTCTCTAACATGCATTTATACACACACACACACACACACACACACTGTTAAATGCACTGAGTTTAATTCAATTAGGCCTTGGAGACAAGGCGCCTGGATTTGACTCACGCCTCAGGATAATCTCTCTCTAACCGGAAATGATTACGCTTTAACTTAAGTCCAAATAAAAGTAACATTAACTTTGGCATGTCCTTATCAACTTAAAATCTCAAATGATGGTCCCTTCAGTCTGCTACGGAGCAGATCTGTGTGGCCACGCACGTATCTAAAATCACCACGGCGACCTGCTAAATCTGCCTCTTGTCTTTCCGCTCCCTTCCTCGGTTAACAGCTTGTGTTGCCTCAGGGTGCCAACTTTGTCAAGTGTGTCACTACGCGTATTGTCTCCACGCTGCCCAGTGGGTGAGACGTTCCTCGGCAGGGAATCGGGCTTTGTCTGACGTAATTGTTACTACAGTTAGCAAGCTGTCATAAAGACATCAATGACACATCACATGCATGTGAATGGAGATGTTGTTTTTTTTTTAGGGTGGGGGCAGAAAGGGAGGTTGGGTGCGAATGTGGAGGCGGGGGACCTGGTGGTTGACAAACACCATCGTATAGCCTTAGTCAGAGGAACAGAACAACACATGGTTTGTGCACCTCCCCTGCGTTTGTTCAGTCATTCATAAAAATACAAATAAAAACGTCACAGCCACTCCCACTCACGCTGGGCTGTCAAGAAACACGGGTTCCTGCTTTTCATTCAGCTGTCAGGCGCCTATCATCCATCTATTCAAATGGGATGATGTGTGTGTGTGTGTGTGTGTGTGTGTGTGTGTGTGTGTGTGTGTGTGTGTGTGTGTGTGTGTGTGTGTGTGTGTGTGTGTGTGTGTGCCAGTCTGTTTTGGTGCATTTGTGGAGGAGCTGTGGGGGAGCGGTGGAGAGCCTGGGAGACTTGACAATGGTGCCACACAAAGGTCATGGAGAAACAGAGTTTTGGTAGAGGCAGGCGTTTGGGACAATTGGGAGTGGAGGAGATGGGGGAGGAGGGAGGAGAGATGAGGAGGAGTGGGGAGATGGGAGATACAGTAAGAGAGAATAGAGAGAGGAGAGAAGAAAGAAGAGATGAGATGATAGAGAGAAAAAAGAAGAGAAAGAAGTGGGAAGAGAGGAGAGGAGAGGGGGAGTAAAGAGAGAGGAGAGGAGAGGGGAGGCTGGTGTGGGGTTTGGGGATGGTGGGCAGACTGCCATTCCTCCTCCTGCTGTCACTGAACTGCAGAAAACAGCTTGATTATCCATCTCCATGACAACCGTGGAAGAGACTGAGGGTTCTCTGTGATTGAAAAAAAAAATCAGGATGTCTCTCGTCTGAGTCTCTCACTGTGGAGGTACTGAGAGCCTCCGGAGTGAACTTTGAACTCTGTGCCATGCCCCTGTGCCGCCTGTCTGCCTTCGCTGTCTGACCCTGATCACTTTACTGTGTGCACATTCTCCCTATGTGTACTGTTGTTGTTCTTGTATTTATTGTGATTTTTGTATTTATTGTGATTCATGTATGTATGTAAGTTAAGCTACTGGATGACCTTAATTTCCCCCGGGATCAATAAAGTATCCATCTATCTATCTATCTATCTATCTATCTATCTATCTATCTATCTATCTATCTATCTATCTATCTATCTATCTAGTGACCTTCAGTTCATCAAAACATACTTTGTAGGGCTCGTGTTATGGTGGTAAAATACAAAAACATTATTGACAAATGTTGACAAATGTGTGTTTTGTTGTGTTTGACCATCAAAAAGGGGTGGATAAGAGTAGTCTCTCCATCATGAGGGCTTCTTAGAAAACCAGGAACCTCAGGTCAAGCTTTGTTACGATGGAAGAGTCACGTTTTCTGGAGGAAAATAGGTGAACAGGTCAGAGTTGTTTATCACTAGTCCATCGGATCACAGCATGTTCCCAGACACCGATAACCTGCCGAACGCACCAGCAGTCACAGCCTTGCCTAGGCTATCCCAGCCTCTCCTGGTCCCAACGCTGTGGCGACTAGCCCGCTCAAAACACCAGCATATAACAATGAATAAGAGGCGTGAGTGGGTGACCATTAGCGACTATATGCTAATAAGACCCACAGCAGGCTTGATTCAAAACGCCAAGAGTGAGTCATGACATTCATTACTTCTGAGGTGTCGCAAGCTTGTGACGAAGGTAGGGGTTAACAATGTCTTCATTAAGTGTAATGATTGTCACCTCCTACCCGCCCAGAGCAAGTCTGCCTTTGTAATTTCCTCGGGATGATTCACGTATAAGAGGGTAGCCACTCACAAAGGGTTTTTATCGTGGCGCGGGTTGTCTGCGATCACCTTTGTGAATTAAGTGCATGTCTTCCCACACACAGTGTTTTTGTTCTTGCTCTCGCCCAATTGCACTGCCTACGAGCACGGCAATCCATAAGTCCGTGGGGTTTCATGAAGTGAGGTGATGTCCAAGTGAGTTCATTAACCCAGACAGACCTGTTAGACCTGAGAGACCCAGAGAGAGTGAATTTAAACTGATTTGTTGAATTGAATAGGGCCGCAATACACAATTCACTAGGGTGAAATGCTGTCACGTCAAGAACAAGACCTTCACTACTACTACTAATGTAGATTCAGGAATATAGCACTGATTTTTGAAAAAAGTCCAATACATAGTTTTGTAGTCAAAACTACAAACATGGCGGAAAATGCAGTGCACAGTCTACTGTACAGTGTACAGGAATATGCGATTTATTAGCTTGTCCTCAGGTGTTAATGTTAATACTGGTTATATTAAGTGTTG
>NC_137918.1:14875684-14880684 GCF_963457725.1 Sprattus sprattus | reverse complement strand
ACCTGAGAAAACACAGTGAGAGATATCTCAACTAACCCTGCCCAATCCCACCGTAGCCCAGCCATATTACAACTAATACCTCTCCTTTGTATGTCCTTAATATGGAGATATAGAGACATATTGCTTTTTTTTAATTTTATTATTATTTTTATGTATGATATTTATGAATCTATTTACTAATTGTTATTTATTATTATTTAGCTGTGTAAGAAGTCTGTTGCTGCCTATACTGTCTCGTTGTCTTTGTGGCAATGACAAATAAAGTACTTTGAACTTTGAACTTTGAACTTTATATATGGTAAGTATGGTCTTTACAGCTTAAGTGAACACATCCTAAACCACAATGGCTACCTGGCGGTCCCTTCATCCCTCTGTCTACCCACCCTCCCCCCCCCCCCCCCCCCCCCCCCCCCGGGTCTGTTTGCCCAATACCCACCACCTGTGGCACATTGTTATTGCCATGATGAATGCAGACTCATGCTGGCGCCCATCCTGCCCGGCCCTGAGGGCAAACAGCCTCCTACTGCCAGGTGATGCTAATGGTGACATCGGTATTCAGCGTGGCGCCACCGGAAGTGGCAGAGCCGCACAGCGGCGCAGTGGTGGCAGACAGTGATTGCTAATGCGTCTGGGTGTAATTACAAAGAGAGATGTGGCAGAGGGAGAGAAATAGAGAGAGAGAGAGAGGTGGGGAGAGAGAGAGGTGGGGAGAGAGAGAGAGAGAGAGAGAGAGAAAGATGGGAAGTGGGGAGAGAGAGAGAGAGATGGAAAGAGGGAGAGAGAGAGGTGGGGAGAGAGAGAGAGGCGGGGAGAGAAAAAGAAAGAACGAGGGAGAGACAGACAGAGAGATATTAATTTCCTTTGTGTCCGCTCATTACTGGAGACAGCCAGCGTGACCTGGAATCCTTCGAGCTAAAAGACCCCAGATCAACTCACTCGGCCCTGCGCTCCTCTGGTCCAGACCTCTGCCCTGTTGTTAATATAATTGAGCTCTCTTCACACACACCTTCCCCACCCATCTCTCACACTTTCTCTCTCTCTCTCTCTCTCTCTCTCTCTGTTTCTCGTTCACTCTATCTGTTTCCGGAAGATCATCTGCATATCAAATTACTCACACTCACACTCTACCCAGTTCTCTATTCGGTGGATGTACACGGTGCAAGACCTCAGCAACAGATTCATAAGGACTAGTGCTTCAGATTGTAAATCACTCAGACTCTGACAGGGTATAAAACAGCAAATACACAGTTCTGGATCTCAAAACCAGACCTGTACCTGACTGACAGTTTAACAGTTCACCTCTAGAGGGGACTCACAAAATCAGTAATTAAGCTACTTCATGGTTCTTAACGCTGAAGTTTATGGATTACACATAAGTACACGTACATACACATAAGTTTAGATTCATTTAAATATTGTTTATTGATTTGTTATGAATGAATGAATTACTTGCACCTGCTGTGTCTTGCTGTGTGCAGGTGACGGCCCCTCAGTAGGGGTGGGGCAATCTGTTTAATTGCAATGATGGGGAACCTGAAGGAAAAAATGGAAAAGACTGTGTGAGATACATGTATCGATAGAGATGCTGCAGCAGGCATTGTTTCTTTGTAGGTTTCATTTTACTCTTAATTTTTTATCATTTTAATGCTTTATTGTCTTTCCTGCTATTGTTGACGCAAAGCACATTGAGTTGCACATGTGCATGAAATGCGCTATATAAATTAAACTGTATAATATATATATAATATTACATATAACTGTTAATATATAAATAAAATTGCCTTGCCTTGCCTTGCCTTGCCTGTGTGTAACGGTAACCACACAGGGATACTGGGGGTAGGAAGCACCAGCCAGTAGTTTACAAAAAACGAACAAAACTGAACTAAACCCGAAAGAAAGTAAACTGCGCAGGACTCTCCGTGCACGTGTCAAGACTGACGGGGAACGCTGGAGAACAGCATCCTGTGGTGGGAAAGAAGTTTAGCCTCATCTCTCTGGGGGTCGGTCAGGTTCCAGACCATTTGAGTTAGGTTTTTTTTTTTGTTACACACACACGCACACACACATGCACACACGCACACACGCACACACACACGCACACACACACACACACATGCACATACGCACACACACACACACACGTCACACACACACACACACACACCTTAATTACGGCCGTACTTTCCGTCCTTTTGACCAAGCTGGGAGAGTAGCTTGGTACGTCTAATGAGTCATCCGGGGAAATAAGGCAGGCCTCGACTCTCTGGGGTTCTGTCAGGTGCTCAATGTCCTGAAAGCGCTAAGTGGATTCAAGTCACTGACCTTGTCTCAGAGTTCATACTCTGTAACCAGTTTGACCGGTATAGTTTTTTCCTGTGTCATCTATATTTCATGAGCACCTGCCGAAGTAAGGTTTTTCCTCAGCGTTTTAAATGCATCTCAGGTAGCGTTAGCTCCCACAGCATCATCCACAGCACACACACTTCAACACACACTCACTGACACACACCCACACACACACTCACCATCCAATACACACTCACTTATACACACACACACACACACACCCTCCAATACACACTCACTTACACACACACACACACACACACACTCACTTAGCGTAGCGTTAGCTCCCACAGCATAATCCCAGCATGTGTGCACATCCTGCAGGAGCCTCTCCATTATTCAAACAAAAACAGCGTGTTGACGCACACACACACACACAGCGTGTTGACGCTGGTTGTTTTATCGCCGCGGCTCGCAGTCGCAGAGTCGCTATGGTTACGTGGGTCATGCCTTGACTTCCCTCTCAGCTTATCTCCTCCAACGCCGTGATGCGACCCACACGCATCCTTCAGGGGCTCGCAGAGTGCAATGTGTGTGTGTGTGTGTGTGTGTGTGTGTGTGTGTGAAGTGGGCCCCGTGGCTCCACCGCTAGGTAATTAGGATACTTCATGTTTCTTTACCCACCCAGCCCCCCGAGAGATTTGTGCTTGTTTAAGTGTGTGTGTGTGTGTGTGTGTGTTTAAATGTGTATGTTTAAGTGTGTGTGTGTTGAAATGTGTGTGTGTTTAAGTGTGTGTGTGTGTTCTAGTGTGTGTGTGTGTGTGAGAAAGAAAGACAGACAAAGGTGATAAGGCGGTCTTCGAGGTGAGACTCACAATGGGCAAAGTGCGTCAACAGTGACGTCAAGGTAGGCTATGAGCATCCTTGACTGGACCGGGACAGGGATCAATATAATCCAGGGTTTCTGATGTCTTACACACACACTCACTTACACACACACACCCTCCAATACACACTCACTTACACACACACACACACACACACACACTCACTTACACACACACCCTCCAACACACACTCACTGACACACACACACCCTCCAACACACACTCACTGACACACACACACCCACACACACACTCACTTACACACACACACACCCTCCAAAACACACTCACTGACACACACACACCCACACACACACTCACTTACACACACACACCCTCCAACACACACTCACTGACACACACACACACACACACTCACTTACACACACACACCCTCCAACACACACTCACTGACACACACACACCCACACACACACTCACTTACACACACACACCCTCCAATACACACTCACTTACACACACACACACACACACACACACTCACTTACACACACACACCCTCCAACACACACTCACTAACACACACACACACACACTCACTTACACACACACACCCTCCAACACACTCTCACTTATACACACACACCCACACACACATTCACTGACACACACACACCCACACACACATTTCTTTGCTCTCAACCTCTGGAGTGCAGAGCTCAGTCGCTTGGATGAATTATTTGCCCTCCCTATGAACTAATTACCTCCGCCAAGGAGGTTATGTTTTCACCCCTGTATGTTTGTTTGTCTGTCTGTTTGTTTGTTTGTCAGCAGGATTACGCAGAAATGCATGGACCGATTTCCATCAAACTTTGTGGGGAGATTGGGTAATATAATGGCAATAATTTATTAGATTTTCAGATGTCAAGGTCAAAGGTCAAGGTCACAAGGCGGAGGTTTGCACAGAATGCATTGACATTAAGAAAGTGTCTAAAAACTGTTGCATGCCATTTATTTGGGTTGAGCACGTTTGGCTTCTTTCTGCAGCATGTGCAGTGTCTGTCAAGCACACACACAGACACACACACACACACACACAGACACACACACACACACACACACACACACACACACACACACACACACACACACACACACACACACACACACACACACACACACACACACACAATGCTCTCATCAGCATTCACTCCAACTCCTGTCAAAGTCAAAAGTCTGCACACAAGACACTTTTTCCTGCATAGCTGTATGTCTGTTATTCCAGGTTCCATTACTATTTTTTTCTTTCCTCTGCAAAATATAAAAAACCCTCTTCCAACAGACATGAGTGGATACCTTTTATCCTTTTCCTTGAATGTGAAGAGACAACAACCATGTTTAGCCCGCTAATGATGCACAGCGTCTCAAATAAATCACTGTGGTAACTATTCCCATGACGAAAGCACGCCAAATATGGCCGGCCATTTTTCCGGTTCTGGTTTTATTATATTTAGTGAAGGACAATGCTGTCTGACTCATCTGTCTCCCTTCACATTTCTCTCTTTCTTTCATTCTTTCTTTCTTTCTTTCTTCCTTCCTTCCTTCCTTCCTTTCTTTCTTTTCTCTCTATTAAAGGAATGAAAAACCTCTTTTTTCTGTTACGGGAATGTTTCCTGATTTAATACATGTATTTTAGCCTTGTTGAAGTTCTCTCGTTGAATGTCATGGACTGATTGTATTTCCGATGACCACATCTTCCTACCCACACACACACACACACACACGCACACACACACGCACACACACACACAAACCCACGAAAAAGGCTTTCTGAAACTGAAGCGCAGAATTGGAGTTGTGTGTATG
>NC_137918.1:14848184-14860684 GCF_963457725.1 Sprattus sprattus | reverse complement strand
CATTTGTTATGGATGATTTTAATCACTTCAAACCAGGGAGGTCTTTGTGAACGTTTTTGCCAGGATATACCAGACTTGTTGGACACAACTTATGAAAAGCCTGGACCTTTGTAACAGATCTGTCAAGGGCTCTAGTTACACAGAGTTGTCTGTGTTGGTCCGGAGGAACTCACAGAGACTTTGTCAGTATATACAGTACCAGTCAAAAGTTTAGACACACCTTCCCATTTTTGAAGAAGTTTTTTCTTTACTTTTATTAAACTCTACATGGTACATGACACTTTTTTTGTTTAGTACATTATTCCATGTGTGTTCTTTCGTAGTTTAAATGCCTTCAGTATTAATCTACAATGTAGAAAATAAGAAAAAGTAAAGAAACAACTTCTCCAAAAAAATGTAAGGTGTGTCCAAACTTTTGACTGGTACTGTATATACATCACCTTCTGTGAGGATTTAGTCTTCTCCGGAAATCAATTTTCATGAATTCAGATAATGAACCATGGGTCTCCAAGTCTGTCAATTCTGGCAACGCTGTCAGCAAATGCTGCTAAACTGAAAACAAAAAGAAAAGAAAGGGTGGAAACCATCGGTCTCCAAGTCTGTCAAGTCTGGCGACGGGTATTGTGTTTCTATGGACTCAGTTCTAGTGCCCTGATGATGCGAAAGTCTTCCTGCAGCCTTCTTCAAACCTCTCCAGGACACATTTTGTCTCAGTAACCAGGAGCAATTTCCGAGGAAGCATTATGCAAGTGTGTGTGTGTGTGTGTGTGTGTGAAGTGGCCAGGTGTGCGTGTGTGTGTTTTCACACATCGCATGAGCTCACACCACCTCATCATACTTTGGATAGCGCTGGAAACAATCTCCTCCAGGAGTGTGTGTGTGTGTGTGTGTGTGCGTGTGTGTGTGTGTGTGTGTGTGTGTGTGTGTGTGAGCGTGGGTGTGAGTGTGTGTGTGGATTGCGCTGGAAACAACCTCCTCCAGGAGTGCGTCAGCACGGCACTGGAGGGTGCTGGAGAATGAAAGGGATCAACATCGGTGTGCGTCTGGGGCACAGGCGTCCTGTGGTGAGGTGTGTTTGTGCTGGGGTGAGGAGCGAGAGGAGGGGAAATAGTGGCTTTGGTACTGATCTGTGGCGTCTCTGTGTGGGCTCTCTGTAACATCATGTCATCCTGAAGTGGACCAGTGAGTCACGGGCCTCATCTTTCTCTCCTCTGCAAATGTCTGCAGGGATGGACCGGGTTAAAGGACTTTCTGAGATCAATGACTATGGAGGCACCCGAGTCTTAGTCTTAGTCTTTTTTTTTTGTTTGCGTAAAAGTACAATGTGCATAATGTAATTCAAAAATAAATAACTAAAAAAAGTGTATTATTCTTAAAATTATTTTTACCTTTGTTATTGATCTCGACTAAACTACGTAAGGAAGAAAATATTACCAGCGATGACAAAACAAGACAGATTTCCTCTTAACTGTATTCATGTATTCGTGCTTCTCAGACACTGTGCATCAATAACAAGAACTGACGCATCAAACCTGTTGGCTAGCCCATCACACCGCTGAATAAGGACTGCTTCCGCCTCTACAGGGATCTAAGTGTTATTTGCCTTGGGAAGTATACAAATGAGCCTATTTGAAGAACGATGTGAGAATTGGGCTTCACAGCTTATTGGGGACAAATTACTATAGCACAGAAAATGAACCAGCTTTTATATTTTCATCCTGGGAACAATTCTTGACTAAAATATTTTGGAAACACTTAACATTAATGTACAGCTGTACAGCATATCTCCATGGAGCGGAATGTAACTGTTACGATCTGGCTCGTAAATTGGAGACAGACTGAGTGAACAAAAATAGTGAATATAATAGTGTATGCCAAGCAACAAAACCCCTAGTGTTCACCAGCCTCAAAAGCATGGTGAGAATGCAAGGCCCCTTCTGAGGGCAAACAGCATGGCTTTTATCTGCACCTCCTCAGACGTGGGCAATCAAGCAAATCATGCCCACTCACCACCTAAAGACTGTTGCCCTGCCACTGCCAAGCCAGTGGGGGTGTAGAGGGGCGTAACAGTAACACACTAATTCTAATAGTGTTACTATTATAAACTATGAGAACAATTAAACTGTGTGTCTGAAAGCACCCTTGCTCTAGTCGACACCCACACCCGAGCACAAGTAAGTAAATTAAACTATGTGTTTGAATGCACCCTTGCTCTCATACCCAAACCCTAGCACAGGTAAACACATACCTTAAAAGTATAATGACTATATTATAATGACATCATAATGTATACAGTGTGTGTTATGGAAGTTGTGAAACAGCAGTGATGTGGTTGTTGTGGTAAATAGAGACCTTAACCTCCTTGTTGCTCTGCTGACTTTTTGCCATGTCACTTAACATGTGACTGACGCAGAATGCAATCAGTGATGAAAGCCATTAAAGGGCTTTTCGATTCATAGCAATGCGGCTAATTGCTGAATAACATCATGTTCTCATCACACTAAGCGGCCTCCTCTGTGTCCAATGACTCTGCCTCACTGGGAGACAATCAGGGCAGTTCTGCCTGTAGAATGCTAAACAGAAAAGTGAGGGCAGATAATGGCTTTCATGGGGCAACTTAGGCGCTAATGAACCAACTCCATTTGTCATAATGCTTTCAGTGAACTGGGTATTGAATTTAACTTGGAAATTGAATGACCTCGGAGCCCAGTTCTTTCTGTTGTCAGTCACTGCAGGCATCCCGTATGGTTTCTGGAGCAACTACTGTCTTGGTGAGCTGTTTGACAATTTAAAGTAACACTATGCAACTATTTAACACTTTTTTAAGGCATGGTTTTATAGGCAACTAGTCTTGGTATTATCCTCAAATTCATTTTGATACCATATGGTCACGTGAAGGACAGATAAACACCCGTGTCTTCCCAATTAGCCATCCAAGATATGCACTATGTAGTTCTGTGTTTTGTGACATTGCCAGCTATACTACCAAAAGACACCATTTAGTGTGTTGGCAAGCTTCTATCAGTGTCAGCTGGGCTGTTGGTGGTGTTTGCAAGGTTTTTGCCTGCCTTTTAGGTAGTTATCTTGCTAGTTTAGGAACAGAACTCCGTATTGCTGCTTTAAGACAGAGTCAAGAAAAGAAAACACACCATACTCCTACTGCAGTATTTATTGTTACACTAGGTCTCTATTACTCCTAGCTTGACTGTTCTCTCCCTTGTACGTCGCTTTGGAAAAAAGCGTCTGCAAAATGACTAAATGTAAATGTAATTGTAAATACTCAAGGACATCCCTGAGAAAACAGATAGAAGTGTAAATATTACACAGAGAAGGGAATGCAAGTTATTCAAAGCACGTAAGCAGATAAAGATGACAAAAGATGCCATGAAAAAAGACAAGACGAGTAGAAAGTACCAGACAAATGTAAATGATTTGAACTGAATTGAATTGAATAAAAGGTAATGACCATAGACCATAAAGTGGTCACACAAATATATTGGCTGCATTCAAATGTTTTGTTCAAAGTCAAAGTGTTTTCCCAGCTGTGTACTTAAAAACATCTTTTCTTTAAGAAATCGTTTCTTCCCTAATTGGATTGGAGAGAAATCCATTACATTGGAACATTTGATTTCATTCATCATGGAGATCTGGGACTTTTTTCAAGTCGTCAATAGCCACAGTCGCCAAGGCGACATATTCTGTTTATTTGTCTCCCATGTACATGACAAAACTAATATTCTGATGAAGTAAGTGGTAGCCAAGTTTTAGGAGAAATGGCTGCAGTAAAGTGCTGTTTACTGTATGATGATGGGTGATGACAGTGGTACAGGAGGTAGAGAAGTCGTTTAATAATCAGAAGGTTGCTAGTTCGATTCCCTGTCGTAGCGTCTTTGAGCAAGACACTGAATCTCTTATTGCTCCTGATGTGCAGTGTACCATCAGTGTAAAATGTAAAAAAAAAAAAAATGTGTATGCATCCTTGTAAGTGGCTTGGGATAAAAGCGTCTGCTAAATCACGAAATGTCAATGAAATGACAAACTGTATTCTTGAAGCCAGAGTGTTCAGACTGATTGAACTTTTGGCGCTAATTAATGGTGCTATACTAATTAGGCATCATTGTACCCCCAAGTCTAGAGTGCTCTGTAAAACAGAAGCACACCTCTCCCCAGGTAGTCACCTGTTTCCTTTTTAATCAGAATATTGCCATCAGTGTACAAATCATTCAGAATATGACACTTGACCTGCATTCCAATATGCTCCTTAAAAGGTCAATTTGTCCAACATGTGTCATTACTGAACACTTAAACTAAGACAAAAACTTATTGGTAGCGAATATAGTACAATGCTTGCATGTATCAGTAAGGTGATTGGCCGTTGTTGGAAGTCTCCATCCAATAGCACAAGGATTGAACATATTTTCCTGTGGATAACTAAAATATATAATTAAAAGAAAGCTTTCCATAGCAACTCTTAATGAAGTACTAATTTCAGCTAAATGAGAAAACATTTCTGTTTGAATACCACTGGGAGAGCAGACATCATAATAATAATGGATTTTATTTTTATAGCACACTTTCACATCCAAAGAGGTCTCAAGGTGCTTAACAACATCACAACAACAATAATGCAAGGTAATAGGAGTGCAAAAATAGCAATTAAAAACAGTGCATTCTAAACCAAAAGGCTGACGAGGAAAGATCCGTGGATGAAACTTTAAAACTTTTGTTTGGGAGCCTCTTAGTTTCTCCACTGCTAACCTGGTGTTACATTTGCCAAAACATAAATGCAAAGTCTTCTCTTTCCCCTTCATCAAGTACAGTGCAAGAGATATGCAGGATCTCTCCCGGGAGGCACTTCAGTTTTTACTTTGAAGAACCTGGAACCTGCAATGTGTTGTGCTGATGATGAATCAAGCATGACAAACGTGCCCATTTCATTCGAACGCGTATGGGGTGACACTGAGAGGTTTAATGTTTCACTCTCCTCTTGGCATAGCTCTTCAGGTTTCAGTTTCCATTTTATTGAAGTTATTAAGAATTCAACAATGTCGCTCTGACTTCATTGCACGACTTCAAGTCAGGTCTTTTATTGTCAGATGCACAGAAGAACAGAGTGGGACTGGGCACTTAAATTCTTAGGACAGGACACCGTACCACACTACCATAACACAACAAGACATAACATAACATATAAGTAGCTACTCCACATGATATAACATAACATAACATAACTTAACAATAAGTACTAAACATAAGATATACCTATGAAAGACAAATAGTAGTAGACCTTTTAGATAAACAATAAATATGCAATATAGATACTAAACACAAATACACATACTAAACAGATACACATACCTACATGACTTCCATTGTAATAAGAGAGCCACATGGCAAACAGCAGGGCCAGCCTCTGCACACAAGCTTAGCAGAAGATTATGTTAAGTCATGTCTGACTGAATCAATACCCCTAGGTGAATCCTAGATGATTGGTAGACACGCACACGCAGGCACTGATCAATGCTGATGGGGAGTGGATGTCTGCCTGTGTACTTAGACTACTCTTGGCAGTGCGTACATGTACTCATCGATCCCAAGCTCACTCTCTCTTCCCCATGTCTGCGTTGGCTTTGTTTTGTATGCTTGGCTCACACTCTGACGGCATTGCCCAGGTCAAGAGCTTAGTTGTGGGCGTTGAGAGGCCCCAGAGGTTCAACAGCAGCCATGATGGAAGCGTTCTGTGCCTTGGCTCTCCCTCTGCAGCGAGCCTTACACACAACCGCAGGCTCACAAAAAAAAAAAAAAAAACGCAGCGTGACGCACAAGGCTTCCCCGCCACCTTCGATGCATATTCATCAACAGATGATCAGGAGGCGATAATTATTATATAAAACACACACACACACAAACACACACACACACACACAAACACACACACATACACACACACACACACACACAGACACACACACACAGACACACACACACACACAGACACACACACACACACAAACACACACACACACATACATACACACACACACACACACACACACACACACACACACTCAGGAGGCGATAATTACAGGAGAAACTGCCGTGGAACAAAGGCAGCGGTGGCATTAGAATGGTAATTTATGCACTGGGCTGACTGGTGTTTGTTTAAGACGGTAGGGGGAATAACACGATTCCTGCGGCTCTGTTTGCTATAACCATATGCTAACATGTTCATTTACACACATGAAAATGATTACTCTGATGACAAATGGTCTGCATACTTAGATAATGCCATAGACATTTTTTGCAGGGTAGTTGGGTAAATGCACAAAACTGTTTATCCACAAGGTTGAGTATTTATTTGGGCTGATTATTATATCATTTTTATCTGTTTTATTATGTTTCAAATCACCCAAACTAATACGCAGCAGCAGTGGCAATCAGAGCTTACTGCTAATGAGAGATTAGGCTAATGCCAGGGTAGCTGTTAAGAACAGTCCAGAGGGAATGTTGAGATGATTATCTTTTTCATCATTTTGATTTTATTTGATTTTTTATTCCCAATGCTTAAATGACATCCCGTGTTAAGAACATCCCAGAGGTAATGTTGAGATGATGATCTTTTTCATCATTGGTTTTTTTTAATCTATTTCTTTTCAATGCTTAAATGATCTTTTTCATCATTTTGATTTTATCCGATTTTTTTTGTCCAATGCTTAAATGACTCGTTAGTCATGGTTAATTACCCGTCCACCTCCCTGGAGTGGTCACGGCACTTCACTGACGCACGAAGCCCAGGAACAAAAGCTGTCGCGAGCAGCATGAGGACGGCAGGTTTGCTGGATCCTACTTGACTCACTTTTACGGGCGAGCGAGCAAGTGATATAACACACACACACACACACACACACACACACACACACACACACACACACACACACACACACACACACTCACTTTTTCAGGCGAGCGAGCGAGTGATAATGATCTCTAATGGGCAGGAGAGACGCAGGCTGGGTGGTGAGCAGATGTTCTCAGGCAGGCCCGGCGTCTAGCACATCCATCGCTGTTTTGCGTCAAACCACAGCACGTTATGTCAGCATGGAGGAGTGCCTTCATCCTTTCCCTCTCTCTCTCTAACACACACACACACACACACACACACACACACACACTCCCTCCACACTCTTTGCTACTCTCTCTCTCTCTCTCTCTCTCTCTCACACACACACAGAGACACACGCGCACACACACACACACACACACACACACACACACACACACACACACACCCACACAGACACACACACACACACACACACACACACACACACACACACACTCCCTCCACACTCTTTGCTACTCTCTCTCTCTCTCTCTCTCACACACACACACACACACACACACACACACACACACACACACACACACACACAGATGTTCTCAGGCAGGCCCGGCGTCTAGCACATCCATCGCTGTTTTGCGTCAAACCCCAGCACATTATGTCAGCATGGAGGAGGCCCTCTGGATGTGTGCCAGATGGCCGGGCTTGAAGTGCTGCAGGACAAGATGAGAGGGTTTTGAGCGTTTCATCAGCTCATTATTTATGACTGCATGATTCTTATTTTGAATGAAAAGGGAATCTGAGTTTAATCTGAGTTGCATGAAGGCCCTGAGAATGTTCCGTCTGAGATTGTTATCTACTCAGTTTCTGATGCAAAAACTATACTCGTTTTTATTTTTACTTCAGTCAACGACAAAAAATAATCACACCTCGTTTTCGTTTTTTCGTTAGTTTTCGTTAACGATAATAACCTTGGTTTGGAGGTGCATCCTAACAGTACATATTATTCCTTTAACACTTAGTTCATCGGTATCTAATGCATACGTGCAAATGTTAAGAGTGTGAAAGTAAAAGCATAAAGGTGTATTTTTGACACACACAGCACAGCAGGGTTGCAACAGCACCCTTTTGTGCCTCCTTGGGATGCAGAGGAAAGCAAAGCGGCAGCATTCAACCCTTAGAGCTGCACACCTGAAGACCTGTGTCTGCACACCTGAGTAATTACAGGCCACACACACACACACACACACACACACACACACACACACACACACACACACACACACACACACACATACACACCTGAAGACCTGGGTCTGCCTACCCTGTGTAATTACAGGCTACACACACACACACACACACACACACACACACACACACACACACACATACATACACACACACACACACACACACACACACACACACACACACACACACACACACACACACACACACACACACACACACACACACACACACACACACACACACACACACCTGAAGACATGTGTCTGCCTACCCTGAGTAATGACAGGCTACAACCCCTCTCCGTCTCATCATCAGCTCAGGATATATTTAGATAGCCAAAGAAATGATTGTAATCAATAGCCAAGCCTGCCATTATTGACACATGAGGACTGATTGTGAAGCATCACGTCTTCATCCAAATGGATTCATGCAGGGAGCTAAATATGGGAAAATAAGCATAGAGGTAGAGCTAATAGCATGGGCTAAGGATGGATGACCTAGAATAGCAGGTGTTGCTCACCACAAGGCTCCTGTTGGGTAGAGCTAATAGCATGGGCTAAGGATGGTTGACCTAGAATAGCAGGTGAGGTAGAGCTAATAGCATGGGCTAAGGATGGTTGACCTAGAATAGCAGGTGAGGTAGAGCTAATAACATGGGCTAAGGATGGATGACCTAGAAAAGCAGGTGAGGTAGAGCTAATAACATGGGCTAAGGATGGATGACCTAGAATAGCAGGTGAGGTATAGCCAATAGCATGGGCTAAGGATGGTTGACCTAGAATAGCAGGTGAGGTAGAGCTAATAGCATGGGCTAAGGATGATTGACCTAGAATAGCAGGTGAGGTAGAGCTAATAGCATGGCTAAGAATGGTTAACCTAGAATAGCAGGTGAGGTAGAGCTAATAGCATGGGCTAAGGATGGTTGACCTAGAATAGCAGGTGAGGTAGAGCTAATAGCATGGGCTAAGGATGGTTGACCTAGAATAGCAGGTGAGGTAGAGCTAATAGCATGGCTAAGGATGGTTGACCTAGAATAGCAGGTGAGGTAGAGCTAATAGCATGGGCTAAGGATGGATGACCTAGAATAGCAGGTGTAGCTCACCACAATGCTCCTGTTGGGTAGAGCTAATAGCATGGGCTAAGGATGGTTGACCTAGAATAGCAGGTGAGGTAGCGCTAATAGCATGGGCTAAGGATGGATGACCTAGAATAGCAGGTGAGGTAGAGCTAATAACATGGGCTAAGGATGGATGACCTAGAATAGCAGGTGAGGTAGAGCTAATAGCATGGGCTAAGGATGATTGACCTAGATTAGCAGGTGAGGTAGAGCTAATAGCATGGCTAAGGATGGTTGACCTAGAATAGCAGGTGAGGTAGAGCTAATAGCATGGGCTAAGGATGGATGACCTAGAATAGCAGGTGAGGTAGAGCTAATAGCATGGGCTAAGGATGGTTGACCTAGAATAGCAGGTGAGGTAGAGCTAATAGCATGGCTAAGGATGGTTGACCTAGAATAGAAGGTGAGGTAGAGCTAATAGCATGGGCTAAGGATGGATGACCTAGAATAGCAGGTGTTGCTGACCACAATGCTCCTGTTGGAAGGACACATGGCGTCACATCCAAGGCAAGACTTTTTTTTTTTTTTAAAGATTTATTTTTGGGCATTTATGCCTTTAATCGATAGTGCAGTGGAGAGTGTGACAGGAAATGAGAGGGAGAAGAGGTGGGGAGTGGACAGGAGAAATGACATCGGTCCAAATTCGAACCCGTGTCCTCCATGGGCGTCAAGCCCCAATTTGGTCGGGGCTACTGCATGCGCCACAGTGCCCCCCATCACAGGCAATACTGAAGTTATCCATGGGTGAATATAAAGTTTATAGTTAAGATTGACTGGGTTCACTCAATCCGAGCAATCAATACTGTTGTCTGTTTGCCTTTTTCAGGTCTGTATTCAAGAATATTTAATAGATAATCTCAATCTATTTCTCTGATCTATGCCCTAGAGCACCCCTCTTGTTTTTCTGCCCTTGCTGAAGCACCAAAGCTCACTCTTTCGTTTTGAGTTTTATGTCAAGCCGTCGAATTTTCATAATCACGGACCAGAGAGGTCCTTACATGTTTGATAACAAAGAGAATGACTTCACAAGTCTCATAATTGTGGTCCCATGTTCAGAGACATATGCCGAACCCAGGGAACTCTCAAGCACTCAAGTGTTTTATTCAGCAATCAGGCTTTGGTGACATGAATGGAGTGGCTCAGACTGACTCAACACTTACGTGTAATCTTACATTTCACTCCCCTCTCTCTTTCTCTCTCGTCTAGAATATGAATTTTCGAAACCACAGCGCAAACTTTTCTTTTCTTTTTCTTTTCAAAGAATGCTCATTTGGAAGAGTGTTGTGAATGTTCTGGGAATATTTACTGTACATTTTTATTTTTGCCTTGCATTGTTAGTTTCTGCCCCACCGCAGAATGAGTCGCATCACTGAGCTGTCATTGGGTGTGATGACGTCTCTGCACAGTTTAGAGTGACAAGATTGTCGTTGGTGAAATGTAACTATTGCCAACTGAAGTTGTTGCTGTTTTATGTATTATTCAATGTTTTATTCACTGTTGTAAGGCGACCTTGGGTTTCTTGAAAGGCGCCCTATAAATAAAATGTATAATTATTATTATTATTATTGTGAAACACTTGAGTCAACGGGTCACATTGAAGATTTGAGGGCTCTGAGCCAGGCCTTTTGGTCTCGCTTTAAGTTAGAAAAGTTCTGTTTTGGGAGGCACTGTAGAGCAAGCAGTAGCCCCAACCACATACAGGCTTGGCGCTCATGGGGGGACACAGGTTCGAATCCGGCCGGTTGTCGTATCTCCTGTCCATTCCCCAGCTCCTCTCCCCCGCATTTCCTGTCCCACTCTTCACTGCACTATCGATTAAAGGCAAAAAACCCAAAATAAATTACAAAAGTTCTGTTTCTCTAAGCAGGATCCAATCTGATTTCTTCATCACTGGCATCATCATCACCATCACCCATCCCCTCCACCTCCACCTCCACCTCCAACTCAATCTCCTCATTCTTCTTCTTCTTCTTCATCACTATCACCCATCCCCTCCACCTCCTCCTCCTTCTTCTTCATCATCATCTTTTTCATTTTCATCTTCCTCTTCCTTCTCATTCTTCTTCTTGTTCTTCTTAATGTTCCTGTGCTTGACTTCTAGATGTATCGGCAGAAATTTGATCAGGGTAGGATATGAGTTTCTGCCAAAAAAAAAACTAGTAACTCATAGGATGGGGTACTAACCTGTCTCTCTCTCTCTCTCAATTGTGTCTCATTCTCAATCTTCTCCTCAACCCAACATTTCACCTATCACACTTTCCCAATCTCCACACCAATCTCTCTGCTACATCCACTCCTTACATATCTCCCTCTCTTCTATTCTTCTGATAGAGAAGTTTTTTAATGAAGACATTGTTATTGTATTTTAATCCGCTTGCTTTTCCTGTGTGCTGACAGGCTGAGGCCTTGACTGTCTTGCTGAGGCAGACCACCTGTTTTTGTACTGATAATCATACACACTGCTCAACTCTCAAGGACATATTCTGAGATCACTGCAGCAACTTCTATAGCGATGGGACGGGAGAATACCGCCCTTTGTGTGATGAAACCTGTTTTTTCTACTCACATAATGCTGGCTGCGCCCAGCTCCTCTTTGGAGTTTGTTCATGATATTTGGTTGTGACACATCTCCCTCTTTTGCAAAAGATATAAAAGTACTATTCTAAATTCTGATTGCTGGTCTATGTCTCATCAATGTAAACGTCTTAATATAATTTATCTAACATCTTCTCTCTCCCTTTCTCCACACTCTCTGCACATTCCCTCTGTTTCCCTCTCTCCCTCTCTCCTTTATATTTCACACTCTATCTTTCTCTTTCTGGGTCTCCTCTCTCTGTTGGTCTATGGTTCCATCCTGTTCATCCACAGACACACACACACACACACACACACACACACACACACACACACACACACACACACACACACACACACACACACACACACTCCCTCCACACGCTTTGCTACTCTCTCTCTCTCACACACAAATAAACACTCTCCTTCCACACTTTCTGCCTCTCTCTCTCTCTCTCTCTCTCTCTCTCTCTCTCTCTCTCTCTCTCACACAAAAACATTTACACACACCCACTCTATCCCTCTCACACAGACACAAACACACACCCACTCTCCCTCCCTCAAACAATTACATTAATTTTTTTTTATATAGCAACATAACAATACAATTGTCTCTAGGTGCTTTACAGAGCCCAGAGCCAGAACACACAAACACACACAAACACACACAAACACACTCTCTCTCCCTCCACATTTTCTGTACATTCTTTCTGTCTC
>NC_137918.1:14840684-14843184 GCF_963457725.1 Sprattus sprattus | reverse complement strand
GTCATTTGATAATCCTGCGTTATCAGTCCACTTGTCGCACAGTCCACTGTTAGCATGCCACAGTGGAAAGCCGTAGGGAGGGCTAGGGGGCATATAACGTGATTATTTTCTCGATCGAAATTGTGTTTTTGCCGTCCTTTCTACGGGATCCGGTGAAAGTTGAATGTATAAGATGGTCATATACTACGTTGCTCTGATTGGTTCTAGGTATCCAATTGAGCAAAGAGGCATTTTCTTTCCTGGTTAGTTGAAACACGCCCCATAATCACAGCTCAAATGGAGCAGTATCAGACTCATATTCTCACTATGACATCGTCAGTCTACTGTCCTACATCCTGTATTAATATGTGTAGTAACCTCATTTGCACACTGTAAGCTGTTCTACCAATACTTTGAATGCTGGCTTCTCTCTCCATTTTTACCTGCCATCAATCTTTTGTATATATATATAGGATGTACGCTAATATGAAAAAAAAAAAGTGAAAGTCCTCTCTATTGATACATCTGACTGATGTATGTATGAATTCATCTGTTTTCCTTGTCACTGTCCCAAGTGCTTGCTCAACGCCATTCAGGCTGTGGGCTACGTAAAGCGCATTGAGACAATTTCAATTGAAATGTGTGCTATATAAACAAATAAAGTTTAATAGAATTGAGGCCTGACTTTTCTGTCGTACCTTTTGGTGTGTTTTACACTGGTAACTTTTCATCTAGACCAATTTCTGTATCTTGAATTTCTATTTTGGTGCTGGTAGGCTATGCCTATGTGTCCACATGCTGTATTAGTCTGTGTTAGTCTATTACTATCACATCATATTTGTAACTCATGCTGCAGAGAGGTTTATTTTAAGTGGATGATGGGTTAGCATATGAAGAAGAAACATCCGGTTGCTCTTCCCAAGGTAATGCTGCCAAATGCCTGTGCAGATGTATCAGGGGCAGATGCAATGTCATGGTGACACACAGACTGAAACTTAACCAGCCTGCACAGACCTCAGGAAGTGGGTCTGCCAACTGCTTGAATGGGAGCGCAATTTTGTTTTTAATGCAAAACAATTATTTTACGACTTCCTGCTAATGGCAGGATGAAGAGAACGATAAAAAAAGATTGTTACTTGTTGCTCACATCATGCTCACGTCATTAATGGGGTTTTTAAAGTATGTTCATGTTTATTTTATGAAGTTAACTGGGTTGCTAAAAGCTTTTCAGGTCTTGCTGACTCAACTAGCAACTTGATGGACAAATATATTTTCTTACTTTTTCGGTAGTGCAGATTCAGAGTGCCTACATATTAGAAATTAACTATAATAATACAATAAAAAAATAAAAATAAAAAAATGTGTTAACATAAGCATAACAGAAAACGAGGTCAGAAATGCCTTCCTGAATAAAAAAGTTTTATTTATGACATGTGTCTATGTGTGAGATGAGTGTCATGGGCTTGACTCAGATTGGAGCCACACGTTAGTATTAGATTTCATGATTAGTGTTATACCCCTCTACACCCCTACTGGCTTTGCAGTGGCAGTGCAGCATTTAGGTGGTAAATGGGCATAATTAACCTGATTGTCAACACCTGAGGACGAGGTGTGCATACAAGACATGCAGTTTGCCCTCAGAAGGAGGCCTTGCATTCACACCATGCTTCGGAGGCTGGTGATCACCATGTGTTTAACACACACACACACACACACACACACTCACCCTCACATTCACACTCACACTCACACTCACACTCACACTCACACTCACACACACACTCACACACACACTCACACACACACTCACACACACCCTCACACACACACACACACACACACACACACACACACACACACACACACACACACACACCATGCTTCGGAGGCTGGTGAGCACCATGAGTTTGGTGCTGGTGCTTGGCACTCAATATTTGACTGTGTTTTGTGTTAGATGATGTATAGTGTTTTTGTACAACTCTGTGGTCTGTCTCCAATTTATGTTGCGGCTCACGAGTCAGGTCGTAACAATTAGAAAGAACTCCAGCAAGAAATACTGTGTAAGTAAAAAGATAAAGGGCTAGATGTTACTCATAGATTTGTATTCACAAGGGATTAAAAATGAAGGGCTAATCAATTTATACCAAATGTTTTTTTCTTTTTATTTAATGAAGCACAACATTTTATGTAACACATTTCTTGGATCACAGTCAGTTCATACGCCCAGACAACATTTGTAGGCTCTAAAACATTTATTTTTTATAAGTATCTCATAGAGAAGGCATACCTTAGCTAAAGACATTCTAAGAAACACCTTGGAATGTTAAGGTACAGCTTGAAGTATAACTTACAAATGGCATAGCGTTAAGAAGGTTATTTTAACAGCCCCTTTTAAAGGATAATACTATCACATAGCAAGGGAGAGGTACTGTATGATTAAACAACAAACAAGGCTGACTTCAGTCAGTTTTTATTAGCACAAACGACACACAGTAACACACACGTGCACATATAGTGGCGA
>NC_137918.1:14830684-14833184 GCF_963457725.1 Sprattus sprattus | reverse complement strand
TAGAAACTGATTTTTACATCAGCGCAAGTGTAGTGCTTTTAAATGATAAGAGAGAATGACATACTTGCCCGTGGTAACAAAACACATTTTACAATTAAATTACCCTTAGACTGTGACAGGAGTTTCATCATAGACAGACATTGTATGATTTGATCTCTTGGAATGTGCCTGTGAGCATTCAAAACATGTGGCGTGCTGAGCTACTGAGTCAAAGAGCACAACGTTTGCACAGAATATGATAATTAAGTCAGTAAGGATAATTGATGTGTGTGTGTGCACACACAGGAGGTAAAGACAAAGTGTGTGTTGATCCGTAGTCATGACTGGTTGCATGAATCTGAGAATGCCCCCTAGTCCACCTACAGAGACTTTCAAGTTAAGTTTTTCTATTTGTTTACTGAACATCACCTTTACCGAACCCAACACCCAACCCCTAACCTTAACCATACATTGTAGTTAAGAGAGTTTCAACAGATAGTTTGTTTAAAAGCTGAGCGTCTGTAGATTGTTTTTAAGGGAAGTGGAACAGCTGGGAATGAGAGCATGTCAGCTGTTTTACATATTTTTATCAGGAAATATGTGCACACTGAAATTGAATATTGACCACATCATTTCTTGAAACTGCAGGTTGTTTTGGGGTAATTTCACACAATTGCTTTTACTCCAAAAGCATCAGCAATGACAAATCAGTCTATCCAGAATGTAGTTAGCAGTCCAAGTCCAATGTCATGGCTAAACCTTACTAAATTAAGCAATAAGCCCCAAGAGGCCGTGCTTTGCGCTGATTTTAGAACAGGTAAGGGAGTTGTTAGGCACGACGCGAAGCGGAGTGCCGTTAAACCCCCTTACCTGTTCTAAAATCAGCGCAAAGCACGGACTCGCGGGGCTTATTGCTTTTCTAAACCTGTTACTAAACATAATTGATATGGTTTCATAAATAAAGACAATTCAATTTAAGAAACAATAGTTTAATGATAAACCGTCATTCTTCCGCCACTAAAAATTACAGTTCCTAAATAAATCGTTGCCACGCAACCCTTGAAGCAACGCAACAGCCAGATGGAACACTGGGTATGAAATGCGCTATATGAATGCCTTGCCATTCGCTGCGCAGTAATATGGAATGTAATCAGGTCAAATTGTAAGGTAATGCTGGATTTTACAACGGCTTTTAGCCAATCACAATCAAGGATTTGAACAATCAGGTTTAGAATGTGATTTATATCACAGAGAGAAGCACCGCCGAATCCATCCCACAGTGACCCGAAGGACATGAAAACTGAAAAAAAAAAGGTTTATTCAAAGTCAAAGTCAGTTTTATTGTCACACAGCAGGACCCACAACACCACACACATGCATTTGGCGGCGACACAGGACACAGGACACACACACACACACACACACACACACACACACACACACACACACACACACACACACACACACACACACACACACACACGCATGCTGATGAAGCTTCTTGAGACATCATATGATGTTCACTTAAAAACACTTGTCATAATATTGCACGAATGTGTTATGACTATCATATCATATTGAAATTGGAGAGGCTTTTTTCCCCTTTAGCCTTTTGTGCGGTATAATTAATCTAATTACACAGCCCCACATCAAAACTGGGACAGACATAAAAAAAAAAAAAAAGTATGCACGTGTCCACCTTGATACAATCAGTGAGAGCTGTGGGGAGTCGACCTATTTCACTCAATGGCACAGGAAAGCACAGCATGCATGCAGTTATCCACTTCCTCCTCTCACACGGCCCCTACCTTCCATTTCCTCCTTCAGGGAAGAGCAGTGGTGGAGCCACAAGAGGACTAAAATGATTTGGACTGAATTGGTCTTAGAGAGTTGATTGCAAAACACATGAGAACTATGCTGTGTTCTTGTTATATTGGAATTCTTGGCAGTAAGTGAAGTGGAGCAGGATACATGTATTTGAAGGTATCCTAGCCCCAGCCCCATTCTTAAAACCACATGGCATGTGTGTGACTGCATGGGCTGTGACCAAGATGATGTTATGGAAGGTACACTGTAAACCCGAACAAGTTCAGAGAACTCAAAACTTTTGATGTAACCGATTACATAAGAAAATTTGAGTACATATATTATTTTTTTTAAGTAAACTTAACTCAAAAATTATACATGAAGGAATGAAAATGTATAATTTTTGAGTTAAGTTTACTTAAAAAAAATAATATATGTACTCAAATTTTCTTATGTAATCGGTTACATCAAAAGTTTTGAGTTCTTTGAACTTGTTCGGGTTTACAGTGTAGTGTCATTGGGAATAAGAGTATCCATTCAGCTGTTGTTAATTCTGTAGTGTCACTGATTATGTGGTGACATGCAGTGGTGTAGTCCAGGGTATACGCAGGTATACGGAGTATTCCCACTTCTTTTTTAGTCAGCATTGCGTATAACCACTTCTTAAAACAGGGCGTTTATCCTGTGCTGTATGCTTAAGAAGAATTGTGTGCTT
>NC_137918.1:14823184-14825684 GCF_963457725.1 Sprattus sprattus | reverse complement strand
AAGGCAGACACACACTGGTGACGTCCGTAGCCCCGGGAGAGGCCATCTTGCCCAGCAGTCCTCTTTTCATTGTGTTTGATTGTTTTTCCACTCTATCTTTCTATTCTTGCTCTAGCCCTCCACTCACAAGCGCACTTACTCTCATGGGCACTAATTAAGAAGTAGGCCAACCTGGACGCGCTAGACTAGTGGATGCGATCGTTACATGTTTTGTTGTGTGTGTGTGTGTGTGTGTGTGTGTGTGTGTGTTTTTTTAGCCAAGTGAAGTGGTCGTTGGGCCTCATGCAAGCAATACCACACATGGAGAGGGTCGATGGCAGCCACATAAGACCACTTGAAAGCATTCATTCATTCATTTTCCCATGTTTAAAAGTCCCCATGGGACTTGCAATGACGCAAGTTTGTTAAGTTGTTTGGGTTTGAGCGTCTTTGGATACCAGAGTCCTTGTTTACCTTGCTGTCTGCGTAAGAGACAGCGTTATCGTTATTAGCAAATGGATTCTCATTATATATCCATTTAGGTTCATCAAGTCTCACGTATTTGTGCACTCCTCTTGCTCTCCCTGTTTAAGTGCAGGACACAAAATCCATGTTTGCAAAGGTCTGAAGCAACTCTGAGACAGGCACAGATTTATCAGAGACACTACAGGAGACCCAGTTGATAAACAGGAAGTTGACCTTATTTCTACACCTCAGGGAATATATTTCCCAGGCTTGAAAGAGACAGCTGAGCAAATTGACATTTTCGTCTTGCAGGTCAAAGGTCGTGGGTCGCAGGTCGCAAGCAAACACATTTAATCAAAGTCACTTACACTTATATACAGTAACAGTCAAAACATTGGACACACCTTTCATTTTTTGGAGAATTGTTTTCTTTACTTTTATTATTTTCTACATTGTAGATTAATACTGAAGACATTTAAACTTTGAAAGAACACATATGGAATGATGTACAAAACAAAAAAAAGTATTATTTACCATGTAGAAAATAATGAAAAAACTTCTCAAAAAACAAGAAGGTGTGTCCAAACTATTGACTGGTACTGTACATATACATATTAAATTAACACTATGGAGTTTCTGGAGCCGCCAGGCAGGGGGCTACTTTCTGCTGGACTATTCAGTAACTGATTTGCTGTCTTGCTTTGTCTTGTGTTGACTTGCTTGATGTTTGACTGTTAGGAAAGTTGTTGGCAAGCTAGCCAACATAGCTATCACAATAACATTTCAAAGAAGCCGACGCGAGAGCACTTATAACTAGCATCAATGTCCAAGCGTGTTATAACAAGCTTGCCAACGTTGCTAATGACATGTCTTGCTAGCGGCTAAAATTAACGAAACCTGTTGAAATTTGCTTACTTTGTTTATGACAAACTAGCAGGCCAACGACTTTCCTAACACAGTCAAACATCAAGCAAAGACAAAAGACAAAGCAAGACAGCAAATCATTTACTGAATAGTCCAGCAGAAAGTAGCCCCCTAGCTGGCAGCTCCAGAAACTCCATAGTGTTACTTTAACATGCACACTATCGAAACTTGAACCTATGATATAGAGCCTTGTAAGCGAGGGAGAACTGCAATCAACAATGTAATGGCTGCTTGAGCCCCATGCATTCGGCATAATGGGGGCCTAATTCTGGGGCCGACATCTTTGAATTCTCATGCTTTAATTTCAGTGCTCAGCAGCACAGCGCCCACACAGTGTTTTCATAGGAGGCTAGTCAGACTCCATCGGCTCAGACAAACAGCACTCACGTCTGTGCAAGCGAATGTGAAGCTTTCATTAACGACTAACCTTTTGAAGCTGAGATCAAGGGTTCACCCTGCCCATGGCAAAATGCAGGACAGGCAAATTGGTCTAGGGTTTTGAAATGGACGTTTCAGTTTTGACTTTCAGGCATCAATTAATGTCAGATCAGTTTGGCTGAAGTGGGACATTGGTAGATTGAAGAAATTCAAGTGCTGTTAGAAAATTCTAATCCGTTGCGCAACAAGTGGGCCAGATGCTCCATGGGGTGACAGGAGGTGTAGAATTCGTTTAGTAATCAGAAGGTTGCTAGTTCGATTCCCTGTGGAAGCGTCCTTGAGCAAGACACTGAACCCCTAATTGCTCCTGATGTGCAGTGTGCCATCAGTGTTAATGTAAAAAAAATCTGTATACATACATGTAAGTCGCTTTGGATAAAATGTAAATGTAAATATTAAAGCAGAAATAGCTATTTTGTCAAACCGACTTGGCAGATGCCATTCCCTTTCATGAACTCATGAGTGTCAGTGTTGAATGAGACACCTGTGTCTTGACAATGTCTCATAATGTTAGATATCATAAAAGCCTATGTCACATGCTAACATGCTCTCCTAGCATCAACCTTTATGAGTGCTGTCATGGCAATTGCACTGTAATTAACATAACACAACAGAACATGACAGTAACATTTCTGGAAACATTATTAATTATCATTATTATGATCACATCTATTGCATCTGTCATGGCATGTTT
>NC_137918.1:14815684-14818184 GCF_963457725.1 Sprattus sprattus | reverse complement strand
ATCATTCAGCACAACAAAATGTGATTACGCAATGTGTGCAGGCTTGTGTGTTTCTCAAACTTTAAAACTTCATAAAAAGTCATAATTACACTGTAATAAGATTTGAATAGATGCTTACACAAGGCCATGTTGCTTAAGGGCTCACATTTGATCTGAGTGAAGATCAGAAGGAGTAGCCGGCTCAGGCTTAGTTGTTATAGAGAAACACGTTTGCAGATAACCTCAGTTGGACATGGTTATGCTGAGTTGATTATTGTCAGACTATCACCTAAGGGGCATACTGCAGTTGCAGAGATCTAATGCACCTGTGAGGGTGACACACACAGACACACACACACACACACGCAGACACACACAGACACACACACAGACACACACAGACACACACACAGACACACACAGACACACACACAGACACACACACACACACACACACACACACACACACACACACACACACACACTCACACACACACACACACACACATGCTGCACCCCAACCAATGAGCAAGTTGTAGTTGCAGCAGAAGAGGAAGAAGAATTTGAATTGTTTGCTGTCCATCAACCGTGGAGTGAATAAGTGACGTCTCTTGCTCTTACTCTTCAGTGTTCATTAAAAGCAATCTCTGCAATTCAGTCAGAGTGCCACCATCCTAGTAGGGCTTCCTTTCCTAGTAAGATTTCAGACATTCTGACCATTAAAAGCCTATTGATTCTTAAAAAGTAGGACATCCAAAACGACAACAAGGCTGGTGACAACAACAGTGCAGAAATCAATTATTGCTTAGCAACCAGACAGAACTTTGTCCCAGCCTTAGAGGTCCAGTAACCTTTGAGTCTAGACTGAGACAGAAGGGTGCGTATGACATGTGTTGTGATTTGTATGTGTGTGTGTGTGTTGTGATTCGTATGTGTGTGTGTGTGTGTGTGTGGAGAGGGGGGGGGGGTGTATGTGTGTACTGTACGTGTGTGTATGAACTTGTGACTATGACATGTGTTATGCATATGTGTGAGGGTGTGTGTTTCTGCGTTTCCCATGACGGGCTGTCTGTGGCAAGACTGACGTGGCTAAGCTTGTGTGTGTGTGTGCATGTGTGTGTTTAGTGTGTGTGCACGTGTTTGGGATGGTACACCATCTTTGACACTAAAGAAAGGATTCATTGTATCTGCTGAACACATACAGGTTTCAATCAGAGGAGATCCTTGAGAGCTCCCTCCTCCACCAACTCTGCTGAACCACAGGATCACACACACACACACACACACACACACACACACACACACACACACACACACACACACACACACACACACACACACACACACTCCTCCTCCACCAACTCTGCTGAAACACAGGATCAGGGTCGATCAGTTGCTCTGCCCTGGAAAAAAGAGGCAACACATTCTTTTTTTGTCACAGCCGCTGCCACGCCCCCGTCATCTGATTACAAATTTTGCCAATATCATTTTAAACTCTCACTAACCGTTGTTGCCACGCCCCCGTCCCCTGCTCGGAAATATATATATATTTCCTTCGGAGGGGCAACTTCAGTTGAGGAGGGCAAAAGGGCAGTTGCCCGAGCAACCTTAGCCCACTCCTATGCACGACCCTGCACAGGAGTCATCCACGGTGAGGAGGCCTAGTGGAGAGCATATGTAACTGCAGGCCATGTGGTTAAGCAATGTGCCTATCCCACCGAGGTCATGGGTTTGATACCCAGAAGCACCCCAGCGGTCCTGTTTGTAATTGTGGTTGTGGACTCTCATGGAAATGTGTAGAAATGCAATACATGAGACACACACACACACACACACACACACACACACACACACACACAGTATGCAACAGCTACATTGAAATAAAGGGACACAAACTAAAAGGGGAAGAGTTGAGGCCATTTTTAACTGTGTTATTTAAGGCCGTCATTTCTGCCTTCTATTTCTGAAAATAAATCAAGCAAAAAAAAAAAAGCGTGTTATAACCGGCGACATAAAAGGCAACGACCCTATGGCACACACAGGTCAGTGACACAGTAATGATTTCAAAACAACACACTCCAAAACAACATACATGGCGCACACACACATATGCAGTAGTGTTCGTATTACATAAACATGTTGTTGAGGAAACACACATACATGCCCATAATGAGTCGGTTGAAAAGTAGGTTTCTTCGCAGAATTCGTAAATTGCGGCCAATTTACCTTTGTTTTGTGTTTCATATTTGTATTTTCCTAGGGTTAGGCAAATAAAAATAGAGCATTCAGTCCAGAAACCACTTTATATTTCAATTTGTCGAAGACAATCAATTACGTTACTTTTATCTTGGTGAGGCTTATTGGATGCTAAATTGGCAAGAATATACTAAACCGAAGAAACACATTCGCTTCTATATCAGGCTCAGTCCAGCAAAGTAACTCCTTGTCTGTATTTGGTCAGCCAATGTAGGCGATATATATAGGGTATTGACTGATATGGTTGGCAAAGTGGCTGCTATGA
>NC_137918.1:14803184-14805684 GCF_963457725.1 Sprattus sprattus | reverse complement strand
TCATGTATGCCACGGAACTGTTGAGAGAGGCATTGCAATGTTTAATCATAGAGAGCGTCTTTTTTTTTTATTCCACTGAGTAGGTGTGAGCTGTGTGGTTTGTGTGGCTGAGTTCATTTAATCAGAGAATCTAACAAGTGCAATTAGCACAGGCATTTATTCCACTCTTGTGTTTGTCTAGATGGGAGAGCCGAGAGCTTGGTTCTCCCTCCTCCCTCCTCTCGTCGCACTAATGAATTCATGCATTGATTTATCCATCCCATCGCTCAGATAAAAGCTATTACTTTGATTATATTCATGTTTTGTAATAGTTCTTCTGTTTTGGTATGTCCTCTCCCTTCACTTGCGAATCTTCACACTGTATGGCTTTTGAGGCACCACTCCCGAGTTGTTTTTGTTCTGAGTTGTGCACTATTCTGAGTTGTTTCTGTTCTGGGTTGTGCACTATTCCGAGGTTGTGCACTATTCCGAGTTGTTTCTGTTCACTACACACACACACACACACACACACACAATAGTGTTGTGCACTATTCTGAATGTAACCCAAACAATGGAACTCAGACATTCAGCAGCACACTGTCCACCCAGGAAACATTGCTTTTCAAAAAACGAAAAAATAATAATAATAATAATAAAAAAATGCACTGTCTGCTGTCATAAGGTGGTCACGATATGCTGCTGCCGGAATGGTATTATGGACCGGATGTCCAGTCCACGGCCCTGTCCTCTTAAAACGATGTTGGCCCACTCCCCGCCATTCTTATCTAATGTGCTTTTAATATGTGCAGGTAAAAAAACATATCACCAGCCCCTGGCTTGAGTCTATTTGGGTCTGAATGCATGTTTCACCAAACTAGCTAATGTAGCTAATGGATTTCAACAAGGTGACAACGCAGAGTTTCACTCCAGCGAGCCAATGGCAGGCAGATCAAGCCCGTATTTCTAAAGAGGGAGAGGGTTATAATGGCCCAGGCTCATGATCTTAGGGACGAGATATGGATTTGTACTGGGCTGTATCTCCATTGGGTTTATTTTCA
Organism: Sprattus sprattus; assembly: GCF_963457725.1. Taxonomy (NCBI): domain Eukaryota; kingdom Metazoa; phylum Chordata; class Actinopteri; order Clupeiformes; family Clupeidae; genus Sprattus; species Sprattus sprattus. Next base: position 14,804,647 of record NC_137918.1, on the reverse strand, counting down.
TGATTCAACATCCTGTTTTTTGTATTTGTGTGTTTTTTTTTTTTTAGTTTGTTCCTCTCTTCTGGCACAATGTTTTGGTCATGTTTCTATTTTCGGGCCTATTATTATTATAAGTTTTGCTTCCAAAAGCAGAAATGCATCGATATTTTTGTACAGTGAGTCATCCTCCTAAGAGGTGGAGGTCCTTCTAAGATGAACGTTGTCTTCCATTGGAAGTGTATTCGCTGGGGGACCATTCGCCTTGGCCACCACTCTTCCTACCCTGTGAGCTATATTTGGCTCCCACTCTCTTCTTCCCTGGCTTTTTCTAGAACCATCCTGGGTCCATTATGTCGGCAAGGTCTTTATGCTCCCTTCATGTTGAGAGTCCACTCAATAGCAAAAACAAGAAGAGCATATGAGTTGAAGGACAATGCTTTTTATTCCGTCGCAATCTATTTTTTGTGTCTTTTTTTCCGTCTCGAGCTCAGAAGCGGAACTGAACCCGAGTTGATGCACCTGTTGTGAGATAGGTGACGCGTGACGGAGGTCTTGGGGTTCTTCCGGTGCTGCGTCGGCACATAGAAGTCAGCTGAGAAAGCATGCAAATAAAAAAGTAAACCACTTAGGCCATGCTTTTCTCTTTTCTTTTTTTCCTCAGCCTCTGCCCACGTGCCCAGCTCTAATTCGTCTTAGGCAGCGGTGTGTGTGTGTGTGTGTGTGTGTGTGTGTGTGTGTGTGTGTGTGTTTGAGTGTGTGTGTGTGTGTGTGCCCAACTCTAATTCGTCTTAGGCAGCGGCACTCAGCCTGGGTCTTCGCAGGCTGACAACGTGTAAACAGCTTCCTGCCGCTTTCCTTTTTGCAGAGGTGGGCGAATGCATTTCCTGTGTTTGTATGTGTGTGTGTGTGTGTGTGTGTGCGTGTGACTGTGTGTGTGTCTGTGTGTGACTGTGTGTGTGTGTGAGTGTGTGTGTGTGTGTGTGTGTGTGTGTGTGTGTGTGTGTCTGTGTGTGTGTGTGTGTGTGTGTTTGTGTGACTGTGTGTTGGAGTGAACAAGTGGGTTTTGCTCTCTCTCTATGTGAGCTTGTGGAGTGCTTTTGTGTCTGCGTATGTGATTCATTGATTGCGTATGTGTCTGTGAGGGCAGGAGGGTTGTGTGAGTGTGTGAGTCTATGAATGTGTGTTTGAGTATAGAAGAGTGTGTGTGTGAGAGAGAGAGAATGTGACTGGTTGTTTGTGTGTGTGTTTGAGTATAAAAGTGTGTGTGTGCGAGAGAGAGAGAATGTGACTGGTTGCTTGTGTGTGTGTTTGTGTTTCCTGGAGTGTGGGTGCTGGTAGGCCGTGAAAGTCTTTCCGCTCCTCCTCCCAAACAAGTTGAAAAGTCTTTCCTTTCCTGTAAACCCTGATCCCCTGCTTTGTGTGTGTGTGTGTGTGTGTGTGTGTGCGTCTGTGTGTGTGTGTGTGTGTGTGTGTGTGTGTTTGTG
>NC_137918.1:14783184-14793184 GCF_963457725.1 Sprattus sprattus | reverse complement strand
CCACACATGACAAAGTCATGTGTTGATTTTCGTCCTCTAAGTGTACCTCGTCACGTTACTTTGTCCCTAAAAATATGCCCTGTTTTGTTGGAGGCCATTTTAGCTCTTGAGCTGAAGGCTCTTTAGAGTCTTGTGTGGGACTAAATGGCACTTGTGTTTGACAAGCCCGACAGGATCTGATCTCGTAATGGCACAGAATGGTGTCATTCATGTGTATTGGCAACAGAAGTTGAAAGCATGACATAACTTTTATGTATATATCAATACTTGTATGTATATATCAATACTTTTTGTGAAGCTGGAATGAAATCACGTTGGTTGTCTCATCAATTTAGAAACATGGGCAGGCTGGAAAAGTTGGACCTATGTTCACTTGTGTTTTACAGATAAGACAAGGACTCTTATTATCTTTCATCTAAGCAGTACCTGGATTATGCAAGGCCAGCAGCCAACATTCTGGCACTCTAAAGCAGTGCCTGGATTATGCAAACCCAGCCGCCAACATTCTGGCACAATGATCTCTCAATTCTCTCTTTCTGTGACTTCCTTTTTCCACACCGCATCCTAACTCACTCCTAACTGTGACTTCCTTTTTCTCTCATTAGGTCACACTGCATCCTCGTACTGCTTCTCTCTCAGTCTCTCTTTCTGTGACTTCCTTTTTCCACACCGCATCCTCGTACTGCTTCTCTCTGAGCCTCACTCCTAACTGTGACTTCCTTTTCTCACTTTAAGCCACTCTGCATCCTCGTACTGCTTCTCTCTCGGTCTCTCTGAGCCTCACTCCTAACTGTGACTTCTTTTTCTCTCATTAGGTCACACTGCATCCTCGTACTGCTTCTCTCGCAGTCTCTCTTTCTGTGACTTCCTTTTTCTCTCATTAGGTCACACTGCATCCTCGTACTGCTTCTCTCTGAGCCTCACTCCTAACTGTGACTTCCTTTTTCTCTCATTAGGTCTCACTGCATCCTCGTACTGCTTCTCTCGCAGTCTCTCTTTCTCATACTTCTTTTTCCACACTGCATCCTCGTACTGCTTCTCTCTCAGTCTCTCTGAGCCTCACTCCTAACTGTGACTTCTTTTTCTCTCATTAAGTCACACTACATCCTCGTACTGCTTCTCTCGCAGTCTCTCTGAGCCTCCCTCCTCACAGACTTCCTCTGTCTTTACCGTTGCCCTTTTCTTGCTGGAGTGAAAGAAAAAAAAAAACGATTTCCCCTCGGCGAGCAGCAGGAGCACCATCCTACATTAAACAGAAAAGAGGCCGACCTGGACCAACCATAATGCTCGCTCCCCCAGGAGTTAATGTTCTTACTCCCCTGGACCAACCATAATGCTCGCTCCCCCAGGAGTTAATGTTCTTACTCCCCTGGACCAACCATAATGCTCGCTCCCCCAGTGGTTAATGTTCCTACTCCCCTGGACCAACCATAATGCTCGCTCCCCCAGGAGTTAATGTTCCTACTCCCCTGGACCAACCATAATGCTCGCTCCCCCAGGAGTTAATGTTCTTACTCCCCTGGACCAACCATAATGCTCGCTCCCCCAGGAGTTAATGTTCTTACTCCCCTGGACCAACCATAATGCTCGCTCCCCCAGTGGTTAATGTTCCTACTCCCCTGGACCAACCATAATGCTCGCTCCCCCAGTGGTTAATGTTCCTACTCCCCTGGACCAACCATAATGCTCGCTCCCCCAGGAGTTAATGTTCTTACTCCCCTGGACCAACCATAATGCTCGCTCCCCCAGTGGTTAATGTTCCTACTCCCCTGGACCAACCATAATGCTCGCTCCCCCAGGAGTTAATGTTCCTACTCCCCTGGACCAACCATAATGCTCGCTCCCCCAGGAGTTAATGTTCCTACTCCCCTGGACCAACCATAATGCTCGCTCCCCCAGGGGTTAATGTTCTTACTCCCCTGGACCAACCATAATGCTCGCTCCCCCAGGAGTTAATGTTCCTACTCCCCTGCAACAATTCAGAAGTACGCAGGGGTGGGCAGTGACCTCCCAAATTTCTGCTCTGCCCATCCAAATTGGACAACTTTATTCTGCCTTTTGAATCTGCCATGTCAGTCATGTTCATTTAATTTACCCTGTCAAAATGTCCAGAACAAACCAGACAGTTATCTCCAACGTATTCATTGTGAACATTATGTAATAGCCATGGGAATGTATTATGCAAATTGCATGAGGCAGAATCAGGCGTATAGCTGTTGAAAAGATCGGGGGCTGTCAAGTTTGCCTGAGGCTTTTTATTTTTATTTAAGGGAGATCAGCATTGGTCGGTTAGGAAGGTATTAAGTACATATTAGAATTATGAGTTGCAAAAGACAAAACTACTTTAGGTTTTCTTTTTAAAACCTAAAGAGCCTGTTTGTTGTTCCCCAAGTGAGCTCTGTCAATACTGTTTCTTATGGTCATGTCAGTAAAGCAGGTATTTTAACTAAATTGAACTAAGAGAGAGACACCATCACTTGACAGACTTGGCCGTCAGTTCACTGTAGGCTAACTATTTGTGTTAGTTACTACCAGGGACGTGCACAGGAATTTTGAAGGGCTGTTGCTCTGCCCTGAAGAAAAGGGGCAACACAATATTTTTTCACCGCGGGTGCCACCCACCCGCCATGTAATCGCAAATTTTCAAAATATCATTTTAAACTGTCACTTACCGCGAATGCCGCGCCCCCGCCATGTAATCGCAAATATTATTATAAAATATTTCCTTAGGAGGGGCAACTTATTTCCTTCGGAGGGGGAACTTCAGTTGAAGAGGGCAAACGGGCAGTTGCCCAAGCAACCTTAGCACACTCCTGTGCACGTCCCTGGTTACTACAGGCTCCCAAGGTTGGGTTGCCAGAAAAAAACAATTTAGCGCGAACATAATTCCATTCAATGTGGAATACTTAGACTCAAATACTTAAACCTTCAGGTTCTGGAACCAGGTTTTGGGTGTCTTCCAACTTGGGTGCGTGCACTGTGCAGCACTTGATTACTTCTCCGTCCTTCAACCACTGCAAGTCAAGCTCCACTCTGTTACACGGTCTGTCTGTCCCAGGCAAGACATGAAATATTCGGGGCTTCACATGAAATACCGGAGGCTAGCCCTTAGTGATCGGACCTAACGGTACGCCACTGGTGAGAACACGTTGTTACTGCACTGAGACGTCTGAGAAACGTCTAATGCTGTGAACAGATGAAGTTCAAATTGTGTTGTTTGGCCACAGGCCATATCACCACAGGGGTGTTTCGAGACATAGGAAGCAACATTTGTCAACTGTTACGCATGAGGGGGATCTATTCTGTTTTGCCAGTGGCACAGGGAACATTGTGAGGGTATAGGGAAGAATGCAGTCCACTTAGGCCGTGTACACACGGAACCTGGATTGCCTGAATCCAGAGACATTTTTGGATCCGGTACTTTTTTTTAATCGCGTCCACACTGTGTCGGGTTGAGAAATGTCTGCGTCCACAAGGAAAGGCTGAAGCGGAGCAGAGAGGTTGGATCCGCTGTTAAGACGTCATGGAGCATGCACATAGTGACAGAAGTCGAGATCCAAAAAGCAATCTTCCGAATGGCTAAACGACTCTACCACCTGAAATACCTGTTACCACAGCACTCAAACAGGACTAAATAGAATCGCGCACTCTGGGCGGATTGGGTGTCCACACAAACAAGGATCCGCTGGGTTCGAATCTACCTATTTTGGAGACTGGCTTCAAAAGGTTGTGTTATCAGTGACGCAATCCACCGGGTTCATGTGAATGACTCGACAACATTTTGTTCCGGATTCTGGTAATCCGGGTTCCATGTTGACAGGCCCTAAAAGGCCCGAAATTCAGTCAGTAAAAAATCTGAAAACAGACGTTTTCTTCAACAGGACAAAGGGTTCAAAGCATACCTTGAGTACACTCTCCACTGCAGCAGTCCCCCAGCCCATGTGAGCTGGCCTGGCCTCGAGCACTGAGCTGGCTCCTCTGCTCATCTATCCCAAAAGGCTCCAGCGTCTGACTGGCTGTTCCCTGTGTGAGTCACCACAGGGCATCCAGAGGCGTTTTTCAATGTTTTTTTTCTCCCTTTTTTATGAACTGGCCAGCGACTGAGGCTAGAGGCCACCGACTGCGCCCCCTCTCCGCCCAGCGCCCCTTTTTAACGGAACTCCGCGGTGATTAAACGGTGGTGTTGCAGGAGCACCGCGCCACATCAGAGGCCGCGGGGCCCATAAAGATCTTGGACGCCCCTTCCCCCCGCCCCGCGGGTCCCCCTGGAAGTACTTCATGAAAAGCAAACATTAGCTTTTGGGAAATGCCCTGCAGTCCCAAATCAGGGTTGAAAACAAGTCTTTCCTGTTTAGAGGGATGGCTTTGAGTACAGGTGAGTAAATAAATACTTCGAACCTAAATATGAATATGAAAATGTGAAAGATTATTTACCCCTCAAAACTCAATACTTTGATGCTGAAGTTAATGCTCACACTTGCAGCCTTTTCCTCATGTGTAAATCATTTTGAATAACTTTGAGCTGAGCAGCTGTATCAATAGTTGTAATGTGTAAGAATAGCCATATAAGTACATGTAAACTAGGAACACAGTCCTACACTGTAGAACAGTCAACTGTGTGAAAAGGTGCCCACCACAATTTTCTAGAAAACTGGAGTCCTCCTCCACTGGCTCTGTTCTTCTATTTATTCTCTGTAAAATAGTGACATGCATCAAAATAATCCCTCCCAAATGATTTCTACGAATGGAAGCCTGGATCAATAAGACCATCAGCCTTTCCTAATCTTTCCTAATCTACAGCAGGAGTTGTTGTTTGTTTACGCCTCCTTAAGGTAAGACAATACTGCAAACGGAGATCACTGGCCATGTTTTCTGTGAATGGACGGCAGAGTTACGGAGACATCACACTGTCTGCTGTGGAGTGGGCGTGTGTGGCATGGCAGGAAGTCTGCCCAGCATGGGTAGGCATGGGTGTAAACTCTTGTGTTGAAATATTGTCATTACAACTCTTGCTCAGCCTGCCTGAGCACACCATGAAGGCTAAACGCTCATTTTACAGTTAGTTGCCAAAACGATGAAATACATTTCTCCAAATATTTCTTTTTAATTTTTGTTATTGCTATATGATTGAGAAGGTTTCATGGAGAAAAAGAGGATTAGTTTTGCACAAACAGAACAGTTGCTGGTGTCTCATAGCTGACTTCAAACTACACAAATTCCTGAAATGATAAATGAACGGAAAACTTGCAGAATTGTAAAAAAAAAAAATGTTAATCAATCAAAAGCACAAAACAGCACAATGGCAGCAGTCATTATTCTTTTTCAGTGATCATTATCAAGACATATCGGACCTCTGAACGCTTGGATGGGCCATTCAATTCAATTGAACAGCATTCTGAAGAGCCATTCAATAATGTATAGTTAATAAATAATAATTAAGTGTAATAATAAGTTCATTAGCTAACACAGCAGGCAATAGGAAAGCAAAATGCAAAGTACCTGGCCTTCATAAAAAATCCCTCCAATTACACACCCATGTCCTTACTAGAGGTGTACAGAAACATACTGTATGTGGATAGGAGACTGGAAGTGGGCGTGGTTTGTTCTGGAAGTCACGTTCAACGGAGCAAATGTTGTATTTTCTGACCAAATATTTATTGTCAATGCAAATGTTATGCCTTCAAAAGCATGTCATTGATTAAATATTGGCACATACAGTACCAGTCAAAAGTTTTGGACACACCTTTTATTTTTTTGAGAAGTGTTTTCTTTACTTTTATTATTTTTTACATTTTAGAATAATACTGAAGACGTTTAAACAACGGAAGAACACATATGGAATGATGTACTAAACAAAAAAAAGTGTTCTCTACCATGTAGAAAATAATAAAATTAAAGAAAAAACCTCTCAAAAAATGAGAAGGTGTGTCCAAACTTTTGACTGGTACTGTAATTAATTATGAAATATATTTCCACATCCTCATACTAATGGCATTGCCCAAGAAAAGTATGACACGAGCTGGCAGAACATAGTCCACCACTAGCCTACACAAATAAAGCCAGTACAACCTTCTGTTCTTTGTTTGTACTGAAACTGAGTATGTAGTAAACCACAAAATCAATATAATGCTGTTACAGACCTAGCTGGGTTTCCATCCAACTATTAAATGCAAATAAATTATTTAACTTCCATAGAAAATCCTTGTTGCTGTCTGTTTGAATAATAGGGTGAAATAGGCTAGGTTGTTAGTTGATACCAAGTAAAAAATTCCATGAACCATATGGCTGATACATAGTAAACTAACATATACAGCTAAAAATGGCATGTGATGTATATTTAGGTTGCGGGGGTTTGAAGGAAAACCAGCTGCTCCACCAGGTGTTTGTTTGCTAGCTTTCTTTGAGTGATAGGTGGAACAATGAGCTCTCAGCCCACTACCAGCTGTGTGGTGGTGACAATCATTCCTCAACAATGTGTAGTGAATGATATGACTAGTTATTGAAATCAAATTCTTATGTTACAATGACCATTTTGGGCATTTGTAGCTTATTAGAGGGAATATCTGGCGCTCAGACACGCAATCCTAGATTATAATATTATAATATCAATTATAATATTTTTTTCCCAAATAATATAGAGCAACTTCGGGAAAAACGAATATCTGTTTCCATCACAAAATTTGTGCTTACCCAAATAACATATTTGAATTCAGGAACATCCCTGGTCTTTACTTTCGTTTTGTCAGTCTCAAAGTGCCTGTGCCTACCCACATCAGAGCAGAGCTGGCCAGGTTCTTCACTGACACTTAGCTGCTCTCTGGGTTACTCCCTCTTGACCTCACCTTAACACTGCTCTACTGAGGATGTGGTGTAAAAGCTACTTGGGAAAGTGCAACTAGGGAATTTAAAGTAAACGGGATAGCATGTCTCCATGAGCAAAAGCTAGACTGGTGCACAGAGTTCAGAGAACTGTCACTGCACAAGGGTTGAAGCTTTACTGATCTATTGATTTATTTCCAATGAATACCTACTATTTAACAAACAGGAATTATCCTCATCATGTGAAAGAGTTCAATTAACATTTGGGAAATATTTCTAGTGAAGCAGTTATATACTGGCCATTGGAGTGCAGTTACAGTTAATATACTGCATGTGTAGAACGTGCTCAAAATGCTTAAACTTCTGTAGAATCGCTTTTCGCCTCACAAGATGGCGGTCAAACGCAATATTCAATGAAAACCGCTGTGCATTCCCTGTTATTTATTGTTGGATGAAGAAGACACGATGCTCCTTCTGACGTAATCAGCTGCCTACACGAGAACGAAGACGAGCTATTTAAAGTGGAAGAGTAGACCTTTATCAGTGAGACTTATAAATACAGGACTCCTCCTTGTGTACTGACGCAAATGAGACTTAGGTACACTCCACTGAGCCGAATGGATCGTGATATATGGATGAATCAATGGTTAATTTTGACTTTCACTGCCACAAACATGTCACGCCACATGGTTGGCGGGGGATGTGACGCCAGATCCATGGTAACTTGCACACAGAATGATGTGGGGGTGTGATTGACGATTTATTTATATTTTCATTCTGCAAGAGACATTTTGGGGGGTTGTCACATGGGCTTGATAAACACCAGGTTCTTCACAGCCACCAGCCTTCCACATCTTATTTGAAAGAAAATGAGGATAAGACCCCACCTAATTGCTGTGTTGTTCAGCTGAACTGTACCCCTTTTGCTTCTGACTAAATTGAGGATTTGCAGTTACTCTTTTAGCTGACGCTTTTTTTAAGATAAAGTGGTGCTAGTTCTGTACTGTAGTATGCCTATTCTGTCAGAATGTTTGCAGCCTGGGAATCTAAACAAGCTTCTGGGGGTTCTTAACACCTTATGCTCAGTGGTGTAGTGGTCCCTGGAGAAGTGGGTATATTCTTAATCTGCAATGTTTTTAAGCATCCCATACAGGCAGCACAGGATAAACGCCCTGTTTTGAGAAGTGGGTATACGCAATGCTGACTGAAAAATAAGTGGGTATACTCCGCATACCTGCGTATACCCTGGACTACACCCCTGGTCCCAGCATGGCTACTCACAGAGAATATAATTGAATAGTGAACATGTTGCTTCGAGGAATGTATATGAAGCAAAACTGCAACCTTTTCTTTGCTTATGCTACCAGCTTGAGCTACAAGGGGTCTGACCACTGCAAATCAAACTCTCGTGAACAGTGCGCCAACCTTTCCTGTCAAACACCAATGTCCATGTTGGTTACAGACCGTATTAGGCTCTTCCTCTCCTCCACGTTGAGTGTTATACGTACCTGTTATACGAGGTTTACACAACACCTGGGGCATTACATCACCGTAACGTACTCAAGACCACTTCTCTGGAGGTTTACACAACACCTGGGGCCTTGCATCACCGTAACCTACTCAAGACCACTTCTTCTTCCCCCCCACCATGAAGAGCCTGTGCCCTGTCCTCACACATGTGCCCACTTCTCATAGTCACATTACAAGTGTCAAGTGCTGATTAGTCACAGGGCCTTCACTCTGTCTGATGTGCCGATGAAACACAGATGAGAGAGATGGGTGCAGGGACAAGGGAGGGAGAGAGAGAGAGCAATGAGGGCAGAGAAGGAAAGAGAGAGAAAGGGGGGAAAGAAACAAATACAGGGAGGGAGAGAAGTAGGTGATGGAGAGAGAGAGAGAGAGCAATGGGGGCAGAGAAGGAAAGAGAGAGAAAGGGGGGAAAGAAACAAATACAGGGAGGGAGAGAAGTAGGTGATGGAGAGAGAGAGAGCAATGGGGGCAGAGAAGGAAAGAGAGAGAAAGGGGGAAAGAAACAAATACAGGGAGGGAGAGAAGTAGGTGATGGAGAAAGAGAGGGAGAGAGGGAGAGAGAGAGGAAAGAGGGTATGAAATAAAGACAGGGAGGGAGAGAAGTAGGTGATGGAGAGAGAGAGGGAGAGAGAGAGCAATGAGGGCAGAGAAGGAAAGAGAGGGAAAGGGGGAAAGAAACAAAGACAGGGAGGGAGAGATGTAGGTGATGAGAGAGAGAGAGAGAGAGAGAGAGAGATGGACAAGAGGAGAAGGGGAGGTAGAGAGGGATGAATGGAGAAAGAGAATGGAGGTCTGACCTCATGCTCGCTCTCTCAGCCCACATTATAATTACACGTGCAGACACACGCACACACACACACACACACACACACACACACACACACACACACACACACACACACACACACACACACACATTATAATTACACGTGCAGAATGCATAATATTTGTTATGGACATTAGGAATACTTCATAAAAGGTTGTTCCGGTGCCTCCATCGCTTTGTCTCTTTATCTTTCTCTCCCTCACTCTGTGTGACACATTCTCCTTGACACACACACACACACACACACACACACACACACACACACACACACACACACACACACACAGGGGAGTGTGGGGGGAAACATGAACTCAAATTAATTCACATATTAAGTAAGCACACATAGGCAGATACAGACACACGCACACACACAGAGACTGAGAGACAGACAGGGACACACTCTAATTAAATTCTTAAGACCTGTACACACGCACACACACACACACACACACACACACACACACACACACACACACACACACCACACACGCACGCACGCACACACACACACACACACACACACACACAGACTGAGAGACAGACAGGGACACACTCTAATTAAATTCGTAAGACCCGCACACACGCACACACGCACACTCACAAACACACACACACAAACCACACAAACCACACAGACACACAGACACACAGACACACGTGCGTGAAACTAGACACACACACACACACACACACACACACACACACACACACCTCATTGCCAGGGTGACCAAAGGCCAGGTCCACTCACGGATAAAAGGGAGGAAGTCTGGATGCCCCCGTGCCAACCCCTCCCCATCCCTGGCATTAATGCGCCTGACATTTGGA
>NC_137918.1:14735684-14770684 GCF_963457725.1 Sprattus sprattus | reverse complement strand
GACCTCATGAATAGTGTAACGGTGCGGCCGCCTGTTACCGCAATGGTAATATTTTCCGACAATAACATAAACACACTGGACAGCGCGGGGTACGAACACACCGTTTATTTACACCCCAACAACACAGACAGGTTTTACCGCGACCAGGACTGCATTCGTGAAGGCACGCACCTTATACATACTGTGACTGAAGAGCATTCCAGTCGACGCGTGGCAGGCGATGGAGTGTGTACTTCCGTATACAGGACAAGGGGACTACCCGATAGAAAGTCGGGGAGAACTTTGAACTCTGGGGCCATGAAATGTCAAACTTGCCCACGCCAAGTTGGTGGGTTAAGTGGGGTGTGTGTGTGTGTTAACCAGTGTGATTATTCAGAGGGCTATGTAGTAAAATGAATATTATTGTCTGTGGGTTAATCTGTCTAGGTAGATAATTAAGAATGAGTCTGAATGTGGGAATGTATTAGCTATGAATTGATTGTTTACGATATGTGCGATGGTTCAGGCGGGCGGCATAAAATGCCGGCGCAGAACATGAGTCAAGAGCGACGAGTCTGAGGGGAACAACTTCCCACCCCTCCAGACAACAGCAGCCTAGGTCATTTGTTTAGATTGGAGAACGACAACTTCTTAAGCTTACTTTTAATGATTGAAAGTTACTTGCTTAGTTTGTAGCCGAATTGTTTAGGGACTTGCTTGAGGGGCAGCCGTGGCCTACTGGTTAGGGTTTCAGGCCGGAAACCGTAGGGTGGCCGGTTCGATCCTCGACCAGTAGGAAGAATGTGGCAGCTCACTGCTCCGGGTTAGTGTTAAACCTCACTTCACTGTGTGTGTGTCACTTCACTGGATGGGTTACATGCAGAGGTGGATTTCAGAGTGTGTGTGTCTACACCACATCTGCCATAGAGAGGACTTTTTTTAATGTATTGATAGGTAAATTGTTTAGATTGGAGAGCGACAACGGGTTAAGCTAACTGATTGAAAGTTACCTGCTTAATTTGTAGCCGAATTGTTTAGGGACTTGCTTATTTATTTCGAGTTATTGTTTGGAGTTTTTGTTTCGTTCCGTTTTGTTTTTCTCCATTCTGGCGTGTTTGGACTACTACAATTGGAAATTAAACATTTGCCATTATTACCACATCTGAGACACTGCCTCCATTCCTTCTTACATCGCTGCGAGGCCGGCCATCCTACAAATAGGGTGGCAACCCCCTATACTCAGAGTACATATAACTGAAATGTTCCAATGGCTAAGCTAGAAGATTCTTAGTTTGAGCTCTGCTGAGTGAACTGGGTCTGTCTCCCTTGGTGACCACCATTGTACAAGATTAAACCTGTTTCCTGGACTGATCATATCAAGGACTGGGCTTCCAAAATATATGGTGTACAATTAATATCAGTATGAACGTGTGCGAAAGTCAACTTGTGTTTTCGAGAGAATAATAAAAAAGTTAAAGTAATAGAATATCCGGTACCGAGTATCTTGATCTGATGGATCACACACCTCACGGGAGTCCGTGACGTTGACACACACGTCACTGCACTGACCACCAGCATCACCATGGAAACGGCATGGGATATCCCTTCAGCGGTGAAGAATCCCGGGATGCCCTTATCTGGGTAGTGACGGAGAGCCGGAGGCCTGCACAGGTGATCCCTCCGAGAATCGGCCCACACGCAGATGCCCACACAGAGAGACTTGCGAGAATCAAAAACATAATAGTGAGAGGGTGTGAGAACGTTCTGGAAAAGGAGGAGAAGAGATGAAGGGATGACGAGGGGGGGAGGACGGCAGCAGCTGGAGAATCCCACGACGCCTTCTGGAAAAGGAGGAGAAGAGATGAAGGGATGACGAGGGGGGGAGGACGGTAGCAGCTGGAGAATCCCACGACGCGTTCTGGACGGGGGGCTGTCACCAGCAGCATCGTACCGCCCTGGTATTCATTAACCTGACCTGTACTCCCACGGCCTGCTGTTCATAAGAAAGACTCCTGACAGTGTGTGTGTGTGTGTGTGTAGAGAGAGAGAGAGAGTGTGTGTGTACGTGTAGAGCGAGAGAGAGAGTGTGTGTGTGTGCATGTGTGTGTGTGTGGGATCGCGAGGATCAAGCACTGGCCATTAGTCATGCGTTCGCTTTAAAGCCACACTTCCCTTAGTCATCCGTCAGATGTGTGCCTTAGTGATGAAGTCATTGAAGAGCGAGGTGTTTGTTTTTTAAATCAAAGCAGTATCAGTCTTCATCAGTCTTGTTCAGTGGCATTTACAAAACCTGTTGTTGATTTTTAGTCACCATTGCTGACGGGTTATGGAATGTGACTGCTATCAGACGTCTAGCATGTGGTGAGCTCACTCTGCTTTAAAGGCCACTTGGGCTTGTTCATGAGCAAATGTCTTAACCTGAGCGACACAATGAAAGAAAATAAGGCAGATCACTGCACAAGCCAAACTATTTATCAACTCGTAACTATCTATCTGTCTGTCTGTCTGTCTGTCTGTCTGTCTGTCTGTCTCCTTATCGCCTCTATCTCTGAATTTTAGACTTAGTCAAGAGTTTTCACCTCATTGTCACCTCATCTGTTTGAGGACCATCGCTTCATAAAAGCAGAGACAGATGTGCAAGAAGTGGTGAATATATTTTGTGATATCTCCTCTGGGAGGTTTGTCTTATTGGATAATCCACCAAAGGTTGCTCTGTCTCTTGCCGTGCTCTGTCCAAAACTCCACGTGTCCAAAAACCCTTCATCTGAACCCTCATAGTTCAGACAGCCAGGAAGCAACCTTCTAGTAGGGTCAGAAACCCCAGTTCAGTGACCATCCTCTGGCTAAGATGTTTTGACGACTGATTTGACTTCTATAAACATTTTATAAAAAATGTAGCCCCCATGTCCCTCGCAAAAATGTCTACATTTTTTGCTAGAGGGCCAAATCAAAAATGGCAGCCGGGCCTATTTTGTAGAAGTAACTTTTTTACCAGAGCACCTAGAATAATGTATGAATGCACTTTTTGCGGTAAATTGACCGTAAGGATTGTGATTCTGACATCATTTTGACATTAAGACATCATCTTGACCCCGAAATCCAAGATGGCCACCATCTGTTAGAGCGAAAACCTAATTTTTGATACATGCCAATAAGAAATCATTGTACCCCAATCATCTTACCTTTTGGTCATTAAAAAAGACATAACATTGTAAAATACAGGATGCTTTCATACTATTCTGATAGCTTTCAACTGGCATTTCCATGAACAGGACGAGTTTGCCCGGGCACCGGTGACATTTGGGGCCTTGGCGCAAGTGGGTGTGAAAGGCCAAGGAGGTGGCATTAACATGAAGTGGTGCCATCGTGTGTCACTGTCGCTATGCCTGATGGCAGGTGGGTGGGTGGAGGGAGACTGTCTCCGCACCCTTCCCAGGGCTGTCAGTGGCACAGAACATATGACAAGGGAGCAGAGGAGTGAGTGTTGGTAGGGAAAGGCGCGCTCTACTTCCAAAATAAAGGCGATTTTGGGTGCGAGTAAAAGATTGTTAACTTAGAGTAGAACTTAGAACTTTTCTCATCGCTATTTAATTTGGTCCAGTTTATTCTCAGCCTAAGCCACTGTCATTGTGAGTGAGTGCACTCAGTCTCCTACTCTCTCTGTCTCTTTATTCTTCTCATTTTCTCTTCCTCTTTTTCCTGTAACAGCTCTCCCTGTCTTACGCCCTTGTGTACCAGCTGGACTTAACATATGACACGGGTGCAGAAGAGCCAGCTCAGTCTCATTCGCTCTTACTTTTGCTGTCGCTCATCCCCTCTTTCTCTCCTCTCCTCTCCTCTCCTCTTTCTCTCCTCTCCTCTCCTCTCCTCTCCTCTCCTCTTTCTCTCCTCTCCTCTCCTCTCCTCTCCTCTCCTCTCCTCTCCTCTCCTCTCCTCTTTCTCTCCTCTTTCTCTCCTCTCCTCTCCTCTTTCTCTCCTCTCCTCTCCTCTCCTCTCCTCTCCTCTTTCTCTCCTCTCCTCTCCTCTTTCTCTCCTCTTTCTCTCCTCTCCTCTCCTCTCCTCTCTAACTCCACTCACAGTGAGCTCTTGTTCTCTCTTTCCCTCTGTTGCTAGTCTGTCTGTTTTCCGTTCTTGTTTTTTCACTTTTTTCATCTCCATCTCCACTTTCTTCCCCCTCTCTCTCTCTCTCTTGCTCTCCCTCCCCTCGTCACTCCTTCTCTCCTCTCCTCTAACATCTGACATGAGTGCAGAGGACTGTGCTCAGTCTTATTCTATGTCTTTCTTTTCTCCTCTTCTCTTGCTCTCTCTCTCTCTCTCTCTCTTTCTGTAACTGGTGTTTTGGCCTTCTGTTGCTGCTTTTTTCATTTTCCTAACTCTGTCTCTTGTCTTCACTCCCTTTCTCCCTTCCTTCCTCTCTCTCTCTCACACACTCACATCTCTCTCTGTCTCCTTTCTCCACTTCCTCTCTCCTTCCTCTCTCTCTCTCACACACTCACATATCTCTCTTCTCTTCCTTCTCCTCTCTCTCTTTCACACACTCACATCTCTCTCTCCTTTCTTCACTCCCTCTCTCCATTCCTTCCTCTGTCTCTTTCACACACTCACATCTTTCCCACATGACATATGGCGTGGACAAAAAAGTCTAGCTCAGTCTAACTTTCTCCCTTTCTTCTCCTCCCTCCCTCTCTTTTTCTCTCTCTCTCTCTCTTTTTTTATACCCCCCCCCCCCCCCCCGGCTGTTCATCTAGCTGTATGCTGTGTGTGCTTTCATTAAATTCAGTCAGAAATCAGCCCCCCCATCTAGCTGTATGCTGTGTGGGCATTCATTACATTCAGTCAGAAATCAGCCCCTCCATCTAGCTGTATGCTGTGTGGGCATTCATTGCTCTCCTCTGACAGCCCACTTACACACCAGGATAAAAGGCTCCCCTTACCAAAGAAAGTGTTTGTATAAAGCCTGTGGGAATACATCTTCTCACTTATTCATTCCTTTAACTGGCCTAGATTTGATCAGTTTGATGTATGCTGCTCGCTGGGAAACCCAATCAATTTGATTGATTATGGCGCCAATAACATTTGAAATTGACTCTGGGTGTTTTACAGAACCAATGACGTTGGTGTTGGCATTTCACTCTGCCCACTGAGTCACAGGAAGGTCCTGATTGTTCTCACACTAATATAGTAAACTAAAGATGTCCGAGTGCAGCTGTTACTAAACTGCCATTGGCCCGTCTGCGTTCGATGGGCGGGGCTTAGCCATGGGTCAATAGGGAAACAGTCCAGGCCTGTTATTGAACTAATACTGTCAGAGCTCTTGACACAAGGTTTCACTAGAGTCACCACAAAATCAGTAGAAATATCACTTGATTAAAGTCACCACAAAACACTAGAAATATGTGTACACAACAGTGAAAAGCCACAGAACCATTGAGATGAGCAACTACTCGAGCAAGGTGTCAACGACACTGAGACCTGGGCTGAAAACCCAGGGAGCTCACAAGGCGGATGAATAATCATGTGTACCACACACACACACACACACACACACACACACACACACACACACACACACACACACACACACACACACACACATACACACACACACACACACACACACACACACACACACATACACACACACACACACACACACACACACACACACACACACATACACACACACACACACACACACACATACACACACACACACACACACACACACACACACACAGACCATTAGCCAGAACGCTGGCTTTCACATCCACTTTTACCCAGCTGCCTACTCTTCCTCCTACAGTGTACCAGGAAGCTATAGCCCGCTGTTCTGCATCCGTCATCATGACTTATTTTATCAATCATTTTCCCCACTCCCTCACTCACTGTCTTGGCAACAAGGCCCACCGAATGATGTATTTCAAGCGGCCTTTCTCCTGCCATTGTTAATGCGTAAGAGTTTTGTAAAAAGGTTTTTTTTCCCGTTTGTCGCTAGCGTCAGGCTTTTATATACCCGTCTGCATCTGCAACTCTGTGTATGTTTTATTCTTCCATGTTTTTTTCCCCTCTCTGGACAGTATTCTACTTTAACACTAACACACACACACTCACACTCACACACACACACACACACACACACACACACACACACACACACACACCCAGTATTCTACTTTAATACGCTGTGCAAAATGTAATTGAGAAAGAGAGTCACTCAGCCAATTCACGCCATCAGCAAACCTGAGTGCCTGGCACAGCACTCACGTACACATACACACACACACACACACACACACACACACACACACACACGCACACACACGCACACACATGCACACACACACACACACACACACACCACACACTTTAGTAGACTTGGACGATCTTGACTGGGCGTCTGCACGTGTTAGGCGGTGTTGCTCATCGGCGGAAACCTGTGGATGACGTCATCAACGCTAACTCCCTCTCAAGCATTGTCCTGCTTCAGGTAGAAGTTTCTGGGGTCTGCGTAAAAGTGAATGGAACAGTCACAGCCGGTTCATATTTGAAGGATGAGAATAGAAACATTGCTAATAATACGATGACTTTTCGAGGAAAGCTGTTAATTCTAATGTTCTAACGTTCTAATGTTCTGTTCTTAGAAAGAAGCACTCTCTCAGTAAGGCTTGGTTGAAAACTGTCAAAGCTTTTAGTTCTATCTGAGGCTCATTGCTCTCATAGTAAATATAATTTAATAAATGAAATTGCCCCTCGACCTTCATAATCACAGCAGCCATTAAGCCACAGAGAAGAATAAATAACATGTAGGTGAATCGTGCCTTTCATGAACTACTTCCTGATCTCAGAACTGCACAGTCAAACTCAAAATTGTATAAAACTTTCTTGCCGCTTCTGGCACTGTACAGATGATCAGACAGAAACCTCTCAAAGATGCTGTACAGAGCCTATTGATACTTATTCACCTAAATCACCAATAGTGTACAGAGCCTATTGATACTTATTCACCTAAATCACCAATAGTGTACAGAGCCTATTGATACTTATTCACCTAAATCACCAAAAGTGTACAGAGCCTATTGATACTTATTCACCTAAATCACCAAAAGTGTACAGAGCCTATTGATACGTATTCACCTAAATCACCAAAAGTGGTGTACAGAGCATATTGATACTTATTCACCTATATCACGGGTAGTGAACAGAGCCTATTGATACTAGTTCACCTAAATCACGGATAGTGTACAGAGCCTATTGATACTGGTTCACCTAAATTACTGAGTTTATTGTTTTCCTTCGCAGTGGGCTCTGTGCATATGTTTGAGGACCATAAAGAGGGACTACTTATGACTGTTAACAGATGGACTACTGTTTCAAAATGACAAGTGTAATCCATACAACAGAATTTCATTTATAGAAGAGACTATGTAGAAATCTGCAACTTGTTGTGGTGGAATGATTTTAAATCAACTCCTTTTTCCAGATGTAAAAGCATGCACACACCCAAATGCTTTCTCCCTGTTTCACACACACACACACACACACACACACACACACACACACACACACACACACAGACACACACACACACACACACATGCACACACACACACACACACACACACACATACAGACATACACACACACAGCTGCGTTCATAACTGAGTAGCTCGGCGGTTGGTCCAATCCAAAATGCCACGGGCCTCGGAAGACACACAAAGTACATAAGATCCAGACGTGTCTCCTAGCAACGCCAGTCAGCCACACCGATCACTTCAGCAGCCGTGGACCCAGCACATATGGAGTGAGATTAGCGAGCATGGCGAGAAGAAAGGCCATGTGTAACAAGTCTCTTCTCCCGAACAAATGGCAAGACAGTATAATACATTGAGCTCCGTGATACAGTTACATTTTCATCCAGCACCAGTCTGCTGTAGAGTCAATCACTGACCTTTGCATTTGTGATAACCTTCATAACTCAGGACAGAGGCAGGACTTGTCAAGACATTCATACTGACTATCTTTTGTATAAACAGGAACTATTTGTTCTGGATCTATTTGTTCTGGTTGTGAGCACACTATGGTGCATGTTTCAAAACCCAAATCAGGACCTCTGCATACAAAATTAATGGACAATCATGAAACCTATAAAAACTCATAAAAACGTATACTATTGTGAAAACATCTACTGTACCATCATGAAAACACATACTATTGTGAAAACATCTACCATCATGAAAACACATACTATTGTGAAAACATCTACCATCATGAAAACACATACTATTGTGAAAACATATATTATCAGGAAAACACATACTATTGTGAAAAAACATACTATTGTGAAAACATCTACCATCATGAAAACACATACTATTGTGAAAACATGTATTATCAGGAAAACACATATTATTGTAAAAGCACTTACTATTACACACTACTATTGTGAAAACATATACTATCATGGAAACATATACTATCATGTGTGTGTTTTCTTGATTTCTCACTTCCTAGTGTAAATCATCCTGCATGGTTTGCATGGAATCTAATGTTTGAATAACACTGCCTCCCCACACCACAGGAAGGCAGAGATATATAAAAAAAAAAACACACTCACACACAGACACAAACACACACACACACACACACACACAAAACACACCCACACAAACAAAGTTGATGTCTCAGATGATTAGATCAGCCCAGACTGTAGGGTGGAGAGTAGTAAGGAGGGTCAGTCTCCTGCTTCGCGTGTGCGTCAGCGTACAATTCTGCAGACACACACCACACACACACACACGTCTCCTCACGTCCCTTGTGTCCCCCAGCCAATCATCTCCCAGTGCTCATGGATTCCCTGAGGAGCAGGAAATTACTTGTGTCATCTCGCTCTAATGATGTCACAGGGAGGGAGATTCCAGCATCGCTTGGAGGTGGAGCCCTCTCACTGTCATCAACCGCACCGCTTCCACCCCTCCCCACACACACACACACACACACACACACACACACACACACACACACACACACACACACACCTCTCTCTGTCATCACCCGCACCGCTTCCACCCCTCCCAACATTGTTCTATTCCCTCTCTCACTATCTCTCTCTTTCTCTCTCCCTCAGTCTCTCCCTCTCTCTCTTTCTCTCTCCCTCTGTCTCTCTTATTCTTTCTTTCTTTCTCCCTTTCTCTCTTTCTCTCTCTGTGTCTCTCCCTCTCTCTTTCTCTCTCTCTGTCTCTCTCTCCCTCTCTCTCTCTCTCTCTTTCTCTCTCTCTGTCTCTCTCTCCCTCTCTCTCTCTCTCTCTTTCTCTCTCGCTCTTCACCCTTCTGTTGTTCTTGGAAAGCTGCCAAACTCCCTCCCCCGAGACGCCCACACACTCTGGTGACGGTGTGAGCCGAGCCCACTGAAGATGTCTCCATCACACATGTGCTCATTCCCTTCTCCCTCTCTCTCTCTCTCTCTCTCTCTCTCTCTCTCTTTCTCTGTCACAGTATCACATCTGTCACCTGTCTATCCCCTAAATAATCTTTACCTTTAATTAATATTTACTCCATTTTACCTTCCTTTAAGGTAACCCTATACTCTTACAACCAGGTTCTAGAAGGTCTTGCCTTCTGTGTAATGTGCTGAAGTGCAGACACAGACACCTGTACAAGTACAGGCACACACACACACACGCATACATGAACGCAAACACACACACATACACGCACACACAATCGAAGCAAAAAAATCACTGTCATGAGATGCCGCAACGCACCTTATTCTACCACCTGCACTCTCTCTTTTTCACTTTTCTCCTATTGTTCTCTCTCTTCTCTCCACCTTCTTCTCCTCTGTTCTCGCCCACACACAAAACATTAAACCCCACATTATTTCCTGACCTTTGCTGACCTTTGCTAATTGACCCCTATGGCTAAGGGTTTATACAGTATGTCTCTGTTTTCCCTTCTCTTTTCTCTCTCTCTGTCTCTTATTCTCTCTCTCTCTCTCCCTGTCTCTCTCTTTCTCTCTCTTTCTCTCTCTCTATCTTTCCCACACACACACACACACACACACACACACACATACACAGAAATGCACACAGTCAGGAAATTCCATGACACACCGGAATCCTCCACCTACTCTTGGTTAACGTTTACACTCTATGTTCCCATCTCTATCACCTCTCACACACACACACACACACACACACACACACACACACACACACACACACACACACACAACACACACACACACATACACACGCACATTCAAGCCCACATGTTTAGGAGATTCCGTAATACACCTGAATCCCCAAACTGTTCTTGTTAAAAGCCCACGCCTCTCGCACCTGTCTTTCTCTCTCACACACACACTCACACACACACACACACACACACACACACACACGTTCAAATCCACGTGTTTTGGAGATTCCGTAACACACCTGAATCCTCCACCCGCGCTGTTGACCCCTCTTGGTCAAGTCAACGCTCTCTCTCATCTCTCACTCCCTCACACACAAACACACTCACTCACACGCACACACACTAGAAAATCCCACACTTTCAGGAGATTCCGTAACACACCTCAATCGTCCGCCTGCGCTATTGACCCCACTTGGTTTATACTTCTCTCGTCTATCCTTCCCTCTCTCTCTCTCTCTCTCTCTCTCTCTCTCTCTCTCTCTCTCTCTCTTGCTCTCTCTCTCTCTCTCTTGCTCTCTCTCTCTCTCTCTCTCTGTCTCTCTCATCCTATCTCTCCATCCACTCTTCAACACCTCCTCCCTTTCTCTGAGCCGCACGAACGGGACCTACCGTGCACCTCGGCCCACGACCGGTGAGCCCCAAGAGGGGGAAACCCGCCCATGGAGACCGGTTATAGTAAGCATCGAACAGCGATGACACACAGAACAAAGAGGAAAACACTGCAGAAGGAGGGAGGAGGCGAAGAAGAGGAGGAGGACAAAATACAGAGAGAGAGAGAGAGAGAGAGAGAATAAGAGAGAGAGAGAGAGACACACACACAGATAAAAGAGAAATGGGTTTTGGCACAGAGAAGAATATAGTTTTGGAACCGGATGTGCCTGTGATGTTGATGCTGTTCCTCGTGTCTTTCCTTGTGCTGTATGAATCAGTGGAGGTGGGAGTCTCTGGGCGTCCTCTCCCTCTCTCTCCCCCTCTCTTCTTCCCTCTCTCTCTCTCTCTCTCCCTCTCTCCATCTCTCCTCCTCTCTTCTTCCCTCTCTCTCTCTCTCTCTCACTCCCTCTCTCCCCCTCTCTTCTTCCCTCTCTCTCTCTCTCTCTCTGTCCCTCTCTCTCTCCCCCTCTCCCCCTCTCTTCTCCCCTCTCTCTCTCTCTCTCTCCCTCTCTCCTCTCTTCTTCCCTCTCTCTCTCTTGTGCTGTATGAATCAGTGGAGGTGGGAGTCTCTGGGCGTCCTCTTCTGGCACTGAAGAACTACACGTGGAGGGAAAACAGAAGACACACACACACACACACACACACACACACACACACACACACACACACACAAACACTGAAGCACTACACGAGGAGGAAAAACAGAAGACACACACACACACACACACACACACACACACACACAAACACTGAAGCACTACACGAGGAGGGAAAGCAGAACAAACGAATAAAGAAAAGCAAGCAGTGAAGCTTCGATTGTTGCCTTCATATGACGTCCTGTCCTAGATCGGCCTTCAACGTACAACCACCTCTGACAATAGTGGCCTGAACCAGCCAATCAGAGCCACCCACTGACCAGCACAGTCTAGGGATGTTCTGGCCCGATTTGGTGCTGTCAGGATCCTGCTCTGTCTTCGTTTTGTGTTTTCTTGTTCCCAACATGTGCCTTCCCCTGTTTGTTTATTTTGTCATCTGCCTCTTGTGTTTGTTTGGTCAGGCCATGTGCTTTGTGTTTTGTCCTGAGACTCCGCCCCCACCTGCCCTCTGCCACTTCCTGTATTTGGTGCAGATTTGGACCAGAGCGTACAGTTGTTTCCCACCATCAAGATGTTTACCCTGTGTGTGTGTGTCTGTGTGATCAGGTGCAGATTTGGACCAGAGCGTACAGTTGTTTCTCACCATCAAGATCTTTACCCTCTCGACCTTTTAGCCTTTCAGCCTTTGTCTGTGTGGGTCTCTTGATTGCTCTGGATTGCAGTGTCATTTTGATCAGGTGCCGTCAGCGAGACCAATCAAGCGTGTGTGTGTGTGTGTGTGTGTGTGTGTGTGTGTGTGTGTGTGTGTGATCAGGTAATGTCAGAGAGACCAATCAAGCCAGCTAATGCATCCAGTCATGTTGCCACAGTGGTGGTTTCAGCAATGCTTTGCTGAATGACCAGATTAAGAAAATTGTTTGATAAACACAATTGTCAGTTGTCAATGGAACTATTTTTTGTTGCGGAGAAAAACTGGCGAAATAAACCATTTTTAATCAATAACTTTGTATTGAAATGTTAATTTGTTGACTGTAGAACTGTTTTATAAAAGCAATATAGCACGAGTGAGAGTGGGGTAGGTAAGGGATAATCCCACGGGTGGTGTTGCCTACGCCACTCTGCCTCCGCCCTCGGTGGCTACTGCCGAACACCACCCGTGGGATTATCTCTTACCTACCCCACTGCCACTCGTGCTATATTGCTTAATTATATTATTATATTACTAGCATCCCAGCTAACTGGGACATGAGTGGGTTACAGCCTGAGTTCTGTGCTAATGTGCTAGCTGCGCTCTCGTTACTCTCACCTCTCTCTGTCTCACCTCTGCAGGCTAACAGCTGCTAGAGAGCTAGCGGATGGTCATGGCAGTTGTGAGATGGGGGTGAATGCTAAACTCTAAAATATCCGACTGAGAGGTTTTGGCATTGATTAGATCATCATCTGATACCTGAAGAATATGCTATGGTAATCGAAGAATATGACGAGCAATGTGACTAAATGCTTTTTTCTCAGTTGAATATTTCAAGTAGGATCACAAGGACTTAGCAGTATACCCAGGTGAGATAACACACTGAACATGGTGGGCACAAGTATTGAGAACGGCTAAGTAGGAAGGAAGTCGGGAAGCAAGAAACAAACTGTATCAAATCAAATCGAACTTCTTCTCAAACTTTGACTTCTGAAATGTCTTAGGATAGATATTATCAGAATGATAGAAGAGAGCAAGCAGAAGAGTCTCTAAGTGCTCTCCGAAAGTGCAGCCAATCAGCTGTTTAATTGACATGTCCATGCTGTTTCATGGAGTGTGCAGACACTTCTCCTGTCACATGTCACTTTGGCAGCAGGTCCAACAACCACATGTGCAGATCATTCACTGGACACCCCCCCACCCCCCAGCCCTACTGAGCCCCTCAAGGATGAGGACCAGTAAACACATCTCCCCCCCCCCCCCCCCACTGCAAGTGTGTTCATACAGATGATCACATAGCAGAGACAACTAAGATTCGCTCAGAAACCCGGACAATTGTCCAGAAAAACAATCATGTTATTGTTTATGATTTCATTGCTTCAAATGTGGTAATATCCTAGAAGAAAAACAAGGAAAGGTGTTGTTTTTTTAATTAAAAATTGGGATGACCTGATAATTTGTTTGGTGTTGAACACGACAAATGTCCCTTAAGGCATTGGTTTGCCTTCTGAACATGTTGTCCATGGCCATTATCAGCTCAGTCGTACGATTAATGATGTGGCTACGAAAGTAAATACAGCCTGCACATGAAATAAGGAAGGGGGGGAAAGGCTTCTAACCAGCAAAACACATTACAGCGAGAAAGGCGTTCTGAGTTGTTATTTTGTTATTTTTTTGCAGGTATTTTGTTTTTCGTATTGTGTAACGTGTTTACAAGGACCCACATGCTGTAAAAGTAAAATAAAAACAGGCCTGGTATGTCTGAGGCCATATTGATACATTATGCCAGGTTCTGTCAAAAGCACAACTTCATCATCATCATCATCATCATCATCATCATCATCTCACAAGATGAATTTTAGTTAAACATAAACAATGCCTGCTTTGCAAATGTGGTCATATATTAAACAATTTGCAGTTTTCATTGCCATCAGTGTCATGAAATCTAAAGGACTCAGACATTAATTGTACTCAGTCAATTATTTAAGGGAAAGAAGTTTCATTACATGGCATTTTATATGATAATGATGATGTGGCTACGAAAGCAAATACAGCCTTGAACATGAAATAGGGACGAGCGGAAAGGATTCTATCCAGCAAAACACATTACAGCCAGAAAGGCTTTCTGAGTTGTTATTTTGTTATTTTTTTGGTATTTAGCTTTTCGTATTGTGTAACGTGTTTACAAGGACCCACATGCTGTACAAGGAAAATAAAAACATTCCTGGTATTTCTAGATGTATTTTTTAACGTTTTCAATTAAGTCCATTTTACTTCTCCCTACTTACTTTTGTAAGTTCAGGTTCACAGATGTTACTGGCAAACTGTGTCAAGTGCTTGATATTATGTATCTGGTTTGTGTGTGCCTAGATCAGTCCAAGGACACATTATATGATACTTAAATGATACTCACCGAATGAGTCAGTGATTGTGCAACATCGAATCATCAGAACAACAATTCATGGAGAATTGCCATGTCAGCGAATATTGAATAGGGGATGAAGAGTGTAATAACAATTTAGCAATTCATTTAGAAAGCACTTCACACTTCAAAGACTACCTTCTATAAAACACTGCAGTTTGCAATAAACACTCATCTGCTGAAGCTTGTATCTCCTCAGTTCACACAGTCCAGGAGTCTGGGAAAGTGCTTTTCGGTACATTGGATAGAGGACGCTATTTCATATGCATATGCCCAGCACAGTCTCAAACCGAAAAAACCCAGAGAGAGACACACACATACACACACACACACACACACACACACACACACACACACACACACACACACACACACACACACACACACACACACACACACACACACACACACACACACACACACACATACACACAAACACACACACAAACACACACACACACACACACACACACACACACACACACACATTTGGTACATTGGATAGAGGAGGCTATTTCATATGCATATGCAATGTTGTGGACGTTACATCTTTGCCTTAAGGTCCAGAGGTGGTGCTGGTGGTCAATGGGTGCTATTCAACACGGTTCATGCCCCAGCCCCTTCAGTGGCAGCAAAGCTGTGTGTGTGTGTGTGCGTGCGTGCGTGCGTGCGTGCGTGCATGCGTGCTTGCCCAACACAGTCACACACACACACACACACACACACACACACACACACACACACACACACACACACACACACACACACACACACACACACACACACACACACACACACACTGTAAGTAGGGGCACCACTTCATCGTCCACGGGTCAGTGCCGTCGCTCTGACCTCAAAGCATCTGGGTGTCGCTCTGACCGACCGCACAGACAAAGCAGAATATGGGCACAGAAAGTTGAAGCCCCGGTCTCCATGGCAACCGGTTCCGGAGAGAGAGAGAGAGAGAAAAAGTGGGTGCTGCATGATATAATGGTCCATGGTGATGGTCTGCATTCACAGAGCGAGCAGAGGAGAGTGGAGACAGCAATTAGTGTGAGGGGTCAGAATGGGGTCAGACTGGAGAGTCTGAGGTGTGTGTGTGTGTGTGTGTGTGTGTGTGTGTGTGTGTGTGTGTGTGTGTGTGTGTGTGTGTGTGTGTGTGTGTGTGTGTGTGTGTGTGTGTGTGTGTGTGTGTGGCGGGGGATTGGGGGTAGACAGGGGCGGCATAAATTGTCATTAAAGACCGGACTCTGTGTTTCCTGGTCTAGTCAGAGATGACTGCTGTCTGGCGCAAGGCTGGGTGAGGATAACAAAGGGAGGTCTGTGACCCTCTCGAGGGACGCGGAGGGGTCGCACGAGGTCGTGTTGTTCATTGTGTTGCAAGACTTTTGACTACATCAAAACACTGTGGCGGTGTCTGGAGATTTCCTGCAGATGGCCATCATGATAAATGATGCCAGGTTATGCCAAAAGCACAGCTTCATCATCATCATCATCATCATCATCCTCATCTCACAAGATGAATTTTAGTTTAACATAAACAATGCCTGCTTTGCGAATGTGGTCATGCATTAAACTATTTGCAGCTTACATTCTATGAAGTTTATGTTATGTTATGTTCAACCTCATCACTGATTTGCCATCAGTGTCATAAAATCTAAAGGATGCAGACATTTATTGTACTCAGTCAAGTATTGATGGGAAAGAAGTTTCATTACATGGTATTTTATATGATAACTATTACTATTACTATCATAGCAATTGACAGCCAATAGCTTTGAAAGTGCAGAAGTGAAATACCATTATCAACTCAACTACTTGTCAACTACCTGTTAACCCGATGTTTAGATTGTTGTAGATTAGAATGAACATTCTGAAGACTATCTGGGTCCATCAACACCCTTGAGCCAACTCCAGTCCTTAAACCTCGTCAACAGATTAGAATTTAAAATGAAGTTGGAACCTTTGCCTTGGTTTTAAGTAACTTTATAGGCATGAATTTGATTTACATAAATCAATCCATTAATTAGCTTGAAAAATCAGTGCATACTGAGAATAAGACTTTTTTTTTGTCCTAAAAAGCTATAATCTTGGGCACTCAACTTCCCTCTCAACAAGTTAATTGCTTCATCGCTGTCCAAGCCCACGCGCCACACAGACGTGACAGACATGACGGAGAGACACCTTGGCCCAATCAATTGCTAAGTAAGTAGGGAGTAGGGATATGATGCAATATGATGTTATTGACCAGGACATATTCGGATGTTATTTAGATGTGCAAATCTATCGCTTAACAGAGCAACCAGCACCTCACACACGCGTGCGCTCACACACACACACACACATACACACACACACACACACACACACACACACACACACACACACACACACACACACACACACACAAAATGTGTCGCCACGCTGCATGGCGTGTGTTCATTAAGGCTTCCAGTGAGAGCTCATTTGTTTTTCATATTGACTTCCCCCTCTGGACTGTGGCGCTGGTTTTGCGTCACTGACTGTTGAAATAGCTAATTTATGCTTGTGTCAATTTTTGATAAGATGGAAAAAATAAGTGTTACCGAAAGAACGATGGATAAAAACAGTTGTAATAATACCACAACAGCTTTCAGCGTACCACGACAGCCTTCAGCGTCGAATTATGGTTTCCGGCCATTCTTAGATCATTATTATATAATATTACCGTGTGAATTATAATTTGCAATTTATAATGATAATTGCTAGGCTGACTTAACAGGGTTTTGGAGGCCTACCATTTACTGCTATCCATCCTAGTCAGCACAGTCACTGCACCGTACTGGCAGCTATTGGCCAGTAACATAGGGATAGAGAAATGTGAACTCTGACTTTAATCAAGTATGAATGTGTGTAAATGATATGCCTTTGTGAGCTGAAACATGACGTTTCTCTCTCTGTATGTCTTTGATTGTGCTGATGTTTCTAACTACCTTTTGTGTGTACATAAGCAAGGGCTAATAAGAAGTACTAGTGGTCCTTCTTTTCTGCCATGCATTATGTTGCATAAGGATGGCAAGATTACTTTGGATGTTGAAAACCCTCAACGTGGTTATTTCTGCTGACATAATGCTTTGGCGTCAGAGAACGATGTATGATGCATTATAGGATGAGGGATATTGATGCACACTGTATGAATGCTACAGCACATGATGATTGGTGTGTTAGTATGTATGTATGCTGGCTCTGATTATATAATTACGGTGTGTGTGTGTGTGTGTGTGTGTGTGTGTGTGTGTGTCTGTGTGTGTGTGTGTGTGTGTGTGTGTGTGTGTGTGCGTAATCTGTATTTACTGTGCCCTACCATGGGTGACATAAGGCCTCACTTACATATACTGTCCCTTCCAACCTACTGTTTGCACTAGCAGTAATACCATCAGAAAAATTGCACTACCTGTAACTCCCTCACTGGGTTCTATGTAGGTTAGTATAGGTCAATAGGTTAGCATAGTTTATTATATGGATAGGCTGTTATATGTATATTTAGTATTATATGTATAGGTTGTTACATGTTTAGTACACCGTATTGTATATTGATCTAGTTTATTATGTGTTAATTATGTTCATAGTACTTGCACAGAGTGAAAATAATGGTTTGTTATGTTATATTATGTGATGTTATGCTATGGTCGGTTTTTGGGCGACCTGTGTCATTTTGTGTATCTGACAAATAAAAGACTTGTATGTGGGAGAGAGAGAGACAGCAAAGGCCAGATCATTGCAGGAAATAATCCATTACATCCGGAAGAGGCAAATTCTAAACCTGGTATGATTTCACAGGCTGAGGTGTTTTTCTCTTTCATATTACGGATATGAGTGAGGCTTTGAGGGTGTGTGTGTGTGTTGTTAGAGCTGAAGAAAAAAAAGAACAGCACAGAAATGGCCACATCCTGGGGGAAGAAAGGAGCGGATCGTGATCCTTCCTGAGTAGATACGGGGGGAAATGATGGGGCGACGTGGGAGTATAGGGAATGAAACCCACGCGTCACGAGGGAAAGAGTGGAACTTGGCCCCTATGTCGTCGTGGCATCATTAGTGCTCTTTACCGCAGAGGCACGACTTCCAGTGCGCACACAATAAGATAAAATACAGTACTCTCCACACAAAGAGCCACTGTTTACCTTCTGCCTGTCTTCTTTACCCCCTCCCCCACCTAAATGATGCCTAATCTGATGAATCAGCGATAAGGAGGAAATTAAAGGGTGTTGTTGAGTGTGTGAGAGTGTGTGTGTGTGTGTATGTGTGTGTGTGTGTGCTTACGTGTTTGTGTTTGAGTGAGTTAGTGTTTGTAAGTAAGTAAGTTAGTGTGTGTGTGTGTGTGTATGTGAGAGAGTGTGTATGTGTTTGTGTCTGGCAAGTGAATGAATGTATGCATTTGAATGTGTGTTTATGCACTTTTCCGTGTGTGTGTGTGTGTGTATGTGTGTGTGTTTGTGTTTCTATGTGTGTATGTGTTTGTTTTGCATGGCTGTCTGAGCTTAGCTCCCATTCAATCCGATCCAACGCTTAACTCCCTTTGCTTAATAGATGCTTTTTTTTCTCCTCTTCCTCCTCCTCCTCCTCCTTCTTTTTCTTCTTCTTCTTCTTCTTCTTCTTCTTCTTCTTCTTCTTCTTCTTCTTCTCTCTAGCATTGGTAAACTCTCTGGTGAGTGAGCATGTTTTGGGGGGGGGGTCTGAGAGACTCGGAGGCTCAGCTGGTCTGGACAGCTGAAGAGGGAGTGCTGGGAAATCAGAGGGCTTATGGAAGCAGGTCGCCTCCAACTGTTCTATGTTCCCCTGTCAAGACAACAACAACAACACCCAGACAAACACAGCGCGTCTAGAACACAAGGAGACTTTGTATTGGTTTCAGGTAGTTCTGCTCTGTGTGTGCGTGTGTGTGTGTGTGTGTGTGTGTGTGTGTGTGTGTGTGTGTGTGTGTGTGTGTGTGTGTGTGTGTGTGTGTGTGTGTGTGTGTGTGTGTGTGTGTGTGTGTGTGTGTGTGTGTGTGTTGTGTGTGTGTGTGTGTGGGGGGGGGGGGGGGGGGGTGCATGTTTGGTTTTTTTGCACATTGCTCTTTTTTCAGTCTCTCCAGGATTTAGCGATCTTGCATTTTCAGAATTACACATTTCCCGGATTTTTGGATTCCTCACAACTGCAATAACGCGTTGCAATTGTCTCTTATAAATACAGTATTCTTGCAGTGCAGTCATGGAATGTATGCATTATTTGTGATAGATTTCCTTCAACCCAGTATCACTGCAGTTTTAACCAACTCTTGAGAATTCATTCCCACGGCAAATTCAGTTACTTTTGGCCGCAACAATCTTAACAAACTCTCGCAAATTCCTGAGTCTATTCCGTTTTACTCTATTTGAACCACTGTTTCTGAGAATTGCGCAAGCAAATTCATCAATCACAACTATGTGTGGATTAACCCCTTTGTCCATGCTGACAGCGTTCACCCACCCCGCACACACACACTCACACACACACACATGCAAACACAGAGACACACACACACACACACACACACACACAACAACACACACACACACACACACACACACACACACACACACAGACACACACACACACACACACACACACACACACACACACACACCTACGCACACACACACACCTACGCACACACACACACACACACACACACACACACACACACACACACACACACACACACACACACACACACACACACACACACACACACACACACACACACCCTCTCCACTGCCTTGCTATTCCTGTCCATTCATGACTGACCAGCCAGCCATAGATGTCTCATCTCTGTTCTCCCAGGGTATATTTCACTCGGACGTTGGTTGCCATAGCGCGTGACACTCGTCCCACTGCTCCTCGGAAAGGAAGCGAGACGCCTGGCACTTGTTGCGCCGAGCCTCGGGCCGGCTACGATGCCCGTCGCTCAGATGCCAGTGGTCAGGCCGGGCACGGTTTGGTTGGCACGACTCATCAGCTGAGTGGGTTGCTGCCGCGAGAGAAAATGACGGAGGGGCAGTGTCATGTGGTTGGCGCCGGGTGCTAATTTAGGCGCTGACTCGCGGTTTGGTCATGGTTTCATAACAGACTTTTTTTTGGCACTTTTTTTTCTCACTCTCTCTCTCTCTCTTTCCTCGGCACCAGTCAGAAGCCTTCACACATACACACACACACACACACACACACACACACACACACACGAACACACACACACACACACACACACCAGTCAGAAGCCTGGGTGGTCCTGCTGGCAGATTTCACACATACGCTCATGGCCTAACACCATTTTATTTCTGGGCCTTCTTCATGGGCTCTATAACAAATACACACACACACACACACACACACACGCACACACACACACACACACGCGCGCGCACGCGCACGCGCACACGCGCGCGCTCACGCACACGCGCACGCGCACACGCACACGCACACGCACACGCACACGCACACGCACACGCACACGCACACACACGCACACACACACACACACACACACTCACACACACACACACACACACACACACACACACACACACACACGCACACGCACGCACGCACACACACACACACACACACACACACACACACACACACACACACACACACATGGATGGGCTCTATAACAAATAACAACAGATCTATCACAAAAACAAGGCACATTTTCAGGGAATAAAAGATAAATGTAGGCGTATTTAGCTGTGTCTTTATTTTACATCTTTTTACACTGATGTGATGCATTACCCAAAATGTAATTTTTTTCTTCCTCACCCGTTTCTACTTATAGACACAACTGTTTATGCAAACCCAGGTCTATTGGTCTCTTTCTCTCTCTTTACCTATGTCAAGCTCTTTTCTCCTGCTGACCCAGGCTGCAGCATCCGGTTGGGTTGTGTGTGTGTGTGTGTGTGTGTGTGTGTGTGTGTGTGTGTGTGTGTGTGTGTGTGTGTGTGTGTGTGTGTGTGTGTTTGTGCAGCAAGCCCGCGCCCAGCCAAACACCCGTGATTACAACCAAAGCACAAGGGAAATCATCTTCCCCCGCGGACACCGTGACATTACTCTAGCGCCAAGGAAGTAACAAGAAGATAACTCTTCCTGAGAACAAGTTGAACATTCGATGGCTAAAATTAGACGATGCTGAGCCCAAAATTACCCAGGTTCAGATTCGCCTCACGAGGCACAGGGCCCGACATGGGGAGCCATTGCCACTCGATGGCTGCTGTTACAGTGTTTGATTGTTTTTCACACACACACACACACACACACACACACACACACACAAACACACACACACACACACAGCCTCAACACCTTTGGAGCTCACTAGGGGCTCCCGTCTTGATAATACACACACCCCTGACCAGTACCGGGTATTTTAAGGCCCAAACGACTCTATAAAAAGTTTTTGTTGTTTCACAGTTATTAAGTTCCCAGGTGGGCTCAGGATGAAGTGTGTGTGTGTGTGTGTGTGTGTGTGTGTGTGTGTGTGTGTGTGCTTGTGTGTGTGGACAATTGGGGAAGAGGAACTGTGAACTAAGTTGCACACCACACAAAAGTTATATAAATGAAACGTCAGCAACATCGGAGAAAATAATATGCAACACAAATTGGCAGAGTTGGTCTTGCAAATGACGCACTTAGTGCGTCCTTGATGAATACAAAACTAACTATGTCATACACAACAGAAAAAAAATATTTAAAAAATCTAAATATGAAATCAAAAATAATAATGAAAAAACACCTTGCTGGATATGCAGATCTTTGCAGGATCCAGTTTCACACCCCGCAGCGGTGTGTCTTCCATCTCTCTTTCATCAGATCCTCTCTTCCCTTTCTCACAAATCAGCAGTCTACATGACAGATCTATTATCAACTCCATCTCTAAACACAAGCAGTCTACAAAATACATCTCTTATCAACTATATCCCTAAACACAAGCACACATCTATCATTTTCCTGTTGCAGTTTTGGCTTTTCCCTCTCTCCTTAATAGCTTCTGTGCACCAAAGCAGTTGGGTCTCTTTACGCTTCACTGAACCACCAATACTTTGTCTTTGTGACAGTATTGATTAGCAACCCCTTAGGCAGTCAAATGATTTTCAAAGGGAGAGAGTGGCGCACTTAGCTAAGACCTTGTATTGACTCTGTGTCAATCGGTGAATGACAGAGCAAGCCAGAATTTCCCGTCAAGTCACCTCAAGACAGTGTATCTGAGATGTGTGAAAGTTTTTGTAGCACGGTGCATTGGCTGAGAAATGAACACAGATGGAGATGGTTTTTCTAAGGAGTCCTGTTGGTAAATGTGCCGTGATGCCTCTCCTTCTCTCTCACTTTGATGCCAGAGAGACGATATCCCTGCTCCACTAAAGTCTATCCTTTTATCCGCAAAGATTTCACGTGGTACTTTGATGCCATGCTGTCACAACGTGTGTGTGTGTGTGTGTGGGTGTGTGCGTGTGTGCGTGTGTGTGTGTGTGTGTGCGCGTGTGCGCGCGCGCGCGCGCGTGTGTGTGTGTGTGTGTGTGTGTGTGTGTGTGTGTGTGTGTGTGTGCGTGTGTCTGTCTGTGAGTGTGTGTGTATGTGTGTCTGTCTGTCTGTGTGTGTGTGTCTGTGTGTGTGTCTGTGTGTGTCTGTGTGTGTGTATACACGCCTGAACACTCATCAGTTTGCGATACCAGCTCAGACAGTCTGAGAAAAGTCTGACCGGAAATTGATCCTCGCTTTTCAGGTCGGCAATTGAATGGACCTAATACCTCCTACCTCCGCCTTATAACAGATCCCTGGTCCTGATCTATTTTAGCTGTTGTGTTATTGCTTATGGATGCTCTCCTCCAGCCCACCTTAAAGTTTTTTTATTCAGTTCATCATTCTGTTTGATGCTCTGTGGGAACGAGGCCACTCACACACACACACACACACACACACACACACACACACACACACACACACACACACACACGGACACACACACACACACACGGACACACACACACACACACACGCACACACACACACACACGCACACACACACACA
The DNA here is from genome assembly GCF_963457725.1 of Sprattus sprattus. NCBI lineage: Eukaryota > Metazoa > Chordata > Actinopteri > Clupeiformes > Clupeidae > Sprattus > Sprattus sprattus. The sequence continues at coordinate 14,747,075 of NC_137918.1, read as the reverse complement.
CACACACACACACACACACACACATGCTCTGTGGAACTAGGCTATTGGTCCACCGGAGCCTCCTCTGCACAGACAACAACAACAACAAAAATCAACAACTTCCTGTGTAATGAAGAAAAGTCTATATTTTCTGAAGAGCCTGTGGCAGGTCTCCTTCAGCTGCAATGACAGACCGTCTGCAGGGAGCAGAAAGTAATCACTGAAAGTCATCATGGCTCCTTTTGTAGTATACGAGTCTGAAATAGATTTACCCAATAGGAAGTCACTGCAGTTCATTCACTGCAGTTCATTCATACTTTTGGAGCAATTTTTTGAAATCAGGTTTGATGTGTGTATTATATGTTTAGCAGATGGTATTGTATATTTATTTTGTAGATTTTGTAGATTTATTATATGTTTATTATATGTGGAATTTATGTTCAGAGTACTTATATGTTATGTTATGTTATGTTATTTTATGTTATGCTATGGTAGGTTGTTGTGCGGTGTCTTGTCCCAAGAATTTCAATGCCCAGTCTGACTCTGTTTTTCTGTGTATATGACAAATAAATACTTGAACTAATGTGCCAACAAGAAGCTGAATTATTTTCTATGAAAATAATTAAAAAGATTAAGATCACCGTGACCAGGGTTATTCATTTACTTGGCAGCGTCAAAAACTGCACGCTTTTGGATTTTAGGTCATTCAAAATCAACATGTTCACATTAACAGACACTGGTACATCAGTCAAGGTAGATCATTTAGGAGGGCAGTCCCATATCATATGAAGATATGTGTCCTGCACCTTCAGTGAACATATGGTAAACAGGGGGTCATTGACAAACTTAATGTTGTGCAATCTTACAGCAGGGAGATACTTCATATGAATAAAGTTGTAATGGATTTGCTGGTGATCTGGGGTTATGCGGCATGCATTGTCCTTCATGAGGACACACACTCACACACTTGCATACACACACACACACACATGCAAACACACACACACACACACACACACACACACACACATGCAAACACAAAAACAGGCAGACACACACACACACACACACACTCATGTATGTAATTGTACAAGAATGTCTTTCTATTATGGGACATCTTGAGGAAAGATAGACGAGGAAGGCATCCTTTATTTCACTACTACCATTCTATGGGACAAATAACTTGAAGAAGCAAAATGCAAAGCACTTCAAAATGTAAAAGTTACTAAATACTTTTATGTATGATTGAACTTGCTAATGCGCTGACATGTTTGTGTCAACTAGCAGCCTACTGTGCGACAGATAAGCCCCAATTACTTGATTATTTTCATCTTCCTGTTGTTCGTCTTGTTTGTCTTCCCTCGCGATGTCATGTCCTGTGCGCAAGGGCGCTGAAAGGTATTAGCTGAGTAATGACTCTGATATGAAAACAGAAGGCAGAAGGCCTTTTAGGAAATGGATTACCAGGGGTAAACAAGTTGATTCATTATGGCGCTGCCTTCTGCCATAGAAGACACTTTGTTTTGTTTTTCTCAAACAGCTTGTTGGTTTGTAGAAGGTAATTTGGGAGTAAAAAATGTCATGTCACTAACAATACTGTCCTGGGGCTATTCATTGTTTGTCGAAATATTATCGCAGAATATCACAGGTCGTTAAACACTACACATTATTAATTTTCAAACGAAAATGGCGGAATTTGGTACGCTGAAAGATACATTTGGATTCGTCTGGTTTGTTGCTAAATTTTACAGCAAAATAGTGTGTGATTGATTTCACACAGTAGAACAACATGCAGAAGACGCATGCAAAATGGGGGGGGAAAGAAGATAAATTAGCTTTAGATGACAAAAGACACAAAGAGTATTTACCCCACTCTTCAGGTGAGGAGCCAGGTTACCTGAGAGCCTTGAACTCCACAGTCATACTCATAGGCATTATTTACCCTGGGGACATGTCCCCACTACAGTCATACTCATCATTTACCCTGGGACATGTCCCCACTACAGTCATACTCATAGGCATCATTTACCCTGGGGACATGTCCCCACTACAGTCATACTCATCATTTACACTGGGACATGTCCCCACTACAGTCATACTCATCACAGTCATACTCATAGGCATCTTTTACCCTGGGACATGTCCCCACCACAGTCATACTCATAGGCATCATTTACACTGGGACATGTCCCCACTACAGTCATACTCATCATTGAGTCATACTCATCATTTTCACTGGGGACATGTCTCCACCACAGTCACACTCATGACAGTTGTACTCTTAGAAAGTGACACTAGCAACTCTAGAGAGGCTAATCTCTAGTTAAACATATCCAGGATAGGCCTACATTAATTTGACAAAGATGATTACTCATTACTCATCATGAAGTTATGCTGCACAAGTTTGTTGAACACTTGTTGTGGCAGTTGTGTTTTTGTTTGCTTGTTGGTTTGTTTGTACTAGGCTCATAGATTTCTGTGCCCTGCACTGGACTCAAACCTGTTCAGATTAGGGCAAGGGCGTCTCTTATAGTGTTAGGGAATGAGGTTTTCTTACTGCAGAGTTTTGTATTTGCGGGCCACTACTTGACCTGATGACCTGTTTTAGAATATTCTGACAGGTAGGATGGCCATTTGTAAAATTCCATCTATGTCCCCAGCACTTTTCAAACTAAACTGACGCCCATTATTACGTGGTACAGCTGCAAGTCTTGAATGTGGTGATGAAACTGTTGTCCCTTTTCCAACAACAGGTGCACCCTAAACTCCCTCTTTCTTGAGAGTGTGTATTTAATTATTATGTCTTCAGCACTACTAGATGACTACATCCTTCACTCAGGAGTCAGAACGCTACTGACAGTTGAATTCAGTGTGAAACGAGCACAAAATAGGAGAAGAAATGTAATATTTTTTGCATGACAAACTTAAGAAATATATGTATGTTAGAAGACTCCATTAAACCAAAATAATCAAATGCAGATGTTAGCAAAAATAATACATTTATAACCGTACATTGCTCAATTTGAATTCCTTTTTGCAATACATTTTCAATAATCTTTCAACATACTTGAGTCAGCTGAGTGTCAACTAACAACCATTATTCTACTACACCCTTTAACCCTAAGCCTAAATTTATTTGGCATTGTAGATAATATACCAACATATAGACTTCCAATTGCTATGGGCTGACAATCGGATGGGATTCTTGAAACATCCACCTTTCTCACGTTCCTTCCCGAATACACCACACAAAAATAAGAATATACACACACACACTTCCTTTATCTGCCCAGCCATAAATCACCTCCAAAAGTGTGCTACAAAAAGATATAACTATTGCCTCACTCATCAAACAGACGGCAAATCAGCATGGCACTCCATTCGCCATGGAAACCACACAATGCTCTGATGATGTCAGGAATATGAAGTATGTTGTTGTCAGCCTCCTTCCCAGCCTCCTTTCACACACCTTCCACACAATGGAACCAGCGCGAAGAGAGGGATTTATAAAAAGCAGAGATGACACATATACTGTATGTCATCATCAACAGCATCATTAAGTTATTTTCTCACCAGAGTGTGTGTGTGTGTGTGTGTGTGTGTGTCTAGACTCAAAGTCTCCTTTCATCTTCATAATTATAGTTCACATGTTCGACCAATGCATAGTCCCCATTAGTCACCCAATGCATGAGTAACTGTAACTACACTCAGCGCCTCATTCACCAACAGAATTACTCAGAATCACTTCAGGCATCATTTCTAGCTGTTCTGCAAGGTCTTACCCAGAATCGCCACTCAATGTTTGGTTTATGAGAAAGAGTTTGAGGTTGTGGAGTGTAAATCTCTCCTCTCCTCGGGTGCTGGAGTTGCAGTGGTGCGGTGCGGTGCAGTGCGGTGCGGTGCAGTGCGGTGCGGTGCGGTGTGGTGCGGTGCGGTTTGCGATCTGGGCCTGCAGGAATGCCGTCGTTCCAGCACACAGAGTACAGTGCTCGACTACTGTGTAGGAGTAACGCGTATCTTTTCAGGAAAATAACTTGTACCTGAAGTAACACTTATTAAACTAAGTAAATTGTAGAGACAGAGCATCATATTCATTTAACTTTCCATGTTTATTTTGGACGATATAGCCTCTCGAGCGCAAGGTACCCCCAGTGCCATGGCAACCAAATGTCCCTGTCCAAAATAAATGCATGCTCCCAAAGAGTGTCCCCTTCCTATCATTAGATGGAATGCTGGCATCATGGTGTAAAAAGGATGAAATAACAATTACAGAATTTAAGGCACATGCACTGAACCAAAGGGAAAGGCACCTATACGGTCCTGTTTAACCCTAAGATTGTTTGAAAAGTACGTTTTCAGTGTCGGGATACGTTTTAGTGTGGACAAAAGGGCTAAACAGAGAAATATTTATGCGTTTTTATATTTAGTGTGGACGATGTCTTAGTTTGCTGTAACTTCGTGAACCAAAAGTTGTAATTCTAATCCTAATTCTAACTCATCATCCATGGTAGCAGGAACACGCAGGCAAGCGGAACGGTATTAACACTAATGGGCGGAGTAAGGCGCTGTTTTGCAACAAGGTTCTTGTTTGATAAATACTATGCAAAATGCGGAAACACACCGTGTGCTATATGCGGTTTTGGTAACGGCGCTGATTACGCTGCGCTCGCAAATGTTACTTAATGAGGCCCTAAGTGTCAAATTTTGTGTCTAACATGTAATCCTCAGACAAGGATGGAGAGTCACTAAATTGTAACCGAGTTATGTAATTACATTACAAGATAAATGTGATAGTTATAGTTATGGTTACTAAGAAATGGAACAAAAAATAAATTACAGTTACTAATCAAAATACTGGTGATTACACAGGTGTAAGGGTTCCAGCCGGGACTTTCTACCTTGGCTGCTTCGGTGGCCATTTTGTTCCATGTGTGCTGTGTTTGTTTTGACATGTGCCTTTGTTTTGGTTTCCATGTGTTGGTTACTCTGCCCCTTACCTTGTATGGTCAGCATCCTGATATTGCTCATTCCCCGCCGGTTTTGATCCTTACCTGTTACCCCTCCTATTCAGTGTGAAACGAGCACAAAATAGGAGAAGAAATGTAATATTTTTTGCATGACAAACTTAAGAAATATATTTTTTATTTCAGTTTGTAATGTTAGAAGACTCCATTAAACAAAAATAATCAAATGCAGATGTCTGCTCTGTCTCTGCGTCCTTGTCAGATCGTCTTGTTTAATGTGCTTAATCAGTTCTTGCACCCAGTTTGTCGTCCTGACCACAGCTTTGTCAAAACTTCTGGCCTTTTTTTGTGATTCCCTGTTGACCTTTGTGTTTTATTGCTGGCTTGTTTTTCTTTCTTTTGGTGTTTTTGTTCCCTGCCCCTGTTCTGGATTCTGTTTTGTTCTATGCTCTGTTCTGGCTGTCTGTTTCTTTTAATCGGCCTGGAGGAAGAACATTTTCCTTTGCTCCTGTCTCCTGTGCCATGCGTTTGGGTGCCCGCCCCCCAGCAGACCTGGCACAAGGTGGTTACATCCGAATATGTTCTTTTACATTTTAAAAGCTTAGATGTAGAATATTACCTTTATTGTCTCTAGACAGCTGCTCCTTTTATTTAGAGCTTGGTTTAAATTGGTTCTCTGGTTTGAATTTGAACCGCGTCTTGTCTGCCAATCAAAAAGCATTCCAAATACTCAAGTAATTAATTATATTACTTTGATGAAGTAATTCAAATAGCTACATTACTTTTTAACTTTTTAACTTTTTACACTTTTTAACAGGGTGACTTATAATCTTAAAACTTATAATTTTGTTTCAAAAGTAACCTTCTCAACCCTACTCCTTAAAGTACCGGGTCACCTTTGTTTACATTGGAGAATTTCAACAACAGATGCCCAACTGTCAATCCTGCATCTGTCTTGCTGTGAGTCAAGAACTGGAAATCGTTTATGGTAATTTAGTGGTCATTTAATGTTCATGTAATGTTAATGATCTGATAGTCAAACAAGATGACTGCCCTTTACCAAGTTATCAGTTCAACTATCCATATACATCAGAAGTGTTCGATATGTGAGCCTTAATATTAAGCGTTACCTATGTTTATATGATAGAATTTTAACAGCTGCTGGCTTCCTGCCAATCTCAAATCCATTTTGCTCTCCTGTCAAATCAAGACAAAAGAGTCTTGTGTGGTCGCTGTCTCATTTAATGGTCCTTAATATGATGGTCAAACAAGCTATCAGTAGCCATTAAACAAATATCAGCAAACCTCTATCGATATTGTTGAACTAGCCTTACTTTAAACTTCCATTCGATGAACTGTCTGCTTGACCTGACCATGACTCATTTCCCATTTTCCAAAATCCAAGGTCAGTCCTATCCCTTGCTGTCAGCAGAGGGTTTGTTTGTTTGTTTGCCCATGAAAAATAACACAACCAGGAGATCATATAAGACTATATTTTATGAATGTAAGTATAAGGGTGTGGTTTTTTTGGGGGTGAGGTTTGCGATGGCCATATATAGGGACAAACACCACCGCCTCGGGGTGTTTTACTGTAGGTGCAGACTATTCTGGGCGCCATGTGTTATGCTCTGGAAGACTTGGGAAGCTCAGACTCCTTCCTGTGATCACACTTGGCAAAGTAGACTTGTCTGCCTTCCTCACACTCTTCTGGGACAACTGAAATAGACTAGAATGAATGATTTAGTTCATTATTTATTTTTCAAACTCATTAAAGGATTTCTTGCAGCTTCTATTCATGGTATTTCGTATTACTTTCCTTGTTTTATTGCCTGTCCCTTTTAATTCACTCCTGACAGATGAGATCACAAATCTAAGGAAAGGCAAATGAAAGTTTAGTTCCAAGGCCTTTTTATATAAATAATAAATATGGACGAGCCCCCATTATGTTTCAACCCTGGCTCATATTAATTCTCTCCTGACAGATGAGATCACAAATCTAAGGAAAGGCATATGAAAGTTTAGTTCCCACTTCTATAAAGTCTCTGAAAAAGGCCATCATGAAAAAATCGTTTATAAAAAATATGGAAGAGCCCCCATAATGTTACAACCCTGGCTCATATTGAAGCAACACAATGGGGGCTCGTCTTTATTTTTTATATAGACGATTATTTTTCATGCTGGGCTTTTTCAGAGACTTTAAAGAAGTGGGAAAAAAGACCTTGGAACTAAACCACCAGAAGAGGCACCTCCTCACATCTGTCCCCACATGGCTGTGGGATTCCACCTCCTCCTCCTCCTGTATTCATCCACACTGTGGTCTCTTTGTGTGTGTGTGTGTGTGTGTGTGTGTGTGTGTGTGTTTTGTCCATCCAGGCCCTGAAAGCAGCCCAAGCAGCAGATGAAAAGGTGAATTGCTGAACAAAAGAAAAAGACGCAATGACCTGGCCCTGCCCGTATGGGAGAAGTCTCATGTATGTTCACTTTTACATTGTATATACAACAACAATTATGTTGTATAACACATAATTATGGCCCCTTTCATACAGAGTAACATAGAAAAAAAATATGTCTGAAATGTTTCGGAGGCTCTTTACCACAGGTTTATCATGCAAGTATTGTACATGACAAGAGGGATTCCTCTGTTATTTTACTGGTCTTTTCCATATCGGTGGAACTGAGCCACCATAGGAGGCATCTCCTTGTGGTATTGTTCAATGTTACTGATAACAGTTGATTGACATGTATGTTTAACCAATAGGAAGCCGTATGTTGATAGGCTAGGGAACAATAGGATGAGGGAATGTGAGGTGCAGGGGTCAGATACGGGGTGAGCATCTGATTAAACATGTCAACTAATTAGTTTAGTAGTTGCATTTATGTTTAGTATCTATATTGTTTATTTATTGTTTATCTAGTAGGTCTACTACCCTGTCTCTTCACATGTTATCTTATGTTCAGTACTTATTGTTAAGTTATGTTATGTTATATCATGTTGGAGTACTTTTGTTATGTCTTGTTAGGTTATGGTAGTGTGGTATGGTGTCCTGTCCTAAGCATTTCAGTGCCCAGTCCAACTCTGTTGTTCTGTGTATCTGACAATAAAAGACTTGACTTGACTTGACGACCTTAGTACACAGTCTGTCTCTCGCGCATTATTAAGCGAACTTGACCCTCCTGACATCAGTCCATAATGATTGTGGGTCTGATTCTCCCTCTTACATTCATCTGCATCCAAGTCTCTTTTGGCCTTTTTTCTACTGAAGACCGAGGCCAGCCCAAAGCTTTTCCTTATGCAAAGCACCGGTGAATAGACTCTGCCTGTGTTTACACTAGGTGCAATATGCGGTGCACTTTTGAATAAAATGCAATAAAAGATCCAGAATCCAAAAAACACACACTGTTCATATTGTTATTATTACTTTCATAACTTTTGTAGATAACATAGTTATTACATACATTATTTTTGCACCAAATCATATTATTTTATATAATTTGGTGCGGAAAATAATTTCTTGACAAGTCAGATAGATTTTGTTAATTCTCAGCTGCCCATTTACTTAAGAATCAGATTCTACGCAGAATATCAGTCAGTAGTGTGATGTTTGTGTTCTGTTTTGTGTTCTGCTGAAGGGCATTTCTCTGAAAAGGCCCTGATGGCCGCCCCTGAAGGATGAAACAGACTTGATTGGATGCTCTGATTCTCGTTATCTGATCAGCTTGCATTCAGTTCTGACAATGTGCCTTTGCCTTTAAATATTTGTTTTTCATCAGTCAAATGGTCAGTGTTTTCTCACTCGAATTCAAAGTGTCACAATAACAGATATATGGCCATATATGGCACACATACACCACCCACACACACGCCCAAACATACACACACACACACATACACACGTGTGAAACACACACACTGCCCACAAGAATAGTATGATCTGATGATCTTAATGACTAGAATATTCCAGAAGGAGACGTAATTCAATTTATGTCTCTCACATCTGATTCCAATAACTCTAGGCGTTAATGGAAGTGAGAACATTGAGGAGAGCAGCCTATGAATACCCTTGTCTTACTAGCCCCCGCTACACACACACACACACACACACACACACACACACACACACACACACACACACACGCACACACACACACGCACACACACACACACACACACACACACACACACACACAGGAGAGCAGCCTATGAATACCCCTGTCTTACTAGCCCCCGCTTGTCTTTGCTTAGCATGATGTTCCCACTTTGCCAAAATTATCCATGACGCATTGCGCCGTCACTTTGGAATCCATGGTGGCTGTGTGGTAGCTTGGTCTCCCCTGGGTGTTTACAAAGGGTTGTGCTTCTGCTCTTGGGATTCTACAGTAATTGCTACTATTTTTTTTTTTTTTTAAGATATGTTTTTGTGCTTCTATGCCTTTAATTGACAAAAAAAAGATGGGACAGGAAATGAGAGGCAGAAGAGATGGGGAGTGGACAGGAGGAATGCCATCGAGCCGGATTTGAACCTGTGTCCTCCATGGGCGTCAAGCCTTGATGCGGTTGGGGCTACTTCTTGCGCCTAAGTGCCCCCCAGTAATTGCTACTTATGCTTTGCATAGCCATTGGCCACAAATCGTTTGTAAGGTCATAGATATGGCATGGAAGAAGATGGTGTTCAGTACTAGTTGGCCTTAATGCCCATGTCCATTTCCTTCTGTCAGTGTGCACTGAAGAGCATAAGGCTGCATATATTTTCTGCATTGATAGTCAGTATCTATATGACTTTTTCTGTGTAGCCATGTAGAGTGACCTATAGCAGTTCTTACCCCTAGCATGCATGACCTTAGCGTGTTCCAAAGAGACTATTTAAAGGTAGAGTCCGCAATTCTAATCACATCTAATCACAGTGTTTCAGCCTGAGCCATAGACAATATCAGCCAATGAACACAGTGTTTTAGCCTGAGCCAAAGAGAATATCAGCCAATGAACACAGTGTTTCAGCCTGAGTCATCAACAATCCCAGCCAATGAACACAGTGTTCCAGAAGCACGGAAGGGAGGAGTGTAATTTGATCGGCAGTTGAGCTCAAATATCAACATCCTTTCGTGAAACCGAAACCGAATGACGGACACACCTACAAAAAAAAAGTCAATTAAAGTTGTAACCTGCATGTATAGATCTACATCAATGGCAGTGGTGAATGCATCGGACAAAAACTATTTTATAATATGGTACTGTTCCACACATAGATATGAATGATTTAACCTTGCTATCAGAATTCCAAACTTAACCCACCAAAAAGAACATACACTCGGAAATGGCTTAGGCGTGTAGGTATTACATTGCCATGTTTCCCTGCTGCAGAATTATCATTGCGTAGTCTTTCAACATTGCTTACACATGCTGTATAACCAAACAGTATAATAAAATCTCTCCTTAAACACAAAAACAGCATACGTAAAACCTGCAGAGCTAAGAGACACAATGTAGAGCTGTCCAGTACATCTCTTTCATCTGTGCCTTCATTATCCTCATAGAGAAAAGAACCAAGGCCTGCTGAGCAGACAAAACACCTTTTCACTTAAAAGTATGCCTCATCTACACAGACAAGAGGCTCATATTATACACAGACCGGTGGTTTGTGAGTGTATATGGGGAAGATTAGGAGAGAGAGAGAGAGAGAGAAAGAGAGAAAGAAAGACTCATATTATACACAGACCGATGGTTTGTCAGTATATAAGGGGTAGATAAGGAGAGAGAGAGAGAGAGACAAAGACACAGAAAGAGAGAAAGAAAGACTTCAATCTCTCTCTGGCGTGTGCATTCCCTACCCCTGAGAAGCTGTACAGTGGTGAAAAAGAAAAGGCGGGAGGGAAAAAAAAAATGCCGGAATTCCTGCCTAGCCAAATATGGGCATAGATCTCAGATGAGGTGTGCAAAAAGATGAGTCATCCTCTCTTTTTTTCCGCTCCCACACACACACACACACACACACACACACACACAAGGGGGGAGCCTTCCATGTGAGAGCAAGAACGAGGGGTGCCGACATCGAAGAGAGAGAGAGACAGAGACGGAGAGAGAAAAGATGGAGTTTTGTAAAGCATGTACAAGGTCATGAACAGGAACTGCCCTTGCCTGATGCTTTTGCACACGCACACACACACACACACACACGCTATATCATGTCAACACATGTTCTGCACGTCACAGAGGGCCAGAGTCAAGATGGAGAGATGCTACAGCACAAGCCTGCAGTCAAGGCTGTTATTTGTGAAGAGATGCTGTTATTGTGTATAACGAGCAGCGGTGCTGTTATTGTGTTTATTGTGCAGAGGCGCTGTGACTTATTGGTAGCATGAAGAGACACCCACTATGCACGTACGCAGTCTTGTGTGTGTGTGTGTGTGTGTGTGTGTGTGTGTGTGTGTGTGCATCAGGCAAGGGCAGATC
>NC_137918.1:14725684-14728184 GCF_963457725.1 Sprattus sprattus | reverse complement strand
TGGAGACGATTGTCAATGGGGTTGGGCCAGACTGAGTATGAGCTTGAAATCAATTCAGGCGGAAATACGTAGGTTGGTGTCACCAGGCTAACGAAAGTGCACCAATTATAAATTATACTGGCCAGTAGAACATGTTGGTATTGTGTGCAATGTATGCGGCAGTGGCGGTCCGTGCATTTCACGACTAGGCCTTCAGCGATGTCCTACACGATGTTAAACTGAGTGAATCCACCTCCTAATACCATCATTACGACGCCATGGCTCTCGAACCATTATATTTATACAGAAAGGCAGTATAAGTGAGCTTTGCATCACCTTAACATAGTAGAGTACAACAGACTTTATTAATATTTCCGGAGCATTTAAAATCAATACACCCGTATTAACAATACATTAAGAGTAGTAAACTATCAGTTATAAGATCGCTTGGATATTACGGTCACAACTTAAAAATAAAAGGTGATTTTCAGGGATTAGTCTACAAAGTTTTATTAAGTCCACCGAAAGTAGCCTATGTGAGCTTTAACAAGTTTGTCCACTAAACATCGCATTGCCCCACCTGCAAAGCAGTTTCATTAAACTTCCCATCCTCACGATATCCAGTTTTTCTTGAAAGTTCCGTCTTGAAAATGGCGTAATTGTATCAAAAACTGGAATTATCAAGTTGGTGTAAACTAGTTTGTTTGAGTTGGTTAATGTAATTATATTTAGTCTTACCAATTGAAACAACTAGCATAATAAGCACTGAAACCGATGTACGTTGTTTTCGCATTAGCCAGCTAAACTGAGCACTAAAGCACTGCACCGGTCTGCCTCAGTATCCAATCAAAGGACGTTTACGTGTCACGTTCAACGCGAGGAAAGAAATCTTCCGGGCCTTCTAGAAGGCCCAATGTCGCCAACTAGAAATCTGATTGGTTGTCACAACTGTCTGTTTCAGTTCATTCAACTTAAATTAACTGAAACAGTCAGTTGTGATAACCAATCAGATGTACACGGGCCTTCAATGTGAATTCTGAAGGCCTCAGGGAAGATTTCTGTTCTCGGGGAAGATTTCTTGGAGCATGGCAACACATGATAGCTGAAATATGATTGGATGAAAGCTCTAACATAAATTAACAACGCTGGAAGCTATGAAATGAAGATAATGGACTATGGGGAATAATTTAATACATATTTATGAAAAGAAAATATTAAATTTAAATGTATTTTATTACATTTATTTTCTAATGATGTTTAGGCCAGCAGAGAAGGCCTTGAAGGCCCTGACGGACCACCACTGGTATGCGGTGTTTAACTGTTTGCTTGTTAATATGTTATGTAAATAAATATGTAATTGTTTTTTCAAAACTGTGTCCGACTTGGGTAAATGGTCATTTAAATTAGCATCCCACCACCGTAGTTATATTTTCTCCAGACAAAATGAAATGAGCCATATCATTGGTGGAGGGCTACATACTCTAGCTTGTAACTATAAATATCTTATTAATAACTCATCATATTACAATACAAAAACGATCGCTTGAAAATAATGGTATTAGACAATAAAACGTAACGTTTTTTCACCTATCAGATGACAATTTTAAAACCATAGACATATATACATGTATGTATACATTATATACAGTGTTCGAATTACGGGGGGTACCGGGGTGGTCTGACGGTCCCGATTGAGACTTGATACCCCCCAAATGGCATTAAAATGAAACTTTGGGGGGTACCAAAAATAATGTAGGCCTATTTATTCTTCAAATTGCGTGTTTAAAAGTGTCTTCTTATTTCTTAAATGCGTTCGATGTTTACTATGAGTAATATACTGACATTAAAATTCAAACACCCCTTGAATGGACTGTACCATTAACACGTCTTCAGGTAAAGGTTTCTACGGAGTTGTGATGTATATAGAAAGTATATATATACCAATTGTTGTTTTAAGTTCTGCATATATTGTGTTGTTTGATTCACAGCCGCCACGGAATGGTTAGGTGCTAATCTATTTACGATGCTAGCTGTGTAGGCTGTCCTTAAAATTAAACTCTTTGTTATGGTATTCGTCAATCTAAGTGTAAATGATCCCGTACAATGACGGCAATCTGACTTCTGATCTGACGCTTTTGCACACATCTGTAGTCGGACAGGTGCGAAGGATATTATCCCAGTCAAGATGTAATTCAAGTGTTAAAAAAAGACAGTTCCTGCCTACTGTCCATTCCACCAACAAACGTTAATACAACAACGAACTTGCGAAGCACCTGTCCAACTACATAGGTGCGCAAAAGCCTCTGTTGCAGTACGTCGTCATATGTAATTTCTTTCATATAAAAAAACCAAACATGTGACGTCATCACCATCCGTTTCAAAATGCTGACCCCCCCGAAGCTGGAGTGATAATTCGAACACTGATTATATACAGTTTAAACAACTAGAGCTCAAAATTACGTAATCACTTCCGGTTTCTGTGCCTCACCAGCTACGAACCTCACGGCACGTGTGTGTGTGT
>NC_137918.1:14705684-14720684 GCF_963457725.1 Sprattus sprattus | reverse complement strand
ACTCACTCGCATACGCACACTCATACACACAAAGTTCCCCCCCACGCTCGCTCGCTCCCTCCTCCTTCTTCGCGCTGTCTCATTCACTTCGGTGTGTGATCCACGCACTGACTCCAACTCGCGCGAGGGGGGGGCGGGGTTGAATAAATAGCTCCGCGAGCGAGCCATGGAGCCACACTCAGACTGAAACCACTTGCAGTGCAAAGACCACAAGCAAGAAAGCTCCGAAGCCGGGAGTAAAAGTACCAACACATTTTGTGGAGCAACCGTTCAACGAATGCCGAAAGACAGCTTTTCAGCTACCTATCGCAAGGCTGTTGGAGCTCCGCTACAATTTGATTCCTTGGCTATAGTCTTGCTGGACATAGCCATTACAAAAAGTTGGTAGTAACTCTTTGGAGTTTGGTCAGAGTCGCTGTACTTATCCGTTTTTTGCTTGTGGAAGTGGACTGCACTGAAACTTGGAATCGGTCTGATAAAGCGAGGTTTGGACTTTGTCTCTGTTTTCTTTAATTAAGTGTCTTGACTGCACTTTGAAGACTCAGAAAGTTTCTTTTCAACGGTCAAGCCAAAGGAATTCATCGCCTTTCGACATTTGGATGGAGTGAATGCACTAAGAAGAATACGGAACTTTAAAGGTGAGTGTCTTTGCTTTGCTTGTATCTTAAGTCTGAGTGCTGTATGTTTTTACTAAGAAAGATTATTACTGTAAAGCTTCTTCATTGCAAGTAATTGCTTAATAGATGCTGATTGCAAGTAATTGCTTAATGCTGAATGTAGTTGTCTCTGTATTGAGTTGTACCGTTTAGAATAGTGGTGCTGTCTCTGCATGCATACACGTGTGTGTCGCTGTCCATGGTACCTAACTACTGCAAGTGGTAATCCGGTCCATAAGGCTGTGCGTATCTTTAAGGATTTTGAAATACCTAAGCATATCCACATCGTTCACAACAGCATTGTTAATGGTGCACAAATGTGAGCCGAACTGATGGGTTTTAATGTTATGATTTACCCCCTCAAGCAAGTTTGTTGTGTTTTAATTTGGAGATATGAGTATGTGCAGTGACTGGACGGTGCATTGCTCAATCTAAGATCCATTAGATAGCATTAATCAACAACAAACGAAATGTATTTGTCTCCAGAATATCTAATGCATATGTACGGATCACTGCCATAGGCTACTGATGCTCTCTCTCTACACTTCTCTACAAACCATAGCCTTATGGCAGTTTAGGTTGCGCGACTGACAGTCGACAATCAATAATGTTGAAATATACACAAACATGCTTAAATTAGGTGATTGAAATTTGAGACTGGTTGCAATCTGGTTTATCTACAAAATAACGGAGATCTGCTGTTTTTTGGTGATGCGTCAACAGGTAGCTAAGCCAAAACTTTCAGCGCTTCAAACATTCGACATCAATAAACAGGCACAGCGACTGGCTCGCTTTGATAGATTTCGTTTTTTTTTGCAACGCTATCAAGATCCAAAAACACTTGGCAATGCAAACGTGTTTTGAGACCATCGCACTGCCTCTGTGTTGTTGGTTTGTGTTTTGTATGTATCTTTGCTTTGATTGTTGCTATGACTGACACAGTCATTGAATAATCCTTAGTCACAGACAATTAGGTAAGGAAGAAACGATCTTTTAGAGCTGTCAATATACAAACAGGGGGCACAAAGAGGCGATCATGGCAAGCAAATGCCCGTTTTCTGTTCCCCCTTTTAGTCTTAGCATCTCTCCCTTTTCTGTTTGGCCACCTGAATCCTGCACACACAGACCACACACAAGGAGCTGTTTCCTCAGCAGCCTAATGGACCTTGTGTTTACAGAACCAATGTCGTGCCCAATCTCACATGTTTCTGTTTAGCCTCTCGGGCTGGTACTGTTTGGCAGTGAGGGCGCGGAAGAATAGAAGGAGAATTTGGGAACTAGTTTGGACCTGCCCGGTCTTTTGCTGTGCCTTTGAGTGTCGGGCTTCACTCTGTTTTTAGGGCATGCCATTCATCAATAATTCACTAATTAGTTATGAGATTTGCTCACTCAATGTCCCCTTTCTGTTCAGGGTATCAGCGGTGCGTATAGCCGCTGTGTAATAGCGGGGGGCTCTTCTGTGAATATCAAAGAACAACACAAAGTTACTGCCCAGAGCAAATACTTCACCGCCTGAACAGAAACTGCTGTGTAATTCGCTGCTTCCATCACACCCCCGTCGTGTTCACGGCATTGACATGCAGATCACATGCATGTGCGTGTATAGTGTTGTCTGTCTGTGTGTGTTTCAAACAGATGGAGAATAATGGGGAAAGAAAAAGTGTGGCGTGCACGCTATTCAAAAGTAACGACGTTTGCAGTTTTTGTTCTTTAATGGAAAGCTTAGGGGGACAGGTAGAGTGTACTTTTTTTTTCACTCCCGGCCGCAGCGAGGTCAGTACAATCCCAGAAAATATACAACTCGCGTTAAAAGAGTGCAGAGAAGCAAAAACACATTGAGTTGTGTTTCATTTGTTTTTGTCTGTTCTTCCCTGCAGGTCATAACTGTGTGTCCCAACCTTAAAATCTCAGATGGCAGACTCTGGGCTGTTTTCCTACTCCTGTTCATTAAATGCGCTGATCTGCAGGAATGGGGAAGAGAAGAGAAGAGATAGCATTAGTGATCTCAAGTCTAGGAGAACTTATTGGGATATCTTTTATTAACAGCATGCAACATACATGCATAATCATATATATATATTTAAATAGCCGGTGTGTGTGAACGCAACAGCTATGCATAATCATATACATATTTTTAAATAGCCGGTTTGTGTGAACGCAACTAGTTCGACAGAACACCCGGTGTGAGGAGACGCAAGGGTTTTTCGTACGCAATGACGGACGTCAGCTGCATATGTAGTTGTGTGGGAGAGACTTGTGAGAGCACGCACACTCATAGCCGTTTCCACGGCAACGGCTGAACTCAGCTGCCTCTCACTCCTCGCCGTTGGTCATTCCGCGCCAGGATTTCTTTAGCTCGCATTCTTTTTCACACCTTCTTCTTCGGTCTAGCAACATCATATTGTTTTCTATGTAATATGACAGAGTTTGTGTTCAGATGTCACTTATCTGCGTGGGTCTCAAATGCCGAGAAACATGAGAGAAAAACTGCAATGGTTGCAGCAGGAGATGCATGGCAAGCATTAACCTCATGTAAGGTAGATAATCAAATCGCTGGCAGAAAAGTGCCACTTCACGAAACATGCAGCTTTCGGCATCCGCGGGTAAATTATCTTTTTTTTTTTTCCTACCACCCAATTCGGCTTTTTCAAATCTAAGTCTGGAGCAAAAACAACAGCTGTTTCCATAACCACCCATTTCTATCAGCTGAGAGGGAGGGGAGATGGAAAGAAGGGGGGGGGGGGGGGGGGGGGTCAAGAAAGCCTTCCATGTTAGAGCTAGAACTTTCTGAGTTTACTCTGCCGCCTATTGAACACTAGCGTCAGCACACTTCCGGAGGCGATGGGGAGGGGGAGAGGGAGGCAGTGAGAGACGGAGAGCAACAGAGGTAAAGGTATAGAGACGGTGCTACAGCAGAGATGGATAGAATGAAACGAATGCCACAGTCATGTAAATATAAATACAAAGAATGCAAATGTGGTTTGGCATGGATATAAAGATAAGCAGAAATGATAATGCAGAAAATGAGCCTGCCTTAAGTAACTCAATGGCCAATTACAAAGCATTAATGTACACAAGACAGCTGTTATCTGGGAAAGACTGCGTCACTTCATGCAGAATGGCAAAGCAATGTTGAGTAGCAGCGACGGCACATTCTCCCAGCGATGCCTACAACCTGAATCACTCCAGTGTATGGGCTTATGTGCTGGCTCATCAACATTTGCACTGCCAAGCCGGCTGTTTGTAGCACGGACGCTGATCTCGTTTGCCCAGTACCACACACACACACACGCACACACACACACACACACACACACACACAGTACCTGGGGCCAGATGGGGTTGTTTGTGGATGTGACTAGACAGAAGCCCATAAGGGATAGGGGATATGGGGGTCTCACTGTTAATGCAAACACACACACACACACACACACACACACACATGCACATGCACATGCACACACACACACATGCACACACACACAAACATGCACACACACACACACACACACACACACACTCCTCTCAAGCTCACGTGGGGTCTGCTGCCGTGGGAATGGAGCTGTGATGTGTGCTGTTGCTCTGTAGGTGCCCTGCAGCTGCCCCCTGCACACACACACACACACACACACGCCCGGCTCTGACACAGACCCCCTGTTCAGTCGCGGCTGAATGGAGCTTTTGACGAGCCCCGGCTCCTTAGCGCAATCTGTGACACTGGAAGGAGGAGGCAGACACAGCCAGAGAAGGCATGAGGAAGGCTCACACACACACACACACACACACACACACACACACACACACACAGCCAGAGAAGGCATGAGGAAGGCAAAAGAGGGAGAGTGGAAGAGCTGGAGCACTGCTTTAGGATTCCACTCACTCACGCTCCCCTCTTCTCCTCCTCCACAGCCCGCCTCACCCAAAATTCAACTTTTTCACGCCTCCCTCAGCCCCCCCCCCCCCCCCCCCAAGCCCTGACCCCTTTCCTCCAGGGATGAGCAGAGAGAGTGTGTGCCTATGAAGCTTCAGTGTGTGTTTGGGGGGGTCTGGGGCCAGCTGGCTACCCGGCATCTCTCCCCCCCTCACAGCACTAATCCAGCAGATTAGGAGTGGAGAGACGGACAGGTGTCTCCCGGAGATCTCCATGGTTACCAGGCTGCTCAGTCATCAAGCATCCCAAGCATGGCCGTAGGTTGCAAAGAGAGAGAGGGGGTGGGGGGGCAGAGAAGTTTGAGTGCGTGTGTCATTTAATGAGTGCATATTAGCTTCTGCCACTTCGCTTCGCTTTGAGGCAGCCGGCAGCACAGCACACGTGTACCAGCGTGGGTGGGAGGGCAGCAGAGTGTTGAGTTGGGAAGGGGGCGGGGGGGGTGGTGGGTTGAGAGAGTTTGCAGGTAGAGCGAAGCGAAGTGAAGTGGAGCATATCAGGGCTGAGCGAAGAGCTGTGTAATTGCGGTCCCTGAGCATAATTACCCTCCGGTCTCCTGTCTCTCTTCTCTCCCTCAGCTTCCTGCGCTCACCCCCCGATCCCTCTACCTGCAGCAATCAGAGTACGCACACACACACACACACACACACACACACACACACACACACTCTCACCCCCCGATCCCTCTACCTGCAGCAATCCGAGTACACGCTAATCACAGGCGAACCTCTCAGGCAGGGAGAGGGGGAGGGGGGTGGCTGAGGGGAAGGGGGGGCTGTAAGCGGGAGCAATGTCTCAGCAGAAAATGACTAATGCCAACGACTGAGGAGAGTTGATGAAGATGATGTGGACTGTGAATCTTCCTTTTTCGTTCGTCCCCTCACATTTACTAATGATAATGATACAGAGGGTCTTCGTTACATCAGGTTAACCTTTGGAAGAGTGTCTTTTCTCTCTGTCTCTCTCTCTCTCTCACTCTCTCTCTCTCTCTCTTTCTATCTCAGGCTAAATTCTCTTCTGTTTGTCTTTCGTTGAACCCAACAGATTGTTCCATATGGGCATGTCTGTCAGACTGTCCTAAGAGAATACAACCCTCCATCCAAAGTCTAGGGAGCGAAGAAGCCGCTATTGTGTCCCTTTAGAGAAGCACCCAAGAGAAACATACCTATCAACCTACCTGGAGAGTGACAGACAAAGGAGAAGAACCATCGTCATGACGACCATGATGCTCAGCCTGGTCCTGAGCGCCCTCGTGTTGGGGGGTGTGAGCGCGGGCACGTTGTCTAGCCCGGCCTCCGCCTCCTCATCTTCCTCCATCTCTTCCTCGTCCGGCCCAGCCTCACTGACCGTCGCTGCCGCCCCCTCCTCTTTGACCTCCGCCGTTGCTGCTGCCGCCGCCGCCACCGTGTCCGCCTGCGGAAAAGTGGAACAGAACCGTTTCTTCGGCATCATGTCCTCCGAAAACATCCTCCCCTCCGCCCCTTGCTCCTGGACCCTGCAGAACCCGGACCCTCGGCGCTACACGGTCTTCATGAAGATCACGAAGCCCACGGAGGTGTGTGTGCCCCGCCAGGTCCGTACCTTCCAGTACGACTCCTTCCTGGAGACGTCCCGCACCTTCTTGGGCATGGAGAGTTTCGATGAAGTGGTCCGCCTGTGCGACGCCTCCACCTCCGTGGCCTACCTGGAGTCCAGCAAGCAGTTCCTGCAGTTCCGCAAGCTCGTCCCCAAGCCCGATCAGATGATGGAGATGATGGTAACCGAGCAACCCGAGACCACCCAGCATCAGGACCAGGAGAACAACAACAACAAGGGCAAGGAGTTCAAGATGGAGTTCCTGGTCGTGGGCAAGAGGAACCCAAGCATGCCCGCCTGCCAGATGCTGTGCCAGTGGTTGGAGAGTTGCCTGGCGACCAGTACCCACGGTAACCCCTGCGGAATCATGGCTACCCCGTGCCAGTGCTGGGAGGCACCCAAGAGGAGGTCAAGCGGATGCTACAAGGGCGGCGTCTGGCTGGAGAAATGCATGCCCACCCCGAGAGACACCGGTCGCGACGCTGAAATCATGAGTGAGTACAGACTCTAGGGTCAGATGTGTGTGTGTGTGTTTGTGTGTGTGTGTGTTTTGTGACAGAGCAAGAGACTAAAAGAAGAAAGAGAGAAAGAGACATGGCGAGACAGGCAATGTGTGTGTGTTTAAGTGTGTGTGTGTGTTTAAGTGTGTGTGTGTGTGTGTGTGTGTGTGTTTAAGTATGTGTGTGTGTGTGTGTGTTTAAGTGTGTGTGTGTGTGTGTGTTTAAGTATGTGTGTGTGTCTGTGTGTGTTGTGCCCCTCAGTAAGCAGCCGGGTACAATCCCCACCACAGGGACCCAAGTGCCGCACAGAACTTTGTTTTGATTTTGCCGGCGCGTTTCATGTGCAAGGTGTTCAAGTGTTGTTCTCAAGACACAGGTCTGCAGGGGATTACATAGCAAGCCTGCGCCTGGAATATTTTAGAATGCCAATCAGTTAAATTTCTGTGGAGAGAGGGTGCAAGAGTCAAAAGGCGCACCCCCTCCACCCCCCCCCCCCCCCTCCCCCCCGCCCCCCATGTCTCTGAATGCTCGCTCGCCGATCCATCTCATCTGAGGCGGGCGGGCGGAGATGCTCTTCACAAAGCGCTCGCAGTCAGTGAGCGGAGGATGGATAATCGATGCCGAGCACTTGTGGTTGCCATGGTAACTTCGCTGGTTGCGAGGTGCCATGAACACGCTCTCGGTCCTGGACGCAGCAGAGGAGGAGAGATAGAGAGAGCAAGAGAGAGAGAGAGAGAGAGAGAGAGAGAGAGAGAGAGAGAAAGAGAGAAAACAGACGGCGTACATTTCAAAAACAAGCTCCGTCATGCGGTGAGACTGGCATTTTTCCCGCATTGGGTAAGAGTTACGATGCTGTCTCACCTGGTGCTCCCACCATCTCCCCCTAGACAGTCAATATGCCCCCTTTGGGGATCCTGACATGGGCATTGATGAATGCCATTCAAAGAAACTCACACACAGAATGGCAACAATTACACAGTATTCAGGGTCACTGCAGGAGACGTGCTGAAAGAGTGTAAAAGCTTTCTCACAGACAAAGCCTGCAAAGGTCTCACAGGCTGAAACACAGGAGCACACAATAGCCCTGTGATGGTAGTTACCTCAGCTGACCACTAGATGGCAGCAATGAAATCTCTCCATTAGTGTTGAAGCCCTTCAGATTCATGTTCACTTGTACACTCACCTATGGCTAAAACTTCAGTGTACAGGTCACCTGAGTTTTTCTTTTGCAGTCCTATTGACGTGTTACATTAGTGGGTAGATTTTTTGTTAACAATGCAATTCTCCCTGTGTCCTGTAGGGGGCTGGAGCGGATGGGGTCGCTGGTCCGAGTGCAGTACTGAGTGCGGCGGAGGAGTCCAGGTGCGCAGCCGATCCTGTCAACCCGAGAATGGAGTGTGCAAGGGAGTGGTCGAGGAGGGACGTGCCTGCAACCCCCAGCCCTGCATCGGTGAGGCTTTTTGTGCCTTGTTTGTACCCCCTTTTTGTGCCTTGTTTGTACCCCCTTTCCACTGATTACTGAGGCTGCCTATGAAAGCATTATAATCACTGCAGCTGCATGCCTGTACAACCCTAGGTAATAAGTGCAGACGTATGAGGCTGAGGCAGGGCATTAAAACCTTTTTTCCCCATCCACACAGGTCAAGTCCGCCAGCGAAGCCAAGGCCTGCGCTCCATGGTAACCCAGAAGAGAGACGGAGAGACCTCCCAGTATGGAGTCACCGCCCCCCAGAATGGTAAGCTCATTGGCTGGGAAGCTTGTCAGTCAAGACTGGTTATCAAAGTCTCCTACGTCCATCCTATGTACGTTCACCCTCTGAAGACCAAATTGTAATTTCCTGTGTGTGTGTGTGTGTATGTGTGTAGGTGAAGGTACACAGGACGAGTGGTCCCCGTGGACATCCTGCTCAGTGACCTGTGGAGAAGGATGGCAGGCCCGTAGCCGTATCTGCGGCACCTTTGGAGCCCAGTGCACCGGACCCCTCCGTGAGAACAGACCCTGCAACAACACCGTCTCCTGCCCTGGTAAGTGCCCGGCTCAGCTCAGCTCAATTCAATTGGCTTTATTGGCATGAATGTGATTCATTTCATAAAGATTATCTCATAAAGATTATCTCTGAGTACCAAAGCACTTAAACAATAACAACAATAATAATAAAAACAACAATACATATAATAATGGTAATACAGGAAACAGATACATTAATTAAATAAATACAAAATAAGACATATAAATACATAAAAAAAAACATAACAATTATAATAATTGTTCTCTCTCTTCTTCTCTCTCTTCTTCTCTTCTTCTCTCTCTTCTTCTCTTGTTCTCTTTCTTCTTCTCTTCTTCTCTTCTTCTCTCCGTCTCCAGTGCACGGAGCTTGGGATGAGTGGGCGCCCTGGAGTCTGTGCTCCTCCACCTGCGGCCGTGGTTACCGCGATCGCCAGCGCACCTGCAAGCAGGCCCAGAACGGCGGCGAGCCATGCCGGGGAACCACCAAACAGACCAAGTTCTGCAACATCGCCATCTGCCCAGGTGAGTCCAGTTTGCAGTTGCTCAACTTGCAGTCGCATCATCACCGCAAGGTGAATTGCTACACTCTTTTTCTCTCTGTGTGTCACAACTCAGAGTGCAATTTTTGTGTCAGTGGTGGAGGTGTGACTCATACAGTTGCCCTCTGGGAGAAAGCTTTTCTTTTGTTGGTGATGTTGGGGGGGTGGGTGTAGTGTTAGTCACTGCTTGCATGGTGGCGTCAGCAGGTACACGCAGAGGCATTGTTAAAAGCTCACAGTCGGTCAATTTCATAAAGATTATCTCTGAGTAGTGCATCCTGTCTGACTCAGATAGTTATGAAAAGGCCATAAAAAGTCAAATATGAAAAAGTGAAAGGCATTTGTGCGTTTATTTAACTGTTCTTAGCCTCAATATGATGTGAGTGTGACATCAACTGGACTTAAAGTGCAATTGGTTAGATTGGCCACCAGATGGCAATGTGGACCACAGACATTGTCACTGGCCACGTCTGAAGGCAAATGACCCACACAAATTTACATTTATCATTCCTTGGATGCCTCTATGAAAAATAAAACAAATATCTATCTTTGTATCAATATGTAAGACAAAACGGCAGACTTAAAGTCAAACATAAGCACTCTGTTTCTGTAGATATTTAAAAAAAAAACATCCTGTCTCTTGCACAGAGATAAAACAGAATCAGATTAGGACTTTTAAGAGTGAAGTATAGTTCTTGGTTCCACTCTCCATCCATTCCCCATTAAAAGAGAGGACCTTTAGGAAACTAAAGGTTCCTGCATGCTGTCCAGGCTGAAGGGTTCAACTAATGAGCTGGAACTCGGGGTGCGTTTGAAGCCGACGGCCTCCGCAGACTCCTAATTAGCCCTGGTCCTTTGCAGATGGGGGAGAAAAATCAACCCTGCCCCCCCCCCCTCCACCCCCCACCCCCTGTTCAGAGTATCCTTTCCTTTCACTACACTCTTAACACTGTTTAGAGTGTTTGTGTTCTGTTTTGTGACCTGCTTTGCCTGTAGAGACAGCAAACATACTTTAAGTAGCTCATGAAAGCCGGCAGGGCCGACCCTTGAGGCGTTTTAGCAGCAGTGCCATTGCTCACTCGAATATCAAGAAGATTGTGAGGTTGGTTGGCAAAAAAACCTGCAGAGTGAGGTTCCCGCTACATTAACCACTGCTGCCACCAATTTCACCGTCTTCTCTCCAAAGAGACGGGGTCTTTTAAGAGGGCAATTTGAACCGCAGTGATCCATAAGTACATCATTAGCGTTCAAAGGAGGATGAAGAGACCTTTTCATCCATTTCAGGCTGAAAGCAGTGCCTTGTGATGAGAGTCAGAGAGACACCCACTGTCTGTTTGCAGATGAGATAATGGTCACTGTAGCACCTAAACATCATTTTTTTTCTCCCTCTCCCTCTCCCTCTCTGTCTCCATCTCTCTCTCCCTCTCCCTCTTCAGTTGATGGCTCCTGGAACGACTGGTCAGCCTGGAGCACCTGTTCAGCATCCTGCTCCAATGGAACCATGCAGAGGATTCGCGAGTGCAATGGCCCCTCATATGGTGGATCAGAGTGCCGTGGTGATTGGAAAGAGGCCAGCCAATGCTTCCTTAGGGACTGCCCAGGTACGATTGTCCCATCCTTTAAAGTAATAATAATAATAATAATTAATTTTCAATCAAAAGAATCTCAGAGTGCCTTCATATTAGAAACTAGGTTGATTTATTATCAGCTTTGATTATAAAATTTTGATGAGGATTTTTAGAATTTTTTAGAAGTCAGGTGACTTTCTGGAAAGTGAACCCATGATTCTTTTGAATGATTCTAGTTGACGGAAGGTGGCAGCCCTGGACTTCCTGGAGCTCCTGTTCCAAGACCTGTGGTGGGGGTCTTCAGGAGAGGCAGAGGAACTGTGACGGACCCTTCTTCGGTGGAGAACCCTGCCCCGGCATGAAGGCCGAATCAAAGCGCTGCAGTGAAAAGCGATGCCCAGGTCAGTGCTTGATCCTACTTCTCTTGTCCCCCCTTTTCTCCCCATCCCTCTCCTCTGCAATAAGCCTAGAACTGAGAACTCCTCTAGAACTCTAGAACTCTCCTCTGCAATAAGCCTAGAACTGAGAACTCCTCTAGAACTCTCCTCTGCAATTAGCCTAAAAACAAATCTTTAAAAAAAAAAAATAATAATTAAAAGGTCCAATATTTGAACCCTGCAGCACCCCATGAGATCTGTGGTGAGGACAACTATGGCAACATGGTGTGGAAGAAAACCCCTGCTGGTGACTTTGCTGCAGTAGCCTGTCCCCCTGATGCAACAGGTAAACTTTGACACAAGAGATTAAGCTTCAACACACTTCACAATCTACCAGGCTTTAGATGACAATTTATTATTATTTAGCTGTGTAAGAAGTCTGTTGCTGCCTCTACTGTCTCGTTGTCTTTGTGGCAATGACAAATAAAGTACTCTGAACTTTGAACTTTGAACTTTGAATGGTTGTGTCTCTCGCCCCACAGGTGTGATCCTCCGACGCTGCACCATGGACGCTATTGGCCTGGCCTACTGGGAGAGCCCCACCCATGTGAAGTGTGTCTCCAAGGAGTACCAGGACATCCAGACCCTGGTAAGCCTTCCTGACTTTTTCTTTTTTTTTTTACAGGTTTTTATGTACTGATGAGTAGAAAAAAAAACGCACTCTCAAGCTTTTCTCATTGCGAGTTTATTTCCAGACGCGTTTCGGGCCTATGCTAAAAAATCGCACCCCAAATTGCATTTATTTTGGAAGTAGAGCGCGCCTATCCCTACTCATTTTATGTCCTGATAACATGATTATTATGACACACAGGCGGTAAGATAAGGAAAAAACCTGACCTGTTTATTCTATTCCACAACCTCACAGTCTCGCGAACATCTGGCCAAGGCCCAGCAGGGTCTTCTTGGGGATGGTGTGTCTAACGTCATCATGAAGCTGCAGACTGCGACTAAACAGGAATCCAAATACAGCGGAGATCTGCTCGCCTCCATGGAAGTCCTCAAGAACGCCACGCAGATCTTCCGAGGAGCAGGCTACAGCGTTAGGCACGCAGACGTAGAGGTAACGACACACAGATAGACTTTTTGCAATATTTATTCATGTGTATATGTGTTTTACATGTCTATATGGCGTAGATGCCATGTTTCAAGAGTTTGATGGATGTTTTACATTTCCTATCATCAGAACTACGCTCAGACAATCAGCAACCTACTGAAGGAGGAACATCGTGACAAATGGGAAGAGATGCAAATGGTGAGTTTTGTGTGCGTGTGTTTTTGTGTGTGTGTGTGTGTGTGTATGTGTGTGTGTGTGAGAGAGCGCGTGTTTCATTATCACTCACAAAAAGCCATTTGCTCTGCAACTGTGAGGAGCAAATAGGAACCAGACAGGGCATTGTGTTTAAGAGGCCTGCGATGCGCTGTTTGTGTGCGTGTGTGTGTGTGTGTGTGTGTGTGTGTGTGTTTAAGAGGCCTGCGATGCGAGAAACGAGACAGCAAGTTTCCAAGAATTATAATCAGGCCTCTTTCATCTGTCTCTTACTTCCATTGTTGACTAGATCTTACACCTCGTGTTTCATCATGAAGACAGTCTTTAAAATAACACATTAAAGGGAAAATCTATTTTCGCAAGACGTCTCATTTCCGTCTCAGGAACTTTGTTATGTCAGACCGAAGCTGTCAGCAAGAACAACCCTTCAAAATGTCGACAACTTTATTAAACACGTGGACGTGGGCCCTTCACACAGAACAGAGCGGTAGTCAATGTATTATCCTGTCAGTTGAAGGAAGGATGGAAGCATAGAGGCTGGGGGTTAACGGTGACAAGAGAAAGGGAGGGGTGGAGGGAGAGTGAGAGTGAGTGAAAGAGAAAATCACAACACCTACTCACCAATCTGTGCGTCTGCTATGGCAACCCACGGCCCACAGTTCTTGTAAAAGGACACACACACAGCTTGGAGGCATCACATCGCTGATGCATACACACACACACACACACACACACACACACACACTCTGATGCATACACCTCTCGCCCACGCCACCGCCAGTCTGCGTCAGAGCTAACGCACGAGATTCCACACACATGCACACACACACACTCCCTCTCTCTCACTCACAGAGATGAGGAAAGATTCCTATGAATTAACACGCACTCCTTTTATGGATCCTCGGACAATCTTCAAGGCTGAAATGACATGTGATCCTCGGTTGTTTACCGAGGATGACAGATATTTTTGGTGTTTTTGGAGGAAAGAGTTCCAACAAGCACATCATGTATGAACTGTGAGAAAGACGTCAGATATCTGACGGTAGACTTAAGTGATTGTTTAATGTTCCCTATCAGTATGACTCGCACTCTGCAACTTTGCTACGCAGTTGTCACAGTTGAATCGACATGCAACAGCTAATTGTTAATGCTTTGCTGTTTATCCAATTAAGAATCAATAATCAATAATCAATGATCTCATTTTTCACAGATGGGGGCCAGCACTAAGGACTTCTTCCGTCTGGTGGAGGAGTTTGTAGATCTGATAGGAACACAGATGAAAGGATTCCAGGACATCTACGAGGTCACAGAGAACTTAGGTGAGCCTTTTTCACCTCTATCCTGCTTTTCTGCTGCACCCCCTGCAGATTAGGAACCAGGAGCGGAGTGTACAGTACGATCGTAGCTTCGCTAAGACACACACACACAGACACTCACACACACATGCACGCGCATTGGTTCCCAAGGTTAAGTTTAGACCAAAAGTTCTCACCACCACCTCCGGTGTTAGAACACATATTCCCAGCCACATATTTTCACAAGAAACACCCACTGGAGTCAGAAAGAAAAGAAAGAAAAACTTGCAAACACTGTCTCTGTGAAGATGACACCCCAGCAACCTTTAACACCACCCTACTATTGAGAGGACAGGGATCAGAATCAGAATCAGAATCAGCTTTTATTGGCCAAGTTAGTTTGCACAAACAAGGAATTTGTCTTGGTGCAGTGGCTCTCACTGTGCTTACACATATTACACATGCACATACACCAAGGCTCCAATACACCCACTTGTCCACTGCACACAATAATAGTCAGGACTTTGAAGGCCTCCTTTATGCCTGTTTTTCATCTGGTGTTTTCTGTCCCTTGTCCCCCCTGCAGAGCTAAGCATCCAGAAGAGGCCCAAAGCCATGCCCACAGACATCACCTTCCCCATGAAGGGCTGGAGGGGAATGACTGAGTGGGTCAGGAGCTCGGAGGAGAAGATCACCGTCTCACGCCACGCTCTGTCCTTTGACGTGCCTGGTGAGGATCACACACATATTCACACACTCACACAGCAGCTGCAAATACTATAGATTGCATGCAATATTATATAAACACATACCTAAACGTGTATACATACTTACATATACATACATACATACATGTAGTCATTCTTATTGATTCATTTTTATATACAAGTAATTCCATCAGTTATGTTAGAATAGAAATCCAATAGAATTTAGTGCAATTGTCTTATGCATGTGTGTGTGTGTTTCAGATGAGGAGGACACATCTTCTTTCGTGACTGGGATCGTTCTCTATCGTAACCTGGGAGTGATGCTGTCTCTGCAGAGGTAAGAGTCTTCACGTGAACAGCTGTATAGGAACAAGACTGTCCAATGTCCTCTAGTCTAGTATACACACCTGAGGGAGCCTAAGCAATGTCCTCAGCACTGACAAGACAAAGGCATCGCTTTACAACCCAGCGGGATACATGTTAACTGCTTTTCATCACTTATGTACCACATTTTGTAGAC
>NC_137918.1:14678184-14703184 GCF_963457725.1 Sprattus sprattus | reverse complement strand
CATGTGTCATGGGGTAGGAGAGCTGTCAGCGAGCTGATGGAACAGGCGCAGAGTCCATTTTCTATGCATGAGGGGAAGACAAGAAAGTTAGAGGGAGAGAGGCAGACAGACAGATGGGAGATAGTAAGACAGGTTAGAGTTAGAGGGAGAGAGGTAGACAGGCAAAGAGGCAGACAGACAGATGGGAGATACAAACAATTTGGATGATGAGAATGGAACAGTTTGTTTATTTTTAAACATTCCCCAGTGTTTGTCCCTTTGAATCACTGAGGTCACCAGACAAGCTGCCTTTTCAGACTCTTAGTTTTGTATTTGAGTTTCTAATGTTTTTTCCCCCCAAGTGATTAGAACAGAAAGGTGAGGACCACTGAATACACCAGTGGCAGATGATAGACTTTGCTCATGTTGATGCCTAAGGCAAAAACCAGGCAGTTGCTAATGACCACTCATAAACAATGATCAGTCAGAAATCCAGGTCAAGCTAATCCCTCCCTTGGTTTACTAAAGTGCCCTGCAACAATATGCTAATAGTCCAAGAGCTTCAGATGTTAGTTGAATGTGTGGGATGCTCTCTTAAAATATTCTGTCCCCTTGAACCTTCAAATGGCTTTGCAGATGCAAAGTGCCCATGGGATATAATTGCAGACAAAGGTTTACTGAAAACAAACTTTAATCTACTAAAATCTCAGTCTGAATGTGCGTAGTCTATGAACTTTTTAAGATGACTTCGACAGTCGACTTATTGAATAAAAAGAAACATTAGGTAATACAGTTTCTGTTTTAAATACAATAGTTTGTTGATACATGTATCTGCAGCATTCAACAATGTGTCTCAGGTATACGATCCAGGTAAACCTTTTCGAAATTTTGAAAGTGCATTGATTTGCACAAAAATTGAGTGTGCACTGACTGACACGCATAAATCACTGGTGCCCACCCACCACGGTCTTTGCACGAGTTCTCCCTGTGAGAAACGTCGGGGACTGAGAAAGAGGTTAATTTTAGTCCTTTTCTGAGAAATTCCTCCTGTCTCACAACCCATTCTCCTCTCTGATTCTGTCCCCTGTGCAGCCTCTCTCTGCTCGGCTCTTGGTCTCCGCGAAACTGCAGAGCCGTGCCTATCGACTCGTTCAGAACCAAATGCGTGTGTGACGGACTCTCAACCTTCGCCATTTTAGCGCGGTCAAATCCTGATGTGGTAAGTCGAATATTCCCTTAATTGTATTTTTTGAGAATATGAATGTATGTATTGTGTTTTGGAGAGAAGATGTTCGCTTAAAATTCGTTTTTTGTCGTTCCTTTGGTATCGTTCTGTCTCGCTCTTTGTCTGGCAGTATGCAGGTACCATTCATTAGGATATGGTCTTGATCGCGTTACCAAGTAATATTATGGGGAGACAGATAAGGACGTTTTTTGCAACTGACAGTTTTCAGACTGTGTTTATACGATACATTCGATTGCATTTTTCGACCGACTGCACATACGAAATGTTACTAGATGTTTTTTATAGATCTAAAGGATTGACTGACATAGACTTGTAAGCTACATGTGTGTATGCGGTACAAATCGGGGACAGTTTTTTAAATTAAGAAAACTGATAAAGACGTTTATAAAATTTGAAATGGAAATGTTTGCTTATTTATGCAATACAGTTCGAACAGACAAAGGTGTTATTTTTTTTAGCGGTTAAAACATTAGAATCTTGGAATGAGTAGGTTAACTACCCGAACATCCTCTCTCCACATTACTGTTTTGTCTCGATATTGTGCAAATAGTGTGCATTATTGTTAAAAACACATTTGTCATGATTGTTACAAAAAAATGTGAACTAACGTTAAAGCAATGCATTTATGACATTTTGTCTGGGTTTATTCTTTGGTTCAGAGTGATGATTTTAATTACCATAAGTCTACAACCTTTTGCCAACGTTTGGCAACGTCTCAACAAATACAATAATGTTTCTGCGTTTGCATCAGTCATTATTTGATTGGGAACTGCCTCTGAAGCACTCTGCTCGCCAGTTGCCTTGGCAACGGCATCCGCAGCGCGAGCTCCGTTTGTGTGATTGTGTGACTGAGATCGGAAGGGAAAATAACTCCCTCCTCATCTGACCGCCCCCCCTCCTCCCTCCCTCCCTCCCTTCTCTTCTCTATCTAATACCTACTCCCCTCCAGGTAAAAAGAAGAAAAAAAAAAGTTCACCCATTCCCTCCACACTTTGGAGTTTTCTACTGCAGATAAAAACCTGGCGGCCAGCACTCATGCATGCCTAGAGAGAGAAAGAGAGAGAGCAACAGTGCATTCGATTGTGTCTTCCCTGCCCATGGCAAGGCTGCAGCAGACACACAGGGATGGCAGAGAGAGGGACCTTATTTTGAGTGTGTGTTATTCCCAGGCTGACCTATACGGCTCATCCATGGTATAGCCGTCTTAGGTACAAGAGGAGACTCAAGAGTGGTGTCACACAGCACATCCTGCCAGTCGGCATGGCGACGCAGTGTCCATCCTCAGACCTGTTGTTGTTGTTGTTGTTGCCGACGGTGATTCGATTTGTCTCGGCCACGGCGCCCCCATTGTCTCCTCTCAGCCTTACCCCTCTAGCCCCCTCCCCACACACACACACACACACACTTTCCAACCGTCAAGATCTCGCTGCGCCAATCATTCCCATAATGTCTGCCAATATCTAAGAATTCCACATTAGCCCCCCCCCACCACCACCACCCGCACTCTCGCTCTCGCTATCACACTCGAGGCAGCATCTTGTCTTGCACTGCTAATGCAAAGCTGACTAGCCAATGGGGAAATGCCCCCTCCTTTGCACACACACACACACACACACAATCACACACACACTCACACACACAACTCACACACACGCGCACACACACACACACACACACACACACACACACACACACACAAACACACACACACACACACACACACACACACACACACACACAGACACACTTCCTCTCCCTAATACCCACACACACACACCCAACCCCTGAAAGAAAAAAAAGCTTTGATGTGTGCTATAGACATTTTCAATACTGTTCGCCTGCAAGCTGCAAGAGGATGAGAGTACAGAATAGAGCGCAGAGAGAGAGAGAGAGAGACAGAAGATAGGAGGGAGCTAGACAGAGAGAGACAGAGATATCCAGACCAGACACTGCAGTGTTCCAAGCCCTTTTTCCCGATGTGGTCTGTTTCCCAGGCCTTGCACCACCAATGTAACAAAACAAAAAGAATGTCTCTGGCTTGTGGTCAAGCTGGAATGGTCCACTCACTGAGTCCTATCAATGCCCTTGACCAGTCGACCCTCATTTACGTTATACATACTAGGTAATCAATCCTAAGAAATGGAAGTGCTCCCTTAATTGTCTCCATGGCCTTTTTTTATCCCTCTCTACTGCCCTGATTTTCAGTTTCGGGGAGGTGAGAGAAAAAGAACGTTGTGTCGTTTCAAGGGCAAAAACAAGACTTCTATTTGGGTCACAGTTAAAAGGCTTGATTTTCGTTCATTAGCATGAGCCAATGGTATCAGGCCAGACTGATAGACAAGCCCAACAGGATCTCTTTCTCTCTCACACACACACACACACACACACACACACACACACCTCATTCCTACAGAAGTCTCTCCGGTCCCATTAAAGAGAGAACGAAGAGTCTTTTCCCCTCGCACTCACCGCCATCTGTTTTTTTTCTTCTTCTTCTTCTTCTTCCTCCTCTTCTTCCTCCTCCTCTTTTGGACGGGAATGCATCAGAAGTATTTGGATGCCTCCCTTGTTTTGGTTTTGTTTTGTGCCGGTTTGTTTGTTTTTTGGAGAACGATAAGCGATGGCAGAGTTTGCCAGGTTCCTACTCTGTCCTCGGTTTTTTACCCGCTGAACGTCGTCTCACATCAGTAAACAAAAATTGTCCGTTTTATAGATTTAAAAAAAAAATGAGCAAAACACCTTATTGATACCATAGTTATGATTTTTTAATGGGCCGTGTATTACGGATTGTAACACACGCCCCATTGGAGCGGTATTGATTAACCAACCGTACACACACACACACACACACACACACACACACACACACACACAAACACAGGCAACCATCTATTTTCCATCCTCCCTACGAATCAACCCTACAGATACACACACACACACACACACACACACACAGGCAACCATCTATTTGCCTTCCTCCCTACATATCAACCCAGTGCCTCCAAGCCTCTGGTGTCAGCTCATGGTTCGCACCTAGGCAGCCTGAGCCATGATACAGATTTGTCTTAATCGGAGGTGCTAAATGAACCTGCCGACACACACACACACACACACACACACACACACACACACACACACACACACACACACACACACGGAGGTGCTAAATGAACCTGCCGACAATGCCAGGGAACAGCGCCTGGCTGCGAACCCAGCTAATTACCCACTGTGGAGGAGGTCGGTGAAGCAGTGGGGGGGTTGGGGGGTGGTGGTTCAGGGGCACCCCCCTCTCCACTCCACCCCACCCCACCCCACCGTTGGCACCACAGCAGGGCTGGCATGGGGAGCTTGGGGCAGAGCAGAGAGGGTAGAGCGTGAGGGCACCACCCAGACATGCCTGTTGGCATGGGAACGGGCGTTTAGCTGCTGTCGCATGGCACCGCTGATTAATGCAGAGGTGAGAACAGCCCACCTGTCCGCTCTCCCTATTAGCACACACAACACACACACACACACACACACACACACACACACACACACACACACACACACAGAGTCCCGAACAAAAAAAATCAAATTCACAACACAAACTCAAGCTCAACAAATGATTCACACTATCTCTGTTTTTTTATACACACTCTTGATCTCACACATTCAAGCATTCAAACGTCCCATCTTATCTATTTTTGTGAGCGAGAGAGAGAAGAAGAGACAGGCAGGCTTGAACCACACATGGCCAGAAGAACCGGAGAGATATATGGGCTGCGTCGGTCGCGCCTCATTTGCCGGTTCAAAAGATCGCCGGAGAAATGGCGGTGGGGACCATCGGCCACATCTCCAGCGCTCAGCGCTTCATCTTTTCTGACACGTTAACCTTCAGGTCACCTTGGCCTCAGCTGTGGCCTAATTGTGCCATTCAGCTGTCTGCCCACAGGGAGGACAGGCTAGTGTGGCGGTTCATAGCAACCCAGAGGCTCAGTTTTCTGTGTATGTGTGTGAGTGTGTGTGTGTGTGTGTGTTTGTGAGAGATATTTCTAAACCCGTGTTTTCTTTTTTTTTGTCTCTTTGTTTCCTCTGTAGAACATGGACAAATCACATATCCCCTCCGTGACTCTGATCGTTGGCTGTGGAGTCTCCTCTCTTACGCTTCTGCTTCTCATCATCATCTACGTCTCCGTTTGGAAGTAAGTTTGAACGTTTTAACTCTGACATTCAAATTAAGACTTTAAATTAGGCCCTCTGACATTTACATTTAGTCATTTAGCAGATGCGTTTATCCAAAGCGACTTACAAGGATGTATACACATTTTACACTGACAATTCTCTAAAATAGGGTCTAGCTAATTTAGACTTGGGGGTTTTAATATGTGCCAATCACTGATGTTGACCATCCACTGACTCTCTCTCTCTTAAACCATCTTCAGGTACATCCGCTCCGAACGTTCTGTCATCCTCATCAACTTCTGCCTGTCGATCATCTTCTCCAATGCCCTCATCCTGATTGGCCAGACACAGTCTCGCAACAAGGTACCTTAAGCAACCCTCTGACCTTTTGCATCAGATCTCTTGTTAAGCGCCTAGAGGAAATTGTATTGTTATGGCGCTATACAAATAAAATTGAATTGAATTGAATTGAATTGAATTGAATTGAATTGAATTGAATTGAATACAATTGAATTGAATTGAATTGAATTGAATTGATTCCCTCTGTTGTCCCTCAGTCTGTTATCCCATTAAAGGGTCCTACCACAGTGAAGCTCACATCTCGCTCTCTTGTTCTCTCCCCTCTTCCTTCCTTTCCTTCTCTAGGTGGTGTGCACGGTGGTCGCGGCGCTCTTGCACTTCTTCTTCCTGTCCTCCTTCTGCTGGGTGCTGACCGAGGCGTGGCAATCGTACATGGCTGTGACGGGCCGCATGCGCAACCGCATCATCCGCAAGCGCTTCCTGTGTCTGGGATGGGGTGAGTGGGACTAACTCTTCAAAACATCGACATCAATCCCCCTCGATTCATCTCATTTCCCTAGAACATCAACCTATTCAACCCATCGACCCGAAACATTTAGTAAAGTCTTTTAGTATTGTCTCCTTACTGAGCTTCACCGTTTCTCTTACAGGTCTGCCTGCACTGGTTGTGGCTATTTCTGTTGGATTCACCAAGGCAAAGGGATATGGCACCGTTAACTAGTAAGTGGAATCTCTCTTTTTCTTCTCTCCCTCTTATTCTTATGCATTTTTTCTCAGTTTCTCCGTGTTTTGAACCTTTTCAGAGGAATGCAATCGTAACGATTTGTCTACTCTTTTTGTTTAGTTGCTGGCTGTCTCTGGAGGGCGGGCTTCTCTACTCGTTCGTGGGACCGGCTGCCGCAGTCGTCCTGGTAAGGATGTCTCTCCGCTCGGCACGGCGAATGAGAAATAAGCCGGTTCATAGAGGTCCTTATTAACTCAGCGGCCAGTGGCGAGCAATGTATCTAATCATATTTCCCCGGTCCTCTTCCATCTCAGGTGAACATGGTGATTGGCATTCTGGTCTTCAACAAGCTCGTGTCCAAGGACGGCATCACTGACATCAAACTGAAGGAGAGAGCTGGGTACGTCCTATCGATCTGCTACTCCATCGGAGTGCCGCCTCCCCCCAATGGCTATTTAGATTACACACTGGCGTTTAGATCCTACCTACTGATTTGTGCTTGTTGAAAGAATAAGACGATGAAGCTTCAGGATGAACCGGTTTGTAACCCCTTGCCTGCTGTTCCACTTTTGTCCTGCAGGGCGTCGCTGTGGAGCTCCTGTGTGGTTTTGCCTCTGCTGGCCCTCACCTGGATGTCCGCCGTCCTGGCCATCACCGACCGACGCTCCGCCCTCTTCCAGATCCTCTTCGCCGTCTTCGACTCGCTGGAGGGCTTCGTCATCGTCATGGTTCACTGCATTCTTCGCAGGGAGGTCCAAGACGCGGTGAAGTGCAGAGTGGTTGACCGCAAGGATGATGGCAACGGCGATTCTGGCAGCTCCCTTCAAAATGCTCACACACAGCTCATGGTGAGAGTCCTCCTGTTGTTGAACCCTCACTCTGCAATTTAATTTGTCTGTATTCTTATGCAAGCTTGAATTATTAACTTGTATACTAACAGAATCCTTTCTTTGTTTCTTTTCTCTCTTTTTGTCTGTAGTCTGAATTCGACAAGGATGCTGAATCTGGCAGGCCAGGTGAGACATAAGAAACATTTAGTTCTGTTTTAAGCTCTTGTCATATATCAGACAACTTTTTACATCAAAGCAGCTTAGAACCTCCTTGCTCTCATTTCTTCAAAGTAGTCTAAAAATACCAGGCATGCTTGATGGCACTCAATAGTGTCATATCCAAAAAAAAATCGTCTGACCACCCCCCTCCTCCCTCTCTCTTTCTGCCCCCCCCCCCCCCCCCCCCCCTCTACCCCCAGGCGGCATGAAGAGCTCCTCTGAAGAGAAGATGCCTCCCCCACAGATGGCCCTGCCCATGGGCCCCAACTTCCACACCCTCCCGTCCAACCCCACCACCAAGGCCCACATGCAGTCCGTGCCCGACTACTCCAGCCACACCCTGACACTGAAGCGGGAGAAGGGGGTCCGCAGCGGCATGGTGGGCCTGGACCCGTCCTGCGGTAAGCCCGTCTACGTGTGCGACGGCGAGATCTTCAAGCAGCTGGACGCCGACCTGGCCCGCGGGCAGGCCGAGGGCAACTCCCCAGACGGCAGCGGCAACGGGGGCTACGTGATGCTGCCCAACACCACCTCCACGCTCCGCTCCAAGCCCAAGGACGGCGACTACTCCTCCGGCTGCGGCGGCAAGTACAACATCAGCGTGG
Source organism: Sprattus sprattus (assembly GCF_963457725.1). Classification (NCBI taxonomy): domain Eukaryota; kingdom Metazoa; phylum Chordata; class Actinopteri; order Clupeiformes; family Clupeidae; genus Sprattus; species Sprattus sprattus. Next base: position 14,695,117 of record NC_137918.1, on the reverse strand, counting down.
AGCAGCTGCCCCAGGCGCGGCTCGTGCACATGGTGGGCGGAGGCTATGCCGAGCCCCAGGCGGCGGCCGCCGCTTACGGCATGAAGATGCTGCCGTCGGAGTGCGTGAGCGTCTCCTACTCCGACCACGAGTCGCCCGTCCAGAACTTCCACAACATGTCGAGCGAGTCGCACATGACCGGAAGCCTCGGAGACACCTTCGACTCCATGAACTCCATGATGTCCAAGAGCGAGACCATCTCCACGCTGTCCATGAGCTCGCTCGAGGTGAGGGATGAGATGGTGCGCTACTGCTTTTGTCACTTACAAACACAAATATGTTCTTTCGATATAGATTATTCTGGAAGTAATTGTTGTAAGACTAACCTTACCATTTGCCTCTCTGTCTCTCTTTCTATCATTGCAGAGGCAGAAATCACGCTATGCGGAGCTCGACTTTGAGGTAAATATCTTTTCCTTCCTTCGCCTTTCTCCAGTAAATGTATATGTCCTGTGAAAGATTATGTATGATGCTCCTCATAAGATCTACAGTGCTAATGTGTATTTTTTCCTACTTTGATGTCTTCTTGCAGAAGATCATGCACACACGGAAACGTCACCAGAACATGTTTCAGGACCTCAACAGGAAATTACATCATGCCGAGAAGGACAGAGAGTCACCCGCTTCAGACAGCAAGGTGAGAACCATAGACCCAGACAAACAAATCAGGGTGTGGTATAGATAGACAGACAGACTATAGAAGTTATTTCGGCCATCTCAAATTCCTTTCCTCCTGGTTGCATAATCACTTCAATGTAGCACAGTTTGATCTTTTTGGAAAAGTCAAGCATCTTTGTTTCTCATTAGAAGATCTCAGTGTGATAGATTAGGACATGAGCACATATTCAGACACAGACCGCAGACAGACTGATCTTCACTTCTAACGCTTCCTCGCTCTTCACGCTTCACAATTTATTTTTCTGCCCTCCCTGAGAAAATGAGAATCATTACTGCAGATCCTGCGCTTTGATATTGAAATGAAAGGCAGGCACATTTTCGAGGGTCATTGTAATAATCATTTTCTCTCTCTCTGTTTTTTCCTCTCACCAGTCTGTAAGATGGAGCGTGTCCTCAGGCGGCAGTGACAAAACTAACCACAGCGTAAGTCTCACCATTTGTGTTTTTCTGATTCAGCTAGATTTGTCAATTGGGACCTCTGAAGCTTGCAAACCTAGCAAATACATGGAAATAACATGGAACTGAAGTGGAATTTAACTATAGATACAACTATTTAGAAATATGTATATGTTTTCTGTATAATGTTTGTCTAATGTAGCTAGTACGATCTCTTAAGCAACCTAGCAAACAATACATGGAGAGTCTTTTGATTGTGGGAACCAGTAAATACACAAGTGTACGCCATTTTCTTTGTAATGCTAGTATGTTTTCCGGAATAGCACATGCTAACCACTCTTTAATTACCTCTTTCTGTAGGACAAGCAGCAGATGCCCTGTGAGCGTCCATGGGAAGGGGTCCCCAGATCTCAGCAGCAATCGCCCCCCGCCTGGGTGCGCAAGGACCTGGAGCCCCTGCAGGCCTCCCCCCTGGAGATGCAGGCGGTGGAGTGGGAGAAGGCCGGTGCCACCATCCCCCTGGTGGGCCAGGACATCATCGACCTGCAGACAGAGGTGTGAGCCGGGACCAACCAGCAACCACCACCCTCCGCCGGATGATAAATAAGTCGAGACCTTCTTGCACCCCTTGCTTGTCAGCTTTTGGTTTGGTGAATAGGGGATCCCCAACGAGGATCCCCCAGAGTAGAGATGAAAGGAGAGAGAGAGGAGAGAGAGAGATAAGTCGAGTACAGATAGAGGGAGAACAGAATCCAGAATCCATGTCTTCAAACCCCCCCAGAGATGGTAGAGGGCAAGGAAGTCAAGAGTGGAATTTGACTTTGCGACTGTGAGCTCAAGTAGAGACATCAGCAACATAGTCCGTTTATGTAGCAGAGAGGGCTTGAGACATGAGACACTGGGGTTGGGTTCAGCAGCTGAGAGCCTCTGGCTCTGTGGTTCTGTTCTACTGATACCGGGTCTGAGTAACGCCTGGCCCGTACTCGAGATAGAGAGGTGTGTTCCGCATACCTGTGCCTTTTTGTTTCTCGTTTCCATCCACGTGTGGAAATGACTGGTCCTCCTCCTCCTCCTCCTCCTCCTCCTCCACATACTTCTTCATCTTTGGGTATGACCAACCAATCGCTTGGCTGCTTGTGCTCTCCGATGGTGGACTCTTCCAAACCCACTGCGCTGTGATTATGGGGCGCAGAATCGCGCCACCCCCCTTCCTCCACCGAACCTCCTCCTCCGGGGTACCTTTGACACTCTGTGGTAGATGGACACAGTCCTCTTTTTTATTTTAGTGCTGTGCTTTATCCTGTTGGTCTCCTCCGCTTATGCGTGGAACTGCTTCTCAAGAGCTTTAAAAAAGACTCATCCATTGAGACTCTTCCCTGAGACTCTTCTAGGACATCACTGGAGTCATGGCTTGAACACTGAAACATGGGACTTAACCTAACAGAGCTGTACAATTATTATTATTATAGTTAATATAATTATCATGAGTATTATCACTTATACTGTTATTATTTTGACTTTTGTCGTTCACCTTAGTCTTCGTCATTTTTTTTCATGTTCTATCTTTTCTTTTGAATACGATTTCATTTCAGTAAAAATGTTCACTGATTACGAAGCCAAAAAAAAATCATCACAAAATGTAATCATCGACGAATGCTTGAAATCAACAAGAGAGCTCTTATATGACATTGAGCTTCCTGAAGGACTCTGCTTTGCCCAGAGAGAGACACCAGTGCACAATGGGCTCTGCTGGACACAACAAGCATTCCGGATTGGAGGCGATAAAGAAGATATTGAGAATTACATCATAACAAGAGAATTACATCATAACATTCCTCTTCATACCTGTTCACTGCTCTGTTATAAGCCCGGAAAAAAAACTCCAGGCCCTAGTATTGAACCTTGTGGCACCTCTGAGTCACATATTGTGACCCACATCTACCAAACTACATAGAAAGAACTTCCACAGTGCCAACTACAAAAGACTTTGACAGACTGTCGTGTTGTGCCATCATTTGAACGACAACCGTGCAATATGGCGGCCGCTTGATGCTCAAGCAGGACTCTTATCAGGTCAATGGCAGGTTTTATAGTCACATTTGAAGTGTGAGTTTTATAAGATGTTTCTCCTATTTACGAAACTTATAGAATCTTTACGGCATATGAGGAATCTGTGTTTAGTAATAAAAAGAATACTTATTCCTTAGAGATCTGATTATGATCCGAAAGATAACACAAGACTGTGGTTTCAGAGTCTTGTGTTGAGTAGATTACTGTATCTTGGAAAATATCAGATGTTCTATATATACAATAAATAATAGCCTATAGATATCTTTTGATTGTGCTTCAGGATATTCCTGTTTTTTTACGAAAAAGCCCCATACTTTTGAAATCAATCGTCTTCTGTGCCGTTGCGTGTTTTAAATCTGTCCGTTTCCTACTGTGTCTCAGCAACGTCATCACCTCTTGTCTTTACCCTTTCCTTTTCGTTCCCAGACGCAAGTCATTTGTATACCTCCTTATACCTTTGTCAGATGTCCTTCCACTTCCTTGTTTAAGTTTTCCTCTTGTATATGTACAGTTTTCAGAGCACAAAATGAATGTGTTGTTTGTAATAAAAACTAAATCTATATTACAACGTGTATCTGTCCTTAGTTGCTTTGTGGAAACTGCAGGTAAACAGACATGGTTCACCGACTTCCTTATCTATGGAGATATTCCTTTATCACATAAGCTGGTCTTCCACTCATAGACCAGGTACAAGTGAGATATTCATTTAGGAACCAGATTCACTTCATACAAATGAAAGCAGTACTTAAGGGTAGGTACGGAACAGAGAGTTTGCCAGCTGATATATTTTGGCTATATTTTTGGTAATGTCATGCTGCTAGAGCTGTTTTTTGGACACAAACTGCATTTTAAAAAGCCTAGTCGGATATTGGGAATAACAGTCGTGTTTATATGTCCTTCAAACAACAACCATATGCATTCAAAATTCATTTTAAGATGATACAATTTACTGCCAACAAAAACATACCTCATATGTGCCTAAAACCCAATCATACACTTGCTTTAAGTACAATAAGACAAAAATATGTACAGATGTAAACAGACATTTAATGTGGCATGGCATTATTATGCTGTCATACATGCCTATTGTCGCGTCCGGTCAGAATATCATCAAATACTCAAGAATTACGCGAGTGGTTTTCAGCAAATGTAGAATATTCGTCTAGGATTTATTGCAACAATTAGCCAGCAATAAGAGAAGAAATTCGAATGTGTTCTGATGGCGCGCTCTGTTTTAAAATGTACAAGACACACCCCTGTCAGCCGGAATGGCTAAACTCCTAAACCAATCAAATGACCCCCTATAATCTGACTCCAACCAATAGAAGGCTTACCATTATTCCCCATAACCACCCCTTATATATTTTACAGACTAAATCTATCATCTACCTCTTAACACTATTAAACTAACTTAAACATATATCAAATTAATTAATGAATGTAAACATTACCACACTATTTAAATTGAAAAAAAGCAAAATGGCTCGAATTGAGCTGTACACTACTCCGGCCTATCAACTAAGTCACTTCAGGAGCACATTAAAAAGGCGTTGGCTGTTGAGTTCAAATATCAACAAAAGATCAGTGACTGCTCCTTTAAGTGTTCAGGTTCAGTGGGGCGGGCGGTAGTAATCAGAAGGTTCGATTCCCTGTCGAAGCGTCCTTGAGCAAGCCACTGAACCCCTAATTGCTCCTGATGTGCAGTGTGCCATCAGTGTAAATGTAAAATGTGTATACATCCTTGTAAGTCGCTTTGGATAAAAGCGTCTGCTAAATGACTAAATGTAAATGTAATGTAAAGGTATAATATAGCTGTCACTAAAACATATTTGCATTAACCTTCAGCTTGGGCACATGGGTGTTTTGTTAGAACACTGAACGAGGAGGGCAAATTGGATCCACATTTATAAACAAAGGCTGACTAGAAAACTGTTTTTCCTCTGCAATTTCCTTCAACTAAATTGCACGACTTTGTGTTTACCAGATGAGTGGCCATGTATGTAGGCTACAGAATGTGCATATGAGTTCCTTGAAGCATTTTCCATTTCAGTATGCTGCCACAACAACAGGAAATAACTAAAGCTTAAGTCTCATGTTTTGAGTTCTACAAACCTATCAAATACATTGAAACATGGAAATAGCCCAGTCTTCTGAGAACTGAACCGGACCTTCAATTATATATACATCTACTTAGGAATATGAATCCATTTTCTGCATTATGTTTTTAGCTAGTATGATCTCTTAAGCAACCTAGCAAACAAAACATGGGAAAAGTCTTCTGAGAGTCGTGGGGAGCAGTAAATACACATTCATATGTTAATGTATATAACTCCATTTTCATCATAATGCTAGTATGAACACTATGCTAGTATTTTTTCTGGAATAAATGCAAAATGACACGCACATGCTAAACAATACATGGAGAGAGTCTCTGATCGTGGGGACCGGTAAATACACCCGATAAGGTCCAGAGGGATTGGCCAGGTATTTGTACCGTGGCTTTGTAACAGAAGTGACAATCACAAAGTACAAGACAGGTGATGCCACACAATGGGAAACAGGTGAAGCCACACAATTGGTAACAGGTGAGGGAACATAACCAAACAGGTGAGGGAACATAACGAGAAACAGGTGAGGGCACACAAAGACAACAAAGACACATGTACACACAAATACGTTAATGATGTCCTTTGGCCACCAGAGGCCGCCAATGTGCCAAATGGTTGCCCGGAGTCGTGACATTCAGAAGATCAACCATACAGGCAGCACTCCACCAATCAGGCCTTTACGGTAGAGTGGCCAGACGGAAGCCCCTCCTTCGTAAAAAGGCACATCACAACCCGCTTGGAGTTTGCCAAAAGGCACCTAGAGGACTCTCAAACCATGACAAACAAGATGCTCTGGTCTGATGAAAACCTAAATTGGACTTTTTGGCCTGAATACCAAGCGTCACGTCTGGAGGAAACCAGGCACCACTCATTCAGGGCTAATAGCATCCCGACAGTAAAGCATGGGGGTGGCAGCATGATGATGTGGGGGATGTTTTTCAGCAGCGGGAACGGGGCCATTAGTCGTGATAAGTACATTAGTACAGGGCTAAGTACACAGAGATCCTTGAAGAAAACCTGCTCCAGAGCGCTCTGGGTCTCAGACTGTGGCTTCGGAGAAAGTCTGTGCATGTCCTTGAGTGGCCCAGCCAGAGCCCAGACCTGACTCCAATTGAAGATCTGTGGAAAGAGCTGAAAATGGCTGTGTACCGACGGTGTTCCGACGCTCCACATCCAACCTGACGGAGCATGCAAGGATATGCCAAGAGGAATGGGCAAAAATGACCTGAAACAAGTGTGCAAAGCTCGTAGCTTCTTGCCGAAGACGCCTTGAAGCTGTAATCGCTGCCAAAGGTCTAGCAACCAAATATTAGGCTAAGGGTGTGTACAGATATGTAACACCTAAATAACCTATTTTTGTCAGTAAAATAAAATTGCATATTTTTGCACCTGTTCAAAAATGAACTCAATCTATTGTAGTATAAGTCTGTATCGTAACAAAACATGGAGAAGGTGAAAGGGGTGTGCAGACTTTCCGGCTTGACTTGGGTTAGGGTTAGGGTTAGGGATTTATTTTTGGGCTTTTTGGCCTTTAATCGATAGTTGTAGTGAAGAGTGGGACAGGAAATGAGAGGGAGAAGAGGTGGGGAGTGGACAGGAGAAATTACATCAGGCAGGAATTGAACCTGTGTCCGCCATGGGCATCAAGCCCAAAAATGTGGTCAGGGCTACTGGTTGCGCCACAGTGCCCCCCCGACTCTTGTATTTAAGGTTAACTAGAAAACTTGTTTTCCTCTGCCATTTCCTTCAACTAAATTGCAAGACATTGCGTTTACCCGGTTGGTGGCCATGTATGTAGGCTACAGAAAAACCTTTTCTATTTCACAATGCTGCCACCAAAACAGGAAATAGAGCAGACCCCAATTACAGCACACCAATCTGTCTCTCGCTCACCTTTACCATCTGATATGGACTGATGTGAAGCTATTAAGTTATACAACTCATAGGATATTGTAAAATAAACACAATACTACTGTTAGGCCAGACCAAGAGATGCACACACAGAGGTGAAATGACCTACTAAAAGATGTCAGCCATTTTAGCTGAACTTGTATTGCACAACTGTGCTACTTTAAAATAACGTATTCCTATTTTAGAGCATTTCAGACAGCTTTTACATGATGGACTGTATTACAAAAATGTACACTTTTTACATGATGGACTGCATTATAAAAAAAAGACACTTAGAAGAAATGATTAATTAATAAAACTGTTATTATTTTATTAATGCTTTCACCCTATTCACTTATCCCCAATGGCAGCTCTCGGTTTCTGCTCAATAATGTCCTTCGACCACACATTAGAATTTCTCAAGGTTTACATACAGAGCTACTCAGACAGCATAAGAACTCCCATATAAAATGTAGCCACCTGAGGGAAAACAGCTGTGTGTTGTGGAATCTGGTGGACAAGATGAATCCATAAAGGTTTGATTCTCCCTCACAGCATGCCCAGCGGTTTGATGCTTTTGCCGGGCTTTGCAAGAGATGGGGGATCTCCCTCTCTCTCTCGCTCTCTCTCTCTCTCTCTCTCTCTCACTCCTCTCTCACTCTCTGCCTATCTCTCTTCCCTGCTATCCCCCCCTCTCTCTCTCTCTCCCTCCTCTCTTTCTCTTTCACTCTCTGCCTATCTCTCTTCCCTGCTATCCCCCCATCTCTCTCTCTCTCTCTTTCCCTCTCTCACTCCTCTTTCTCTCTCACTCTCTGCCTATCTCTCTTCCCTGCTATCCCCCCATCTCTCTCTCTCTCTCTCTCTCTCTCTCTCTCTCTCTCTCTCTCTCTCTCTCTCCCTCTCTCTCTCTCTCTCTCTCTCTCTTTTCGCAGTGACAAAATGACTTCCATGACAACAGGATTGAAATGAGCCACAGTTGCCCTGCACATCTCCCTAGCGTTAATATTGTATCGTTCCCTTAGCTTTCTTTAGGGCTTTTTACCCCCCCCCCCCCCCCCCGCTCCGCTTTTCAGAGCCTCCATCTCAATTAGCGCCTTGCTGTTAATAACAAGAGAAATGCAGGGGCTGCGCACTTAATTGAAGGCGGTTGCCATGGAAACAGTTGATGCTAATCCCACCGATGGATTATGAGGCAGTGATCTTTTGCTGAGGGGCTTTACTGAAAAAGCTGGTCTCTTTCAAGTGAAGCAGATAGTAAGGTCTTAGACAATGATCTCCTGCGTCAATAACACCATGATACCTGGGGTGTAGCATTTATCATGGGAGTGAGAAGGGCCATGTGGTAAGAGCACCATGATGACAGATGTTCTGTTCAAGCATTGCAGGCGGTGAAACAATGACAACAATGAAATGGAACATGCACAATAGGCTTTTGTTCTATTTTATCCCGCAATTTGTCTATTTCAAAAATCAGGATTCGCTGCCATTATCTCTTTTTATCTTTCTGTATATCTCATATCGGCTCAGTGATTTCACATATTTAGTCCACGTACCGAACACACAAGCTGTACCATGTGAAGATGATCCTCTGCAGTGAGATGTTGGATACCTCCTACAATGGATAGCAGTGCATAGATCAAAACTCGTATCTTTCCAAAAGAGCTTGTCCACGTTTGTTTAATCTATAAATGAAGCATCTTCACAAGATAGAAGTCTATGTGTCTTTTCATGCATTTACCCTCAGCAAAACATTCATAAAGTGGACATCCTTCTCATCAAGCATTTTCACTTCAACTTAACTTTCGGATTCTCAATGAAGTAACGCAACAAAGCTTAATCATCCCAATCATTTAGACTTGAGTAGTTCAAGTGGAGTTTTTTTCCATCTCTGAGCTTTGATTTCCACTGAGAAGAAATGCAGCCCTCATTTTTGATGTTTGATGATAATGATTATTGTGAACTTAGAACTGTTGTTGACATTATACAGCCTGAGGCATGTCCCTTTAGCCATGAGGACGTCAGACGTGCACAATGTATTCTGGAAGGTAGTGTTTAGGCCTGCAACACTGATGATTTGTTCTAGAGTGAAAAAATAAATCATAGAAGCAGTTATGCTTTTATACATGCAATGTAGGGGGAAATAAATCATAATTGAGCCGTTGAATGGAGCCACCAACGCTATTCCCTTTCACGGGTATCAGAAGCAACGCAATTACAGCTGTGTGCTTGCGTCATTGCCAAATGCCAATAGTCTCTTGACCACAATGCCCAGCGGGGAACAAGCACTCTCCATGCGTTCAGCACCATCCACACTCCTCAGGGGCGGCTGAGGCATGGAGGCAGTTAATGAATGGCTACGGGGGTGGTGGGGCACCAAGAGGCTAAGCAAATGGGCCTCTCGGAACTAGGATGCTGGAAGGGAGAGAGAGAGAGAGGGAGGGTGGGAGAGAGAGAGAGAGAGGGAGGGAGGGAGAGGAGGGAGAGAGAAAGAAAGGGAAGGAGAGAGAGGAGGGGGAGAGAGAGGGAGGGAGGGAGAGAGAGAGAGAGAGAGGGAGGGAGAGAGAGAGAGGGAGAGAAAGGAGGGAGAGAGAGAGGGAGGGAGGGAGAGAGAGAGGGAGGGAGGAAGGGAGAGAGAGAGGGAGGGAGAGAGAGAGAGAGAGGGAAGGAGAGAGAGAGAGAGGGAGGGAGGGAGAGAGAGAGAGAGGGAGAGAGAGGGAGGGAGAGAGAGAGAGGGAGGGAGGGAGAGAGAGGAGGGAGGGAGAGAGAGGGAGGGAGAGAGAGGGAGGGAGAGAGAGAGAGAGGGAGGGAGAGAGAGGGAGGGAGAGAGAGAGAGCAAGAGAGAGCGAGAGAGAGGGAGAGTATGTGGTGGCATGTCACAAAGTCACAAAGAGATGGGGTGAGAGAGGATGACAGAGAGGGAAAAAGAGAGAGCGCAGGTTGGTTTGAATGACTAAATGATATCTCTACTGGAGAAAATTGCGTTTTGAATTCTGTGGCCTAGTTAAACTTGTGATGGAAATGGGGAGGCATACAAATGCATCTGTTTTAGCAACCTGTAATCAACCCATGATGTAAAATATAATGGGTATCAAGGTCAATGCATGGTGTGAACAATGAATGAGAGAACAGTAGGGTTTGTTTTCTTTTCTTCTACTGTTCAGTCTAATATAGATATCAAATATGGATATCTTTCTACATGAAGATAAATGTGCCAGTACGGTTGTTAATGTGGCTGTGCTGCCCAAAAGCAAACTACATCTCCCAGCTTACCTGCCTCTGAACTGCCCCTATCAGCTGTTTGGCGTACCTGACGTGATCCTTTTAATATTGCACTCGCAAAAGTCACCTGGATCGCCGCGCTGGAAGAATTGTTTGGCGCCACGTTGCTGCTCGCATTCTTTCCTGTGATTTATTTGGACTTCACAAGCAGCTAGTTTCCCTTCCTTCACAGAGTTTCTTGTGCAGTCACGTCTACCTACGCAACTGAAACAGGGTCGCCTCTTAAGCCAGTACCAGCTCTTAATCTCCAACTGCTTGCTGGCCTGGGGAACTTTTTTCTGGCCGCGCTTCAGTCCTTTCTGGTTCAGCACGTTCAATCACTGTTTTCCCCTACCACAGAAAAACAACTGAACATGTCACAGCGTCGCCCCTGTTTGTTATTTCGGTTCAATGTGCAAACTGTGTTTCCTCTTTACACATTACAAGGCCAACATGTTCTGTCCCATTCTCTCTGTGTCAGAGGCTTTGTTGCCTGGTTGTAGCATATAGGCCTGGCCCTTCATCAACCCCCTCTTCAACTCTATTTAATGTGGCCAGTGTCAGAGTGCCCATTGTGGGGTGTATCACCATAGCGTGCTAAGACAACTTACCCAGTGGTGTAGTGGTCCCTGGAGAAGTGGGTATACTTTTAATATTGCAATTTTTTAAGGAGCCCATACAGCACAGGATAAACGCCATGTTTTGAGAAGTGGGTATACGCAATGCTGACTAAAATAAGTGGGTATACTCCGTATACCTGCGTATACCCTGGACTGCACCACTGAACTTACCTGTTCTATTAGTGTACAGTACCAGTCAAAAGTTTGAACACACCTTACAATTTTTTGAGAAGTGTTTTCTTTACTTTTATTATTTTCTATATTGTAGATTAATACTGAAGCCATTTAAAAGAAAACATATGGAATGATGTACTTGACAAAAAAAAAGTGTTATCTACCATGTAAAAAATAATACAAGTAAAGAAAAATCTTCTAAAAAATTAGGTGTGTCCAAACTTTTGACTCGTATTGTACCTTCGTGGGGTGTATCACCATTGCACGGCAAGACATTTTACTTGTTCGTCCGTTGGGTGACGTTGACCCCTCTGTCCAGCTCCCCCCCCCCCCCCCCCCCGCCCTCCTTCCTTTTGGCCAGTCCTGGTACTACATCTCCAGCCACTGCTTAATCGTGGACTCGTGGTTGGCCCTATACCCTCTACACAGATGGGATGGTGACATTCAAAAGTCACCGGGATGGTGACATTCAAAAGTGGGGGTGTATGTGGCCGTGCTGCCCGAGAAGACAACTTACCTGTTCTATTAGTGTGCCTTCGTGGGGTGTATCACTGTTGCACGCTGAGACTTACTTGTTTGTCCGTTAGTTGACGCTGACCCATCTCTGCAGACCTTGTAATTATCAGCAGGTGCAACTATTAAAAAGATTAAGCTCGAGAAAGGAAATACATATTGCAACACTGCATTCTTCATGATGCAGTAATGTTGATGTTAATGTTATGATGTCTGAATATCTTCATCGGAGTCGAATCATTTGTAACGAAACACCAATGGATCAAATGGATCAGTGTAATGTGTCAAGTTAAGTGCATATTACAAACAAACAAGGCTGACTAAAGTCACTGCAACACATACGTGTTATACATGGAGGCGACGGCGACACAGACTCAGACACAGACACAGACTCAGACTCAGACTCAGACTCAGACACAGACACAGACACAGACACAGACACAGACACAGACACAGACACAGACACAGACACAGACACCGACACCGACACCGACACCGACACCGACACCGACACCGACACCGACACCGACACAGACACAGACACAGACACAGACACAGACACAGACACAGACACAGACACAGACACAGACACAGACACAGACACAGACACAGACACAGACACAGACACCGACACCGACACCGACACCGACACCGACACCGACACCGACACCGACACCGACACCGACACCGACACCGACACCGACACAGACACACGCGCACGCACACACACATGCACACGCAGGCCTGAGGTCGCCGTGAATTGTTGCTCTGTTTTTTCTTTTTTCTTCTCAGCCCCCGGGGACCAAGTGAACAGTCCGTCTCCGTCAGGGACGGACAGGAGTGTTCTGTTCATACTAAATACATTGAGCAAGTCAAGGTACAATCATTTAAGGTAAAAGAACATTTCATTTACATAACGTGGTGAAAAACTGTGTGTGAGTTTTACGAATGACAAAAAATGAAATAGTCAAACGTTTATTTTGATTTTAACAGCAATTTTGATTTGGTGCAAAACAGAAAAAGGTATCCATCTGAAAACAGGACCAACAGATCGGGGGAAACCATATGCAAACGCATGACTGAAAACCAATATGTGAGTGACATGTATAATGCCCTAGGCTGCTTCAATATGATGCGAAAATTTCACACCACATTCATTTAGATTCAGCAAGATCCTGCTAGCTTGGAAGCATATGGCATCCATGCCACCTTGAAGGTATCGTTACCATGGAAACACCTACAGCATCTTTTCTTCCGCTGACCAAGGGCATCTTAAATGTTCGATCGAGGAGAGTGCATATTAGCTTTGCACAATAGGGCAGGGTTAAACACAGGCGTCTCAGAGGAACTGTGGTCACAATGTTGTAGATTCTTACATTATTGCTATTCTGTTTCTGTGCAAAGCATTCACCTCTGCAAGATGATATAAAAGATATCTTTTGTATGCTTTATCCGAATACATCACAATGTGAAATTTAAGCATCTGTATATTGAATGATGTGCTCTTTAAAGAATGTTCAACACAATATCAGCAACAAAGCAGTTTCTGATATTTCATATTTATATTGCAGGTATGCAGTCATTATAATGCATTTATAGGAGATAATTAAAGGGCTAATTATGATTAATTGAATGTGGTACCACTTGATTGCACAACAGTTTCTTCTGTACAATTCGTCTTTGTGCGTTTCGGCCTTTCTACAGGATCCAGTGTTAGGGACAATATGGTTCATTTCTTTTGGGGGTAGAAAAAGCCTCCAGCAATGTGGTTACATTTGAAAAACCTTTCAAACCTGCGCTGACACTGACCAATATTTGCGTCAGGGGAACTTGTCGCACAAAGAGTCTGTTCTGTGTCTGAAACACACTGCATGACCTTACCTTGTCTTTTCTTCTGGTTCCTTCTTGTTGCCAGGATACTAATGCCAGTAGCAACCGCAGCGGCAAACTCTGAGGAGAGAGAGGGCATACAGCTGAAAGACCCGTCCGCCGGAAGTCCATATAGAGGCAACAGTATTCTGTTATGAAGGAAAAGTTTCCTTGCTAAGTATGACTACGGGATGTCATTATTATAAATTGAGGCTATTTCTTTTAAGTGCACACATTTTTATCTGGGCCAAAGTCTATTTACTGTATCTAAACTATTTGGCAGTAAGGTATTAGAGAATTATTTCCCCCATGCTGACGGATTACTATTTTTAAAAGTTGACATTTTGAAGTTATTTGCTGGACCATCTGTTGGTCAATAGCCCTCCCCGTATGACAGTTGTTCACTTCGACAATGCCGGATACTTGTGACGTTTTTCCATGGTATTTCAATTGATTCAGACGATTTTCCTCTTCAGTGAAACAGGGTCATAATTTCAATGCATTACCTTTGACTCATACCTCTCCATGAAGCAAGTCATAACACACCTCCTGTTTTCCCACACACACGCTCTATGTGTCCAGGAGACTTCCGCCCGTCATTACACCGACACAGGCCAAGAGTCAAACTGCTGGAATGAATCATACAAAAGTCTTTTGGTCCCAAACGTAATGGAAATGGTTACCTATCCTTTCAGAGGTTGGTTCAAATAAACATGAACCTTTGGAAATAGTGCCATCAACTGTTTGTTTGGTTCAATTGCAGGGGAGACAAAAAATAACTCTAGCCAAAGAAACAACAGCTCTCTATCAGTTGGAGGTAGTTGAAGTAACACTAGGCAACAATTTGACACTTTTTGAGGTATGATTTTTATAGGCAACTAGATTTGCTTTCATCCTCAAATTAATTTTGAAAGCATATGGTTATGTGAAGGACAGGGCCTCGTTTCCCCGATAACGACGTATCTTAACGGCCTACGTGGATTTTGGCGACATCGTAGACTCATCATAGCCGTAAGTGCGGCGTCGGGAAACCGCACTGCAAGGATCCCTCTTACGACCGATTTCAAGTCCTTTTTAGCGTTCGGGAAACTAGGCCCAGATAAATACCTGTGTCTTCCCCTCTAGCCATCCAGGAAGTGTCCGATGTGGTTCTGTGTAACGGGCTGGTACACCCTCATGATGGTGTACTTCCACACTGTCATCGCTGAGTCCATCCTCACCTGCCCCTTCACTATGTGGCACACTTTTGGAAAAACTCCCCTCTGACAAGAGGCTGTGGTCCATCAGGACCAAAATCACACACCATAAGAACAGTTTCTTCCTAACGGTCAGTCTCCTCAACAGCACCCACTACCTCCTGTTTCACCCTCACACCCCACCGTGGCACCTTTTCTAGACTCCCCTTTTTTTAAAGTAACACTATGCAACATTTGACACTTTTTGAGATATGGTTGTTTAGTCATGTAGTTTAGGTACCATCATGAAATTCATTTTGATAGCATATGGTCATGTGAAGGACGGATAAACACCTGTGTCTTCCCCACAAGCCATCCAGGATATGCCCTATGTAGTTCTGTGTAACGGGCTGGTACACCCTGCAAAAATTGAAGAAAAGCTTTCACACGCATGACTTTGCCAGCTCAACTGCCAAAACACACCAGTTAGTGTGTTGGAAGATTCTATCAGTGTCAGCTGGGCTGTTGGTGGTGTTTGCAAGGTTTTTGAATGCCTTTTAGGTAGTTGGCTTACTAGTTTGGGAACAGAACTCCGTATTGCTGCTTGAAAAGTGTATGCATTTCACACAGTCATTTCACAAGGTCACTATCTCAAAGGAGCAATGAATGGGCTTAATAGCACACAGAGGCACCTGTAAGGGCAAATCAATTAGTATTTTGCATAGAAGAGACAACCCAGAGAGGTAGCAGGATGTTATAGCTGCTGAGAAAGAAAAAATGGAGTTTGTGGTGTGAGCTGTAGACTACGCTTTCTGTTTGTGCAACACTAATAACCAGTAGAGCACCAACAAACACAAAACAAAATAAACAGCAAACTATGTGTTGCCTCTCAACACTTAGCTCTCTCCAAGCTGCCATTGCCAGACTACCACACATGTTCGTGATGGGGATCTGCCTGCAGCAGTGGTGTAGTGGTCCCTGGAGAAGTGGGTACACTCTTATTTTTTTTTAAGCAGCCCATACAGTATAGGTTAAACGCCCTGTTTTGAGAAGTGGGTATAAGCAAAGCTGATTGAAAAATAAGTGGGTATACACCGTATACCTGCGTATACCCTGGACTACACCACTGGCCTGCAGCACAAGGTAAGGGTGCTGTGTTTGAAGCACAATTGCTGTGTTTGTGCTTATTGTTGTTGCTGCTGATCGCCATTTTGATGTTGCCAGACACGTATATACATTGATTGATAGGAGACCACACCTCTTTGGTGCAACTTAAAGGCGGCTGCTTGGTTCTGCGTTGGTGTCACATTGTTGCGCAAAATGTACTCATAGCAATTCATGCTCCCTTAATGGTTGCAGGTGTTGCCAAGCAATTCACACCCAGAACAATAGGCTTGCGTTAAAAATGACAGACACAGACACAGACACAGACACAGACACAGACACAGACACAGGCACAGGCACAGGCACAGACACAGACACAGACACAGACACAGACACAGGCACAGACACAGACACAGACACAGACACAGGCACAGGCACAGGCACAGGCACAGGCACAGGCACAGACACAGACATAGGCACAGGCACAGACACAGACACAGGCACAGACACAGACACAGACACAGATATTGTACAAGGAACCCATTCATTGATGGCTATGAACATTCCCAGTCAAGCTCCTAAAGTGTGAGAGCATCTTTCTCTTGTATGTGCAAGGCAAGACAGCCATAAACCAGAAGGCAGGCTACCACTTGTTGCCTCCATATAGTAGAGCTGTTGGATATGTTATAGGAGACTTAAAACTTTCACCGCAATTTTAAGATTGGGGAAATGATCTACAGTGCTTAGAAAAGTGCAGATTTTTTTTATATGGGGAGCTGATTAAGACTTTGAAAGAGCACCTTCACTTGTTTACATGTTTAGATAAAAAAAATGTCTAATCTCAAAATGATCTACAGTGCTTAGAAAAGTGCAGCTTTTTTTGTACTGGGAAACTGATAAAGACTTTGAAAGGGACCTTCACTTGTTTACTTGTTGAGATCATTTTTGTTCTAATCTCAATCGAACTCATCATACCTTAGCATATACTACACATAAGCTTAAGATATAGCTGTATAGCTACACTCACAATGACCTACAG
>NC_137918.1:14668184-14673184 GCF_963457725.1 Sprattus sprattus | reverse complement strand
AAGGTCACAAGGCGGAGGTTTGCATTCTCTGAATGCTCCCATTCTTGTTGTTGTTGTTGTTGTTGTTGTTGTTGTTGTTGTATCATCCTGCTGCTCAGGTTCTATGGCTGGGCAGTCATGTTGTTGTGTTGAGCACCTGTGGACGGTGTAAGATGGAGGGCCTTTACTGATCCTGGGTACAACACGCTGTGCATGTTGCCGGCTTTCACCAGCTTTTGTAATGCTTTTGTATCCTGCTGCTCAGGATCTATAGTTGGGCAGGTGTTATATTGGTTAGGTTAGGTTGCTGAATATGAGAACTTTCATGTGACAGTGAGAGAATTGGCCGCTGTGAGAAGTATCTAAACAATAAACCAAAGGATTTAACATATTTTACAGCACTGCACCAAAGTTAATACATTTAGTAGCAAGAATTGTGTTGCTTCAAAGTGAACTATAAAGAATTTGCTAAACTGCTTTCTGCTAACACTATCCTCTAATGATACAGAGCTTGCCATTTTGATGTTCATTTGGGCTGTTTTTACGGTGAACATAAATGTTACCCAACTTTACTTTTTGCCCTTTTTGCCTCAAAGATCAGATTTGTATTCTGTCTCCTGGTGTGTTGTACTCAGAAAAATAGGCTTATACGCTACTTAAAACTTACATCTCATTTGATTCATCCTCAGCTTCAGACACTTTTAATGTACAAAAAATGATTTAATATAAAATTCACAATAATCATTTTAGCCATTTTCCTCCGGATATTCAACTTCATTGCTTTCCTAATCCAGGGGATTTACCATTTCTTTAGTGTTGTAATGAGACGGACTCCAAAAAAGTAACACTATGGAATGATAAGTCTTGATATTGGATCATAAGCTCCCGCCTACTAAAATGTGCCTAAATAACTGAAGCCATGAAATGATTTCTAATTTTTCGCACATGCAGTGACTCGTGGACAAATGAGATTTGGAAATCTTAATCTGATATCTGGAGAAGCAAAATCAAAACCAACAAGATTTTGAAAAATCTCTGCAAATCAAAACCTATGGCATACAGTAATTTGTTTAGGTAATTACAGTTATTAATTAAACAGAAATTATCAAGAAGCCAGTTTAGTTTTTGAAAACTTATCTCACAGAACAATAGGCTAACAATGAGTTTATATGGGAATTTTGGCATTACAGAATCAGACAAGTAAGTTTACACATACAAGGACTTTGTCTTGGTTGTGTTGCATAAATAGGTGAAGTGTATAAAGGAGGACAAGACTGGGACTTTTTTCCACAAAAGAAACTATGATGATATAGATGATATAGATGTTAGAAATTGTAACACAAATTGACCATTTACTTAGACTATGCTAAACACGTAAATAAATATACATTAAAGCAAAAATACGGAGTTCTGTTTCAAAACTAGTAAGCTAACTACCTGAAAGGCATGCAAAAACCTTGCAAACACTACCAACAGCCCAGCTGACACTGATTGAAGCTTGCCAACACACTAACTGGTGTCTTTTGGCAGTTTAGCTGGCAATGTCATGCATGTGAAAGCTTTTCTTCAATTTTTGCAGGGTGTACCAGCCCGTTACACAGAACTACATAGAGCATATCCTGGATGGCTAGTGGGGAAGACACGGGTGTTTATCTGTCCTTCACATGACCATATGCTATCAAAATATATTTGATGATGGTACCTAAACT
Source organism: Sprattus sprattus (assembly GCF_963457725.1). NCBI lineage: Eukaryota > Metazoa > Chordata > Actinopteri > Clupeiformes > Clupeidae > Sprattus > Sprattus sprattus. Next base: position 14,671,496 of record NC_137918.1, on the reverse strand, counting down.
AGATGACTAAACAACCATATCTCAAAAAGTGTCAAATGTTGCATAGTGTTACTTTAAAAAAAGGGGAGTCTAGAAAAGGTGCCACGGTGGGGTGTGGGGGTGAAACAGGAGGTAGTGGGTGCTGTTGAGGAGACTGACCGTTAGGAAGAAACTGTTCTTATGGTGTGTGATTTTGGTCCTGATGGACCGCAGCCTCTTGTCAGAGGGGAGTTTTTCCAAAAGTGTGCCACATAGTGAAGGGGCAGGTGAGGATGGACTCAGCGATGACAGTGTGGAAGTACACCATCATGACCTTTGACAGTAAGTAAGTAAGTAAGACTTTATTTATATAGCACATTTCGTACAAGAGTTGCAATTCAAAGGGCTTTCCATAAAATCAATAAAAGCAAGCAGCAGGAGCGTTAAAATAATGGTCAACATCGTATCAGAACCTGATGTTCTGTTGGCTTCTTGAAATATTAAAATCGTAATAAAAGTAATAAAAGTCTATTCCGTCCTACCCTGTTTAACATTTTCCCTAGCTATGTTTCCCCACCCAAAGACCGGTCAAATGTCTTGTTCTAAAGACATTTTGCTGCCAACTAAGTGGTATAACTCCACACAGTACTAACTGGGGAGCCGTACAAGGGGGGGGGGGGGGGGGGGGGGGGGGGGGGGGGGGGGTGTTGGCAGGTGAAGACCACAAGCAGCTCCAACGTTTTTAGAGCATCGAGCTCCAATGCTCCACCAGTGCTCCAGCACCAATGCTCCACCAGTGCTCCAGCACAGTGCTCCACCAGTGATGAGCCGGGTGAGGGTGGTGTCATCTGCTAACTTCAGGAGCATGACAGACTGATGACTGGAGGTGCAGCCGACCGAGAGCAAGAGTAGATGGGGAAATATTTCTGATCCTAAAACCTTGTTTTTAATTCAATTAAATTGTATTTATATAGCGCCATAACAAAACAATTGTCTCTACTAGACTCTCTAGGCGCTTTACAGAGCCCAGAGCATGAACTCCCGTTTGTAGCCATTTGTCAAGGCAGATTGCAGGATATGCTTCTTCCCAAATATTATCTGACTTATTGTTTGATCTAAAGGCACAATCTTTGTAGTGCAGCCTTGATTATTACTGTGTCTTGTTGCCCATTCTCACGCAAAATACATTGAATCTCCTAAGTGGTCCGAAAACTCAACCCCAGAGTGTTTTCATTTTAACAAAATCTTTCAAATAATCAACAAATGTACTCTGAATAGATACGAACATTTCACCTCACTTTAGCCTATTTAAAATACAGTTTACACTGTGTTTGACTGTGGCCTTAAAGTGTGCAGAAAGTTGTAGGAATTATATGGGACTAATTTATGATGAAGTCTCATTTTTCTTAAAAAAAAACTGCTGTCATCATTTGACCAACAGATGGCCACATAGGATAAACTATTAAAAGCACTGCAACTTAAAGCTGACAAATTATGGTTTATGATGGCACAAAATCGGTGGGATCATGTTGATATCAGGCTGTGGGGTGCGGGGAGGTTTTGAATCAAAAGTGATTAGTTTTAGGTTTGGCAAAACTGATCTCGGCGATAGTTTTTTTGTTTTTTTAGTTGACTATATGACATCTCGAGCAAAGTACCGTAAAAACCCTGCAGGTGGCAGCAAAATGTCATGTACGGCATCGTTTAGCATGAGACTTGAGGCATGAGAAAAAGAATACAACCCGTTCGGCAGGGGGTTTAAACGTGAACACGGCGAGCTAGCGAGTTTGTCGGTCGGTCGGTCGGTCGGTAGGTCTGGTCACGCTGGAGGAGTGCTCCGCTGTCGGCCGTTTGTACTTGGCGAGAGGGAGAGTAAAGAAGACAACACGCGGATATTTAGTTGAGAAAGAAAAGAAAAAGCGGCTTCATTCATCATAAAGAAGCAGAGATAAGAACTACTCTTTTCTTTTAACCTTAATTTGATTTGGCTAACTAGCTAGCTAGCTGGTTATTAGCCAGCAGTCATCGGCTAACGTTAGCAGAAAGGAGACAGGCTTGTTCCGTTCTTTTCCATTGAATTAACGTCTGCTCTTCAAGACAGGCGCAGTACTTTTTTCGTCTCCAGTGCACCTCATAAAGCGGAAGTTATTGATTGCAGCGTGACAGCGACAGTGGGAGAAAATGACGGGGAAATCAGTGAAAGACATTGACAGATATCAAGCAGTCCTGACATCCCTTCTGTCTTTGGAGGATAACAAGTTCTGCGCCGACTGCCAAGCAAAAGGTAACGATTGGCTTTTTTTCGTGTCACCACCGTGACTTTGGTTGTCATGGCTCGCCCTGTTGTTTAGCAAACCGGTTGGTTCCCTAAAGAGTCACTTCCGAGCACAGCTTGGCAAGTCTGTACCCGTAACCTCAGTACCCCCTGCGGTTGTGGAACTTTATTTCTCACCATCTATATCTGCATCAGCCTATCATTAAATATTTCGACCCTGGGCAGGTGTTATCAGTCGTTAGTGTATTTTGAGTACATTTTACGCAGGGTGTGATTGAACTGACTGTCTGACTTAACAGAGCTCATACGTTTGTGGATGTGGGTTGCATTTCCTTCATACTTTTTAGCTTACGTTGGTTGCCGAGCTTTCTTATTGCGAAATAAGTGCCGAACATGTCAGCTTTGACGGTCATTGTTTGTTTTTGGCTGCCTGAATTGCATATCTCATTTTCAGACGTGACTTCATCGTTCTTGCGGTGACAAGTCCAGCACATCTTGTTTTGCAACACTGCTTCCTGTTTTTACTTTTGCTCAGATTGCAACCTTATTATCGTGCCGTGACGTACCAAAGAGGAACAAGCTGTATATTTTTTAGACCGTCATGAGGCGGGACATTATTGATTGATTAGAATAATAATACATTTTATTTAAAAGCGCAGGCCTTCAATACACCCAAGGTCTCTTCGATTGAAATTAAATCATGTAAAATAACACATTTATTAGAGAACAATCTCACATAAGTAAGAAGAGCATAGTTTAAAGAGAGCAAATTTAGAGATTTAATTGTCAATATAATAAAGATGGTGTATTGAAATAAAGAAGTTGAATTGCGGCCATTTCAATAGCAACATACAATAAATACAATGTTATAGGCCTTCAGAAGTTTGGGCAGCATGTCTGTGGAGCATGTGTTCTCCTCCTACTGACTAGCGTTCCTAACCCTTGACCTTCACAGTGGACAGCTCTGTCTGGCCTCTGACTCAGGGCTCTGGAGGAGATATGACCCCTGTCTATCCGTCCCTACTGTGACCCGTCATCGGCTGGCTGTAATCTCAAATTCCTCCCTACCCCTCTCTCTT
>NC_137918.1:14643184-14663184 GCF_963457725.1 Sprattus sprattus | reverse complement strand
GCGACGCGACCCGCTTCCATCGCTTTGAGTGGGTGTGTACTGTCGACCAAACAATGCCACAGTCCTACAATCTCATCGGCCGCTGCCGGGAAAAATCGCTCCTCATTCCAAGTTTCAACATGTTCGAATTTTCATCGGTCGCGTCGCCCAAATCGCTGGTACGTCACGGATTGGCTCCCGTTAGAAATCGCGTCGCTCATAACGTGTCATGGATTCGCACCGATACAGACCTGTGGAGGCGGGAGGAAAGAGCGGTCCTCCACATCCTTTGCTTAAGCCAAGGTGTTGGAGGAAGGGGGGGGGGTTGGTACAGCCCCTTTGTCTTGGTATCAAGAAACGGTGTGGGTGACTGTCATTCTGTACCGTAAAGTGCAGGTCACGATGCACAACATACACCCCTCTGGGTGAAACTTACTTCAAGTTCAAGTATTTATTTGTCAGATACACAGAAAAACTGAGTCAGACTGGGAAATGAAATTCTTAGGACAAGACACCGCACAACAACCTACCATAGCATAACATAACATATAAGTACTCTGAACATAAATTACACGTATAATAAACATATATAAATCTACAAAATATACAAAAGAAATAGCTATACAATACAATCTCCTAAACATATAATACACATATAGTAACCTGAACTAACTTAATATAGGCTACCTATACTAACCTAAAGACAAATCAAATGTGCCTGGTTTCAGGTAGTGCAAACAGTAGAAAACTGTAACATGTAAATTGTAAAGTGGCGAGACTGTATCGCTGTCCATTTAAAAGCCTGATGGCCCTCTCCAATCTACAAACTTGCTGAAACCTGGCCTAGATGCTGTTCACATAATGTACGTCCAGAGAAAGGGGCCTGGCAGGTTCATCTCCGGCAGTCCACACTTCAGCATGAAACCAACCGCCCTGCAGGTAAAGGAATGACCATCCCCCGCCGGTACAGTGAGGACAGTGTACATTAATAAACATTTAAATGTAAATTCACCCAATTGTAGCCAAAAGGCTAGTTTCCATTGGCAATTACTTAATCTAATGTCTCCAGCTGAATGAGTGTCACTGAGATCAGCAACATGTCAAAGATGTAAGTAGAAGGAAGGCAGAAAAGGTAGCCCCGCCTCTATAGTAGTAGCCGACCTATCACAAGCCTTCTCAGCTGGCACAGAATGTAGGCCTGCCTGCAGTGACTCTGCAAGTATTGGAGAGAGTACGAGTGACCTTCACCTTCACCGAGCCAGGCAGGGGTGGAAGCCATAATGGCCATGTGGGGTCTTCCACACTTTTGGCAAGGCTTTCACTCGCACTCGATACTACAGTGACAGAAATGCTTCAGCTGACTGAAGTATGGGTGCTATAGCATAGGGGTTCACATACTTTAAAGTGGCACTGTATAGAAGGAAGGCAGAAAAGGTAGCCCCGCCTCTATAGTAGGAGCCGACCAATCACAAGTCTCCTCAGCTGGCACAGAATGTAGGCCTGCAGTGACTCTGCAAGTATTGGAGAGCGTACGAGTGACCTTCACCTTCACCGAGCCAGGCAGGGATGGAAGCCATATGGCCATGTGGGGTCTTCCACACTTTTTGGCAAGGATGTCACTTGCACTCGAAACCCACGTGGTCAGCTGACTGAAGTATGAGTGGCTTCTGAAAAAAAGTGCCTGACATTTGCTGCTGATTCATAAAAGGATGATTTTTTTTTTTTTTCATTCGGGCTTGAAGCTCAAGGAGGTCGCGGGACTCGATGCCATTTCTCCTGTCCACTCCCCACCTCTTCTCCCTCTCATTACCTGTCACAATCTTCACTGCTCTGTCCATTAAAGGCATAAAAAGCCCAAAAACAAATCTTAAAAAAAAAAAAAGGATGATTTTTTTTTCTTCTTTTAAATCATGACTCCCTAAACGTCACGCATAGAACTACAGCCCTTCAGGAATATAAGGGTCACTATTGGCCCAACCTTGGACCAGTTGGTAAACGGATGTGGAGGACGCGTTTGGGACTCACCTTGCTGACAGACCAGACCCATGCACACAGTCAGAAGGGGGGTGGAGGAAGAATGGGAGTATTGTGTGTCTCCTGATTGAATCATAGGGAGCGTGCTCTTCAGTTAGAAATGGTGCATTGTGGTGTGTGTGTGTGTGTGTGTGTGTGTGTGTGTGTGTGTGTGTGTGTGTGTGTGTGTGTGTGTGTGTGTGTGTGTGTGTGTGTGTGTGTGTGTGTGTGTGTGTGTGTGTGTGTGTGTGTGTGTGTGTGTGTGTGTGTGGTCATGCATCAAGAGAAAGAGATAAGGCAGCTTGGCGCCAGACAGAGAGCAGATGAGATGAGGGGGGGGGGGGGGGGGGGGGTGTATCAATGTGGGAGGCTGGATTGGGGGTGTACAGTTGCATACATTTGTCGAGAATGTATGCATGCTTCAAAACTCAGGTCTGAAATCATGCTGCCTTGCATCCCACTTCTGACACCATTGCTTTTAAAAAGCACATAGCCTAAAGGAAGCGTTCCACCCACGCCCTGCTGAATGTGGGGCAGATTGTGGTATTTAGGTTATTGGTTGACATTTTGGTCAAGGATTGTAATTGGATTTTCTCAGTAATTAACATTTTTTTCACCGTGAGCCTTCCTGAAAAAAATGTCACATTGGCTTGACGAGCGTGCTAAGAAAATATTGAAGCCCTGCAAAGAAGCCGAACAAGCTGAGTTAGATAAGGAAGTGCTGCCATTGCTGACCTGAGTGAGTGAGTGAGTGAGTGAGTGAGTGAGTGAGTGAGTGAGTGAGTGAGTGAGTGAGTGAGTGAGTGAGTGAGTGAGTGAGTGAGTGAGTGAGTGAGTGAGTGAGTGAGTGAGTGTGTGTGAGATAAGGAAGTGGTGCCATTGCTGACCTCTCTCCGGTGTCCTCAGCAGCCCGGAACCCTCATTAGCACTCCGGTGTTCGGCGGTTGCCATGGATACCTCACCTGTGTGGCTGTTTTGGAGGTAGAGGGAATGAGATGATCTCTGGATGGATGGAGGAGGGGCGTGTGGGAAGAGGACGTTGTCGTGAGTGTGGGTGGGTTGTTCTGTGCCTGTGTGTGCATGTGTGTGTGTATACTGTGTGTGTATACTGTGTGTGTGTGTGTGTGTGTGTGTGTGTGTGTGCCACCTGACCCCGTGAAGGCAGTTTCGGAGGCTCTCGGGTACCCTCTTGAGGGAAGCCCTGCCCCCCCCTCATCACTCATCACACCCTCCATATCTGCCCAATCACCCATGCACTCTAACTCGTTTAATTAGGCTTGAGACCTACACACTCAATCAAGAGCACTCAGTGTGTGAGTGAGTGTGTGAGTGAGCGTATGAGTGAGTGTGTGACTAAGTATGAGTGAGCGTGTGTCTGTTTGGAATCACTGTAGAAATTGTGTGTGTGTGTGTGTGTGTGTGTGTGTGTGTGTGTGTGTGTGTGTGTGTGTGTGTGTGTGTGTGTGTGTGTGTGTGTGTGTGTGTGTGTGTGTGTGTGTGTTGATTCAAAACGTGGTGAGTCAGGTTTGGTGAAAGTTTTTTTTTTAGGTGAGGTGGCCTTAGTTAAACTAAATAGCAAAGGATGTTGTCGCATAACACCAAAGACCTGAAGCTTTTGGACAAAATGGCATAATGAAAGTTTAAAATCCTTTATTCTTTCTGCAGATAAATCATATCAGCTTTCTTTTGCCCTGATTACCACTGCGCTGGACTCCTTTGCATAAATCCTGTAAACTGTCTTGTTTATTTGACAGGCTAAACAGCAGTAATTGCTATTGCATTAGCATAGACAGGGATTTTTTTCAGGAATTTTGGGATGACATTTACATTTATTCCTTTCAGTAGACGCTTCTATTCAAAGCGACTTACAAGGATATATCCATACACATTTTTTGAATTTACACTGATGGTACACTGCACATCAGGAGCAATTAGGGGTTCACTGTCTTGCTCAAGGACGCTTCAACAAGGAATCGAACTAGGAACCTTCTGATAACTAAACGACTTCTCTACCTCCTGTACCACTGGACATCTGAGCTCCTATTGCAGAAAAGCCCCAGGTAGTGCTATCTTGTATTTTAACGGTGTCGTACAACAAATCCCTGCCCTCTGGTCCTGCCTGTGTGTCAAACAAGCTCTTACAGATTAGCGTCCCGTCACGAGACTAGCCTCATGAACTGGATGCTTCAGCTGCAGCTCCAGTAAAGACCAAGTTAGAGAGAGGTGGGGTACACTGAAGGGGGTCTCAACACTGCTTATAAGGCACATTCAGATTGCATTGTGTGGATGTGTGTGCATTTTTTTTTTTTTTTAAGATTTGTTTTTGGCTTTTTTTATGCCTTTAATTGATAGGTAAGTGAAGAGTGGGACAGGAAATGAGAGGGCGAAGAAGTGGGGAGTGGACTGGAAAAATGACATTGGGCCGGATTCGAACCCTTGTCCTCCATGGGCATCAAGCCCGTATGTGGACGAGGCTACTGTGTAAGCTATGTGTGTGCATTTTATATTATTGCATAGTGCTGCAGTTATGTTATACACTCTCAATTCATCATCCACCACGTGATGTTCAAGAATGCTTTTCACAATCAGCAATGGATCTCAAGCTTCGTCTGTATCTATCTGTATGTTTTCACAAAATGGCTGCCAGAGAAGTATGTCGGAGTTGTTATGTGCCTAAAAAAACATCTGTGTCCAAGAAAATACATTTTGGCATCTGTGTTTGGGCAGACAGAGAGTGTTTGTGTGTGTGTGTGTGTGTGCGTGTGTGTGTGTGTGTGTGTGTGTGTGTGTGTGTGTGTGTGTGTGTGTGTGTGTGTGTGTGTGTGGTTGTTTGGGCAGACAGAGAGGGGTTGTTTAAATAAAGTAAAGCAGTTCGCTTTAGCCTCCAGTGTCAACATTGTGTTATTGGACTGACCAAATGTGGCAACACTGCTATGTTATGCCCGAACATTCTCAGCCAGGTTAAGTGTTTTCCTCGAAAACATTGCATTCGAATGATTTCTTGTGTGTGAGTGTGAGTGTGAGTGTGAGTGTGAGTGTGTGTGCGTGAGAGAGATGTACTTTTCGTATGACATCATTTTGACTCCATCCTAGACAAAATGGCGTCTACTAAAGAGGAAGTAGTTGGCCCAGCCTCTACTGAGACCTGTCATTTCCAGACAGGCTTCAAACAGACCAGCATAGACTCCTGAAGAGGAAGTCACATGGAGTGTGTGTGTGTGTGTGTGTGTGTGTGTGTCTGTGTGTGTGTCTGTGTGTGTGTGTGTGTGTGTGTGTGTGTGTGTGTGTGTGTGTGGTGTGTGTGGTATGGACTCCTGAAGAGGAAGTCACGTGGAGTGGCTCTAACTAGAGTGGCTTTGACTACAGAAGCTCATCACAGTGGTTGCATGTATTATTCAGCAGTAGCTTTTATCCAGAGCGACTGGTAGAGAGCATATGTGTCTATTAGGCTTAGCACTTCCCACTTCTTGGGACACACACACACACACACACACACACACGCCCACACATACACATACACATACACACACACACACACACACACACACACACACACACACACACATACACATACACACACACACACACACACACACACACACTTCTTGGGAATTGCTGATGTTAGGCCCTTGATCAAATAGCCAGCCTGGGCTAGAGTGCATTTAAGGTAGCCCCCCCCCTCGCTTGTGCCAATTTGATGCAGCATTTAGGCAAAAGGCGTAGCTGTTTTTTACACACAGAGATTTGAAATATTGGGAACTAGCATGCTGTATACCGCAGTCAAAGTGGTGCCATGGTGACCTAATGTGTAATGTCATCATACATAGTGGTCTCATGGTGACGTAATGTCATCAAACATAGGCTTAACCCTGCAATGATGTCTGTGGTGTCATGGTGACCTAATGTGTAATGTCATCATACATAGGCTTAACCCTGCAATGATGTCTGTGTGGTGTCATGGTGACCTAATGTGTAATGTCATCATACATAGGCTTAACCCTGCAATGATGTCATAATGAATAGCTTAACCCTGCAATGATGTCTGTGGGTAGGTCATAATGAATAGGCATGACGCATTCCAGTGTAGGAGCAAGGATGGTCCTGCTCAAGTGCTCCTCCGCATGACACACACACACACACACACACACACACACACACACACACACACACGAATAAACCATTGGGTCCATATGCTCAGAGTGGGATCTGCTTTGCCACCGATGAGGTCAGTGTCTGGCCTGTAGGCATAGGGTGTGAATCATCCCCTCACCAGAGGGTTAGCTGCTTATGTACTGGCTACCCCACGAGGATAAAGACATTCAAATGAACAAGGAGTTACGTATTCACATGTCTAACAAGAACACACCAAAGGATGGTTCATCCCAATGTGTGGTTCCCACATCCCAGTTAGAGGATGCACTTAGACATCTCGCTCCTCCTTACCTTAAGGCGATATTCTCAGCAGTCCCATGGCGGACCTCTGGATACAACAGGGTTAGAGGGTCCATTACATTTTTCAATTTGTGTATGTGTGTGTGTTGTGCGTTTGTTTCAGAGTGCATGATATGTTTCTGATTGCGATGGTTGATCCATATTGGCTTTGTATGTTTGTGCACCTGCCTCTTGACTCTTTGAAGCTGAGGAGTCTTTCTAGCGCCTCATTAGAGCTTGGCAGTCAGATCCTACAAGATTACACAGCCTGATGTGTCTTTGCAATCTGTTACTGGTGAGAAATGGGTTAATGCCCCCCTTCTTTCTGTGTGTGTGTGTGTGTGTGTGTGTGTGTGTGTGTGTGTGTGTGTGTGTGTGTGCATGTATGCGCCCACGTGTGTGTGTGCGTGTGTGTGTGTGTGTGTGTGTGTGTGTGGATCATATGGATATGGGGACTAAGGCATAAGCCTCGTGGGATCTGGGCTCACCATATGCCTCCTGTCTGTTCCACAATATGCTGTCTCCCACAGTCTTCCAGGCTTGTGTGTGTGTGTGTGTGTGTGTGTGTGTGTGTGTGTGTGTGTGTGTGTTTGTTTACTCACTCAGTACACATCAACCTTGCTGAATCACAGCCGTCTATGATGCAGGAATCAAAGTCCAATCTGTTCTCTCTGACAGCCCATTTCTCTCTCCCCCCCCCCCCCCCCCCCCCCTCTTCTAAGTTCCTCTTACTTAGGTCTTTATTTCATCTGTCAGTTTCCAAACAGATTCTCTCTTTCCCTCCCTCCTCTTTTCTTCCAGATTTCCAGGTGGAATTGGCAGAGTCTGGCCAGGTTTCTCATGACATTATCTCCTCTCTTTTAAACCCTCTACAGTCCAAGCCTTTTAGACTTTTCTAAGTTGGCTGACATGCCTTGATGTTTTTGTACATTTCCCTTAACTAAAAACAAATGGAATATCTGATTATATATTCTAGAAGACCTCAGCAACAATATCATGTAAGTAAAAGGAATGTAGTAAAAAAAGGTTTAATTTAAATCAAATGTAAACACACCCTACAAAAAAAAATCCCGGACGAGGGATATGGACTGATGACAGTTTAAAGGTGGATCTCCATTGATTGGATAGTTTGTTTAAAGCGTTGCTGCCGCCATCGCTCCGGCTTGTGTCAGGAGGCCATCTCGTAACTCTCGGCTCGTGGTGCGTAATAACTCTCGACGCATGGCTCGGGCCCAGCGAGGGCCTCTCTGTGTGTACCACTTCCCGCACAGAAGAGTGCGAACCAGCTCAGACCACGATATAACACATCAGAATCTCTAGTTTGAGAAGTAGATGGCTCACAGGTCCTCAGCTCTCAGCTTTAGTAAACTACATTACTCAGCAAACACCCGTCTTATTGGAGACATCTTTTAAAGTGGTGGGGCTGTCAGCTTTACTAAACTACAGTACCCAGCAAACACCAGTCTTATTGGAGACATCTTTTAAAGTGGTGGGGCTGGCATCGCTCGGCTCGTGTCAGGAGGCCAGCTCGTAACTCACGGCTCATCTGGCGCAATAACTCTCGGACGGACGGACGGACGGACGGACGGACGGACGGACGGACGTCTGGTAGCGTAAACAGACTGAAGAGGAAGTGGAAGAGCTCTTGTTTACACGAGCCAGACATGCTGAGCTTGCTAGAGCATTTTAGCTGCGGAAGCCAACGGAAGTTTCATGTAACAGTAGTTTGAAGTCTCGTTCAATTCTAGATGCGACCATACAGTACTGATGTTGGGACACTCGGGCCTCAATGTTGCGTACACACAAGAGTGTTACATACGTGTGCATCTTTCACTCTCAGGGTTAGATGTAACAAAACCACAGTGCTGCACTGCTAGCCTAACATTATATCAAGGTGTGTTAAAAGCTAAAATGGCATATAAGCATGCGCAGTGCAAATCCTATACTATGCAATGCAAAACAACATAACGATCATAATAATGACGGCTTTACCCTTATAAGATGATATGGCCAATGACAAAATTGCCTTAAAAGGGAGCGCTTTTAGACGAAGTGCCAATTTATTTATTGAGTTGGCTTATCAACTGTTTCAGATTTCAAAGAGTTAAAGTTCTGATATGAAATGTTAAACCAGGCTAACATTTAAGTGCAGGTTGCATCGAAAGCCGTTTTCCCCAATGTAAGCAGAGTGATTGACTGCACACACATTAAGGCATCATCAGAGGTAGAATATGACTTAAATAATAGAAAAGCATCATCATTCAATCAATGTGCAAATCGTATGTGATGCAGAATGTGACTGACTAATGTAGTGTCAACATGGCCTGGATCAAACTCATGATTCATTTATCCTAAGGTGACAGGGCACACGAAGGGTAACTTCTTGGAACACACTTAATGTCATTAGATGTCGTAATGTTTTAAGTTGTGTGCAGTTATTTTTAGGGATGCACGATATTGAATTTTAGCCGATATCCGATATGCCGATATTTACAAGCTCATTTTGGCCGATTGCCGATGCCGATACCGATATATACACCTCAGCTTTTTAATTATTGAAAAGTCTCTCCTGTACTAGAATTAATCTGTTATTATGCTAGGGTATTGCTGTAAATACAGGACATTAGAGACTTGATTTGTATCATTTTAGAAATAGACGTTCACTCATGAAACTGAAATGGTTTCAAATATGGCAGATTTATTTATATTTTCATGTCACAATTTTCATACTTGAACAGTACCTCCTTGAACTTGAACAACTACACTCTGGAAATGCAGCTTGGCTTACTTGGCAAGCTAACATTGGTTAACTGACTTACTGTTTAATAACGTCCCTTCTAGGATTTCTAGACTAATCTATGTAACGTTATTGCCAAGTTAGCTGTATAAATTCCATAAATGCAAAAGTGAGCCATGTACAGATAGTGTGGGCTTGTGACATAATGTTTAACATCCCGTGAAATGAGGTATCATCAACTTCTCTGGTGTCACGTAGCATGCAAGCTAACAAGCTAGTGTTGTCTAGCTAACTCCGTAACTTATTAACGTCTATTAGCGCGGCAGGTAATGTTGTAAAGCGTGGCACGCGGGTGGTCTGCATCTATGCAAGCAACCTACGTTATGGCCAAGCTGCATCTCCTCCTTTTAGTCCTGAAAAATTTTCTGACAAATAGGCATTTTGTCATCATCCTCTGATACTGTGAAGTAGGCTACTGCCACACAGCCGACGCTCATAAACATTTGCTTCGCGTGCGCATAATTTACACGTCACCTTATCGGCCAGGTATATCGGCAGAAATTTTTCATATCTGCAGATACCGATAATTAAGTTTTGAAGCCGATATCTGCCGATACCGATGTCTTGCCGATATTATCGTGCATCCCTAGTTATTTTGATATAGGCTATTGTTCAACTACCTTACGAGACACTGTGGTTATCTGGTTAAAGATGTGGCTGACAAATGCCCTTGCCAACTCCCAGACTGTCCGAGGACTATTTTTTGCGAGACTCTGATTCCACACTTCATTTATAGCAACTGCCAGAATCTGTCACTCCAACTGCTATCTTTTGGTATTAATGCCACATGACAAATTGCCAAATATAATGAGTTTTCTTTCCTTCACATCAGATAGAAGCACTTCCATCATGCCGTTGCGGATATTTGCTTTTTGGTTGATTTGCTGCTTGCCTGTCTCTTGTCTCGTTTGCATTGTTTCATGCATCTGAATTTCATTGTGCAGCTTTCCAGCTTCTTGTATACAAATGACTGAATTTTGCAAACGGCTGTAGCCGGCTGTAGCTAATGTAGCCGGCGTGGTCTTGCTTCGCCGACTACTGCGTTGTGTTCAAGGTGCAATTATTACAGGACGCTGATGTTCTTTGAGGTCACTTTACTTTCTCTCTCGGTGTGTAGAATGCTAACTTTCGTTGCCAGGCAAAACATAGACATTCATTTTAGTCTGAATTCTACGCAAGGTTTTGTACTTTATGCTGGAAACTCTGTGTCTCTCTATTGATGCAGTATGCTACAGTGCATCCACTGTCTGTCTCTAGACGAGAGTCGCAGTGTTGTGCCTTATGATTCCCTTGGGTCGTCTTTGATTGTCACTTCAGACGGTTGCGCTGTCTATGATGTGGCTCCAGCTTCACACTCTATACAGCGCTTTTTTTCAGGTGGAGCATTTTAAGGATGTGAATCCAAAAGTGGCCTTTTTATCATGCTGCACAAATCGTGTGTGTGTGTGTGTGTGTGTATGAGAGAGGGTGTCATCATCAGTACATATCCCTTTCGCCTGTGCATAGCATCTCAATATTTTTTTCCGATTCAAGAATAGCACCACATCAATATCGGGAGACTATACAGGGTAGCCTAAACATCTAGTTCCATGACCTAAAACCACCACTTCTGAAGTGCCCCAGTTTCAGAGCTTAATAACGGTGCTCACAAGAGGCTGGCCAGGTTTTGATAAATTATGCTAGACGTAGCCTAGCAGGAGTGCTAAAGCACCTACATGCCTGTCTGTGATCAGGGTGTACTGTCTGAAATCTTTTGTTTTTCTGAGTGAGTGAAATAATAGGCTATCCCAAATCTGTTCCAGTGTTTTCTTCCATGATTTCAGTTTTTACCCACATTTGGGCAAAAAACAGGGCGGAGTAAATGCAATATGTTCATTAAGTACCTGCAGTGATGTACAAGGCTTAATCCACAGTGTGATTTCAGGATTGGTGTGCATGTGCATGTGCACGTGTGTGTGCGTGCACGTGTGTGTGTGTGTGTGTGTGTGTGTGTGTGTGTGTGTGTGTGTGTGTGTGTGTGTGTGTGTGTGTGTGCGTGCGTGCAGGTGTGTGCGCGCATGTGTGTGAGTGGTTGTGCATTAATTCAATGAATAAGCAGTCATTATACTCATTGCATTGAGAGAGAAAAAAACATCCACTGAAAGAAAGTGTGCCAACTGCAGTTCTCTCTCCCCAGTGTCAGGCGTTTGGGCAATTAGATGTAGGGCTGTTTTTTTTTTTCTTAAGCTTTTTGGTCTTGTGATATTCTCCTACTCCATCAACGTATCCCACACCCCACCACTAGCCATATGATAAATACACACCCCACCACTACCCTTATGATAAATACACACTCCACCACTACCCTTATGATAAATAGTTGAAGGCTCCATGTAGCGTCACCCATTGTGATATTCACATTTGGTCGGTGGTGCTCACCAATGCTGTCATTTACCTCTTCAGTCAACACATTTGAATGCTGATGGGTCTCATTTGTTCCCCTTTCAGGGAAACTTCTGTGCTGGCCAAACTTGACGTCTGCTGTCGGATCACGCTTAATTCTCTCTTAAATATGATTGTCTGCAGTCTTTCCATCGGTTATTTTCCTACTTTTTTCACCTACCTTATAGTCCTCATTCAGGCCACGCAATCCATTTTGACACCCAATCAGTGTTCTACACCTGACATTATATCAGAGCTTGTGCTTGTCCTGCCTGTGCTTTGTGAGCTCACAGCAGGGAAGTCTCAACTGAGCATGTGCAGTGAGTGCCGTCATCCAGTGGATCCTCTTGTTGTATCACCTCTGATATAATATAAAGCCGATTTGGAACAGACCTTGAACATCGCCGTGTCTGAGGTACCTTACTTTAGGACATTACGGACCTTTCCAAAAAGCCTGAGGCTCTTGTTTTGATGCAAATTCAGATGCAAATTTGACTTAACTAAAGAATATCTGCAGTTTATTATATTCAACAATAGTTAATTCAGTGTCTGGTTTGTCCAAGTTACTTGTCCTGAACCCCGCGCTTTTTCAAACCAGACCAGTCACTCTCTACAGCATCCGGTATGGCCTACGGGAGTTATGCTGACCCCTCACCCTCTCAGCTCCATTCTGGGTCAAGGTCAAATGCAGTTTGTCTACAAACACCAAGAAAACCCTGAAACTGAGAAAAACACCTGGGACCCCAAACCAGTTGCCCAGACAGTTCACCCAGGCCTGTAAAATAAATTCCTTCCGCAAACCAAGCTAGCAAAAAAAATAAATCCTAGTGGAAACCCTGATGCATAGCTTACTACAGTTTCGGTAGTTTGTTTGAATCAGTGAGACGAGGATAAGTTCTCAAACCTTTTGAAAACGCATGCATTCTTCCGGACATATTTACAATGTACAAGAAAGAAAAAGAAATCTGATGACAACATGATTGGAAAAAAGTAAAAATAAAAATTTATTTTTTGAGTTTTACTTACATCATCGGTCAGTTGAAATCTGGGCCTGCCAGAAAGTCGCGAAACATGGCAGGACAACTTCCAATGCTGAACATGACCACGTCTTTGTTGGTTCAGCATTGTGGATCTGTTGCGTCAGTACCTGATGGATTTGGAAGCATGCGTACAGAAGTTAGCACACATAATGCCCACCCCAAACTACTACTTAATGGAAAAGATGGTTCACATGATACACTAAAGACCATTTCACTTTTTAAGAGGCTGCAGTGTGTAGTGTGTAGTGCTATTGAATTGTATTGTCAAGTCTTTTATTGTCAGATGCACAGAACAACAGAGTCGGTCTGGGCACTGAAATTCTTAGGACAGGACACCGTACCACACTACCATAACAAGACATAACATAACATATAAGTACTCCACATAATATAACATAACTTAACAATAAGTACTAAACATAAGATATACCTATGAAAGACAAATATTGCTGTACTGATGAGTGTTTCTATTATTTTGACCAACCCATGCCAATTAGTGGGGCTGGGCTTAAATATCGTTTGTGTCTAATCATCCCCCAAGATGTCCATACAGTTGAACGGCCACCTCTCTTAAGCAATGGGGTAAAGTTTTCCATTGTATTATCCACAAACATATTTAATTGCAATGTAGCAAAGACTCAAAGCTAGTACTTAGGTAACATCATAAAGGGAGCTCGTACAACATAGACAATGAATTGGAGGTAAAGCAAAGTGTGAGGAGGGGGGTGGGCAATGTAAAGTCTTGACTAGGGCTAGACACAGCAATGCTAAATTGCAAATTGTTTTGTACACAGATGAAAGAGAGATCTGTAAAACACTAGGATCCTTTGCATCAGAAAACAAATTGTTAACATTATACTACAACCTAAATCCAAAATACAGGTCTAAACTGGTTGTTATTAGGCTACTTGCCATGGCTAGATCAGCAGACCTCCGTCAATCTGTCGTAGATGTAATATTGAATAGAATAAAGGGAGACGTGGATGCATTGTACAGTGGTGGTAAAATGCAAACTATTAACCGAGGAAAAACAATGTATTGTGCTATGGAGGAAATGCAGTCACACTTCAATGAGGATGCATATACTAAAAGGACATTGGTGAAACATGTCAGACAGTGTGAAAAAATTATGAATAGAAACATTATGCATGCAATTCTGGAGGGCATTGAAAAATCAAATGCGTGTGAATCATCTTGTTCAGTCTAGGCAGACAGGTCTTGACTCAGTGAATTCTGCTATTTCTGGTTTCCCTTATTCCCCTCTAGAGGTAAGAGATCGGCCATACCCAATTTCTGTTGGTACATTAACTTCAAGTGTTGGTAACCTAAAACAGTCATCTGGGCAGATGCTTGTCCTGTTGAGGATATTGCCATTTGTTTTGGAGAGTTTGGAAGTCAATGCATATGTGAAATTGATCATTGAGATAATAGAGAGTGTGCAGATAGTGTTTGCACCTGCTCTTACCATAGCAACTGTGTCTAGGTTGAAGTTACTAATTGAAAATCTGTTGAAGCCTTTTGTAGAGATGAAAAGGTTGCTTGAAAAGATGCTTGAAATAAGAAATTCTGACTTTGACAAAGCATTTTTGTACTTGTCAGTGGTGATCAACTAGCCTCATAATTATAGCAATTCTAGTTTCAAGTTCTAGGTTGCTCAGAACCACTGTCAAAACAAGTATTGACCTTTACGTTTGAATCAAAATAATGCAAAGTTGAATTGCCAGTTGAAAAATGCATCCTCGTGGTGCAAGACCAATTTGTCCGCTCAATTGCCAGTTACGAAGATACTGTGTTACATTATTACATTTCTAAAGACTTCATTCGGTTGTTGAAAAAGTTTTACTTACATCATCGGTCATCCAGGTGAACTCAGTTGACCGTTTAAGTCTCGGAATGTGGCTTGGCAAATTCCGATGTTGACCATGACCATGTCCTTGTCACCTTGCAAAATGTGCATCTGTTCCATAAGTAGGCCTACCTGATGGATTGGTAAACATGTGGACAGAAGTTAATCCAGCGTTCACGTGAATGAACCGTGTTAAATGCAAATTGTATCTGTAATTGCAAAGCAAGTCAATCAACTTACCTTGACCGGAGGTCGTGTGGGTTGCTGTTAAAGTTGACACTTCGACAGAGATGAGTTTTCCAAAGTCCAGGATTCATGAAAATAAAGTGATGGGCTCCTTCCTCTGACACATGGTATGAGGACCGTGAGACACAAACTCCTGCACTGCATCCCTCTTCATCGGAGTTCATTAACTAGTAACACCATACTCCTAGCTAACATAATTGACCATGTCTAATTAGTCGTGTGAGCAACACAACGGGTTAATAAAATGTGTTAATGACAATGACCAAGTGAACAGCATGCATTAATTTAAGATAACCAATTACCTTATTTCCCCCAAAACATCAAGTGTGTGTCTGTGAGATTGCTAGCTTGAGCTAACCAAAACACCATATAGCTAGCCTGAGCTAACCAAACACATAGCCAGCTAGGTTCAATTAGCTCGCGTAAAATAAGTTAACCAATTACGTTATTCTCAAACAAAGAAAACATCGATTACGTGTGTTTGTGATGTGTAATATCCTTTATCAGTCATTCAAGTTATTTACGTTTTCGTGTATGTACCGCTGGTGAGATTACAGCTAGGTCAAGATACTGTAGTCTAAACTAACCAATTACCTAATACATAAAGTTTAAGAACAACTACGATAGCTTTGTGTTCACAGCCAAACTAGTCTTTAGCAGTGAAGTCCGCGATCCAAATTAAGTTTGAGACATCCAAAGCGAGCTTTAAATGAACAGAATCGGTGATATTAAGTTATTTGATCGTATTTATCGCCGTAATTCCCTAGTAATGTTCGGTGTCATATTACAATTCTTTATCACGTCTGTTGCGTCATCCGGAACTTCTCGCTAGCCCAGGGGTCGGCAACCTGCGGCTCCGGAGCCGCATGCGGCTCTTTAGCCACTCAGCCGTGGCTCCCTGCAGTTTTCTTTAAAAAAAAAAAAAAAAAATTTTTTTTTTTTTTTTTTTTTATATATATCGTCAACTAAACGAGAGGTCGCAATGGATGCGCAATTGTGCTACCGTGAGGGGGGGGAGTGAATGACAAAGCTTCGTTGATTTGCAGGTGGCTAATCCCAGTAGGAGTTAAATCTTTAACTGGCATCTGGCATCAGGTAGCCTAGATGCTGCCATTGGCAGGAGGCGGGACATGCCAGTGAGCCGCCAATCAGCAGCATCCACCGTTGACAGCCAATTGTACAAACGAATACTGAGCGAGAAGGGTTTACAGCATTAAAGTTCGTAGTCAAAAAGTTATTTAGCTACAAGCTAATATATGTTGTGGTAGACCTACTGTGTGTTGAATATTAAAGTTTCAGTACGTTATATTTTGATAATAAAGGTCCTTACAGTTTTTTCATTACTTGAATATTGTATCGCTATGCTATGCTATGCTATGCTATCTATTCCTTGTTTACATTGCTGGCCATGACCGATCACGTAGAACGTCAACGGTTGACGCTGCTGACTGGCTACTGTAGTCTACTGTACTTTAGGCTACTCCCCGATTCCACATGACAGCTAAAGAGTTAACCATTTAACTCCCTCTCTGACTAATATTGAGTAAACTAAACATGGATAAATCCAAGAAAAGAAAAGTGGCAGAGGAAAATAGAGATTTTAATTCAGCGTGGACAGATTCATTTGCTTTCACTACTACTGATGCAGGCTTACCTCTATGCTTGATATGTGGCGAGAAATTAGCCAATAACAAAAAATGTAATGTTGAAAGACATTTCCAGAACAAACACTCAGCATTTGCTGAAAAATACCAAGCAGGAGATGAAAGGAAAAGAGCTATTTCGGAACTGCTGCGGAAAGGTGAGCAGAGTAAAATTACTTTTAAGAAATGGATCAAGTCTCCAAATTCAACAACTGCTGCTAGTTTTGCGGCAGCTCAGGAGATCGTCAGGTGCGGAAAGCCATTTACAGATGGAGAATACTTGAAAGAGACATTCATGAAAATATCAGAACATCTATTCTCGGACTTTAAAAACAAAAATGAAATTGTTCAGAAAATTAAAGATATGCCTCTCTCTGCAAAAACCGTAAAGGACAGGACCATTAAGATGTCAGAAAACATCACCAGTCAACAAATTAACGACATCAATTCAGCTCCAGCATTCTCCATCGCCTGTGATGAGTCCAGTGATGTGAACGACATTGAACAACTAGCGCTGTTATGCAAATTTGTGAACTCTGACGGGCCGCAGGAGGAAATTATTGAGTTGATACCGCTAAAAGGCCAAACACGGGGGGAGGACATTTGTGAGGCTGTGGTGAATTGTTTAAAAGCCAAAGAAATACAGACCACCAACATGGTGTCAGTGGCTACTGATGGGGCACCTAGTATGAGAGGAACACAGAAGGGGTTTATTACTTTACTTCAGAAGTCGCTGGGTCGAGAGCTGCTGACGTTTCACTGCATCCTGCACCAAGAAGCACTGTGCGCTCAAACATTTCCCCCCGAATGCAAAGAGGTGATGGACCTCGTAATTCAGATAGTCAACAAAATCATGGCAAAAGGGTTAAACCACCGACAGTTCTGTTCATTGTTAGATGAAGTCGACAGCGCATATTCGGATCTCCTGCTGCATAACAAAGTCCGGTGGCTGTCCAGGGGAGAAGTGCTTAAACGGTTTGCGGCTTGTCTGGAACAAGTGAAAACTTTCCTGGAAAGTAAGGGCCTCACCTATCCAGAACTGGAACACCCAGATTGGCTGCAAAAGCTGCACTTCATGGTGGATATGACAGGTCACCTGAACATGCTGAACAGAAGTCTCCAGGGAAAAGGAAGCACTGCCCTTCAGCTGCTGGAGTATGTTTTGGCGTTCGAGCGCAAGATGACAGTGTTTGCCAGAGATGTGGAGAAAGGTACGTTCTCTCACTTCCCCTCCCTGAGAGAGTTCAAAACGTCACACAACAACATCAATTGTGAGTACTTGCAGCACACGATCATTGCAATGCAAACTGCATTTGGACAAAGATTCAGTGAGTTCAGAAAGGAAAAAAGCACATTATCCTTCCCCGTCACACCCCTGGACATCGACCCGTCCATGCTGAACATGTCAGCATTCACTTTCGTGAGTCAACCCGATCTTGAAATTGAACTGGCTGACATAGCTGACAAAGAGGTATGGGTGTCCAAGTTCAAAAGTCTTACAGCTGATCTCGAAGACGTCGCCCGTCAGAAGGCTATTCTCGCTCGAGAACACAAATGGAGCGAAATAGAAAACCTTCCCAAACCCGACAAACTTGTCTTTGAGACATGGAATGCAATTCCCGAAACCTACCACAACATCAAGAAGTATGCCTTTGGAGTCCTGTCCATCTTTGGATCCACATACTTATGCGAGCAAATATTTTCTAACATGAACTATGTCAAATCAAAATATCGCTCACGCCTCACAGATGTCAGCCTGCAATCCTGCGTTAAGATGAAGGTCACGTCATACAGCCCCGACATAGAAAAGCTCAGCAGTGATGTTCAGAAACAGAAATCACATTAAACAGGTGAGGACACTACCATTTAATAGGCTATTATTTTTCACCAAAAAATATATATTTTAGAAACTGAGATGTTGTGTTGTTTTGTTTTTTGTTCAGATTCGATGGTTTATTGCTGTGGCCGAGGAAAAATCAAGAGGATGACAACAAACCTATGTTTACCTGTTTAGGTGTTCTTTATGTTTAGACTTATTATACTCGTTCTATGTTTGATTTATTTCAAAGTTATTTCTCCTCTTCATAAGAGTTTGAGGTTTTCCTGTTAGAACAGCAATAAAATGTTCTTCAACAGCTGTCTCTTTGTTGTTTTATAATTTCATGAATGCAACGAACTATGTTTTTTTTTTTTACAGTGTCACAAAAAATGTCTGTGCGGTGCGCAGCGTTAGCGTCTCCGGAGGGGGGAGGGGGTAAAGTTTGCGGCTCCAAAAATTTTTTTTTCGCGGGAGATGGGCCAAAATGGCTCTTTTGATACAAAAGGTTGCCGACCCCTGCGCTAGCCGGAGAAACAGCTGATCGGTCTCTGTTGCGTCACCCGGAACTTCTGGCTAGGCCGGAACTTTTCGCTCATGACAGCTCCTGACGTTATCTGAGATGTTTACATCCAACAATCCCAAACCAGAGACTAGTTCCTCTATATCTAGGGCACAAAGGCTGGGGCAGCTAGTTTGCTAGCTGTGATGTGTAGACTATCCACAATGGAGCTCTTGGAAATCATGGCACTTCATAGACGGTCCTCTGAGGCCGAGACAGATTGTGAAGCTGTTCATCTCCTCTTGCACGATCCCTTCTTGCAAGCAAGCTCTCTCTCCCTCTGTCTCTCTCTCTCTCTGCTCTCTCCCCCTCTGTCTCTCTCTCTCTCTGCTCTCTCTCCCTCTGTCTTTCTCTCTCTCTGCTCTCTCTCTCTCTATCTCTCTCTCCCTCTGTCTCTCTCTCTCTCTGCTCTCTCTCCCTCTGTCTTTCTCTCTCTGCTCTCTCTCTCTATCTCTCCCTCTGTCTCAATCTCTCTCTGCTCTCTCTCCCTCTCTCTCTCTCCCTCTGTCTCTCTCTCTGCTCTCTCCCTCTGTCTCTGCTTTCTCTCTCTCTATCTCTCTCTCTGTCTCCCTCTCTCTCTCTCTCTCTCTCTCTCTCTCTGCTCTCTCTCTCTCCCTCTGCTCTCTCTCTGTTCATCTCCTCTTGCACGATCCCTTCTTGCAAGCATTCCTCTGCAAAAGCCACTGAATGTGCTGTGCTGCAGACACGCAGGCTCCTTTTGAAATATCTTTTTTTTCTTTTTTCCCAAAATAAAACTGCCTCACACTCCCTTTGTCTTTGCTGTCCTGGACAACTAATTGTTCAAGTGGATTTGAAACAGTCATGGGTTGAGGATAGAGAATACACACACACACACACACACACACACACACACACACACACACACACACACACACACAATTCTGTTTGAGACCAGGGCTTATATACCACCATGTTTGTCTGTTCAATAGAACCAGTAGCCTTATGCTAATAACATAAATAGATAATAAAGATAAACACCCCTCTGGACATACCAAGGCCTGAATTTCAATAGCTAAATGATGTTTTCCTATGTACATTTGCCCTTGAAAGTGCAGTGAAAACACACACACACACACACACACACACACACACACACACACACACACACACTGGCTATCATCCCTGAGCGTGGAGTGGAAACAGGCTATCCTTCTCCCTCTTGACCTCTATGCTTGACCTCTATGT
>NC_137918.1:14613184-14633184 GCF_963457725.1 Sprattus sprattus | reverse complement strand
TGAGAGTTGTCATTTGTTGGGGAGCTGTGAGACTCTTTCTCTGAGACTGTTGTAACGTCATTACTGCTTGACTGTCACTATGTTTACAGTATTGTGCCCTATAAAAGATGGTCCTCCGGCCTTCAGAGCGGAGAGAGACATGATTGAGACCTAAGCCTGGTGTTGTGTTGTTTTTTATTGTCAGAGGTCTGGGTTTCTCTCCCAATCTACAGATTGATAAACGTATTAAAATCCAGAACTCAACTGAACGTAGACCCCGTTTATACGGTGGGAAAACGTATATATTTTCATGCGGTTTGGCCTTTCATTTACGAGAAAAAACGGAGGTTTTATCACGGGAAACGATCATTTCTAAAAACTCCGGCCAAAGTGGAGATTTCAGGAAAACTCAGTTTTTGCGTGTGCACTGGGTCAAACGGAGTTTGCGTCACATATGCGCCTAAAATGCATTCGTGATGTGAGTGTCCTATATTTACTGTTTACTGATCATGGATGCTGTTAACGTAGTGCTCATTTATACGTTAATGCAAACGCAGGATTGCATTCTTTCAACCCTATAACTGAATCTCTCAACCCTTCCCCAGTGTGTGACTATTGGCTTTAACAATGGTATCCCCTGCACTTCCACCAGTGGACTACGAGTTTTACATTCCATCTTGTCTACCTGTTGTAGCCAAATAAACGTAAAGGACATATCTAGGACTCATAGCCAATTTAATGGATTAGCAGCCTACTTATGCAAACCTACAGGTTTAGCATAGTTATGATGGCGTTTGGGGGCGTATATGCGGGTTCATGTAAACAGAAAGTTTTTTGGAAAAAGACCTTGTGTGTACGACGTTATTTTTGAACGGAAGGGCAGAAATATTCTCTATTCTGTAATTACCCGGCTATGTGTAAATGTGGTCTTACTCTTAGTCATCCGTTTATGAAGAGACGGACAAAACACTTTCTTCATCACTGGTGATTCAAAAACTGAGGACATAAGAACCATGCTACAGCGTAACATTCTAATAGCAGCCTGATGCAAACTATGGAAGAGATAGACGTGATGGGGTAACGACAGCGCTACGACCTGGCTACAACTACTACGGCCAGTGCACCCAGTAGGCCACATTAAACCCAACATTTCATAACACTACTAGAAATACTACTAGTAGTAGACGAGTTGAGGGCCTCTTAAATTAAGGATGCAGCCTCACGCAGCAGCTGAGGGTATGTCTTCTGGGACATTCTGGTATCTTGATTTATTTAAATAATGCTCAATAACTTTCATTAAACTAAATCTGGCGCTTGGCATCCATAAACGCCAAAATTCAGTATCCCTCGAGCCTGATCGACTGGTTGAGCCTGCCTGGTGTGTAACACCAATCAGAGGCTTTAACCCGCCCCCTGACTTGGTGACGGGGGATGACGGATTTATTTTGCTGCAAGCAAGTTACACCGTGGACAATAAGTATGACAATAAGTATGACAATAAGTATGACAAAATGTATGACAAAATGTATGACAAAATGTAAGTATGACAAAATGTTTGACAAAATGTATGACAAAATGTATGACAAAATGTAAGTATAAATAAATATATGTAAGTATAAATAAATATATGTAAGTATAAATAAATAAATGTAGGTATAAATAAATCTAATTATGTATTTATCCAAGTATTTAACCATTCATTTATTTATTTATTTAGTTATTTATTTATTTAGTTTTGGCCCCGATAATCCTCCATAGTATACAGCTCTCTCTCTCTTTATCTACAGTGCCACTTGAAAGTATGTGAATCCCTTGAGCACTTAAGCGTTTTCTGTTGTTTTACCATGATTTTTCATTTTTTTATCACCAATTTTCCATAGATGAAATATCAGGTTTATGTTTATCATTTGCATGTACTTGTTTAGAGGAAATTGTTTGAATAGCCGAAAAACTACATGAAACATGGAATTAGTCCATTTCAAAAGTAAGTGAACCCCCAGCTGAATTGGTAAAGTCAAGCAGGTAACAGATTCAGTGAAACTTATTTGGGTGCTTAATTAGTCAATTGAGCAAACCGATCATCTGAGACATCCTTAGGGAAAGGTTTGGGCAACACAGATTAAAAGAGAGAGGAAACCAACCAAACTACTGTAGTGCCAAGGTGTACCCACACAGATCAACAATGCCGAGAGGAAACGAAATATCCGAGAACATCAGGAAGAAGGTACTGACAGCCCATCAGTCTTGGGAAAGCTATAAGACCATCTCCAAAAGATTCCAGCTCGATCCATCCATCCAAGACAAATAATTTAGAAATGGAGAGCATTCAACATGACCGCATCTCTGCCTAGAAGTGGACGCCCATCAAGACCATCACCAAGAAGCACCAGAAGAAGAATAAATCAGGTAAAAGTCAACCCACACATCACCTCTAAAGAGTTTCGGACCTCTCTGGCAGCATCTGGGGTAAATGTACATGGGTCTACAATCAGACAAAAATTGTTGGTTTTGATCGTGACAAAATAATTCTATCTCGGACTCATCTGTCCAAAGAAGGGACTTCCAGAAGGCCTTTGGTTTATCCAAGTGCTCTCGGGCAAAGTTGAAACAGGCAGTTTTGTTCTTTCTTGAGAGCAGAGGCTTCCTTCTAGCAACCCGATCATGAATGTCATGTCTATTCAATTTTCGTCTGATTGTAGACCCATGTACATTTACCCCAGATGCTGCCAGAGAGGTCTGAAACTCTTTAGAGGTGATGTGTGGGTTGACTTTTACCTGATTTATTCTTCTTCTGGTGCTTCTTGGTGATGGTCTTGATGGGCGTCCACTTCTAGGCAGAGATGCGGTCATGTTGAATGCCCTCCATTTCTAAATTATTTGTCTTGGATGGATGTATGGAGCTGGAATCTTTTGGAGATGGTCTTATAGCTTTCCCAAGACTGATGGGCTGTCAGAACCTTCTTCCTGATGTTCTCGGATATCTCGTTTCCTTTCGGCATTGTTGATCTGTGTGGGTACATCTTGGCACTACAGTAGTTTGGTTGGTTTCCTCTCTCTTTTAATCTGTGTTGCCCAAACCTTTCCCTAAGGATGTCTCAGATGATCGGTTTGCTAAATTGACTAATTAAGCACCAAAATAAGTTTCACTGAATCTGTTACCTGCTTGACTTTACCAATTCAGCTGGGGGTTCACTTACTTTTGAAATGGACTAATTCCATGTTTCATGTAGTCTTTTGGCTACTCAAACAATTCCCTCTAAAAAAAAGTACATGCAAATGATAAACATAAACCTGACATTCCTCCTATGGAAAATTGGTGATGAAAAAAATTTAAAATCATGGTAAAACAACAGAAAACTCCTAAGTGGTCAAGGGGTTCACATACTTTTAAGTGGCACTGTATCTATCTATCTCTCTCTGTCTCTCTCTCTCTCTCTCTCTCTCTCTCTCTCTCTCTACCTCTCCCCTCTCTCTCTCTTTATCTATCTATCTATCTCTCTCTGTCTCTCTCTCTACCTCTCCCCTCTCTCTCTCTCTTTATCTATCTATCTATCTCGCTCTGTCTCTCTCTCTCTCTCTCTCTCTACCTCTCTCTGTCTGTCTGTCTGTCTGTATCTCTCTCTCTCTCTCTGTCTGTCTCTCTCTCTGTCTCTCTCTGTCTATCTGTATGTCTCTCTCTCTATCTACGTATCTCTGTCTCTCTATCTATCTATCTCTCTCTGTCTCTCTCTATCTGTCTGTCTGTCTGTCTCTCTATCTGTCTGTCTCTCTCTCTGTCTCTCTCTGTCTATCTATCTGTCTGTCTCTCTCGCTTTCTATCTATCTGTCTGTCTCTCTATGTCTCTGTCTGTCTCTCTCTCTCTCTCTCTCTCTCTCTCTCTCTCTCTCTCTCTCAAACACACTCACATACCGAGCCATACCCTATGTTTTGTATACCCATACCCAAACCACACATACATACATTCACACACACCAGGGGTTGCACAAAAACCTAATGGTACAACTGGAGTAGTCCTTACCTGACAAACTGGAGTTCTCAAGTACACGTGGGTGGGAGCGGGGGGGGGGGGAGGGGGTCACTGCGTGGGGGTGGCATAAATAATAGAATGCATAGCGCATCTCTGAACATAGACCAAAGCATCACATTAATGCCATGAACATAGCACTTGGTATTACCTTACGCAATAGTGAGGTATTGATGATGCCAGTGACATTTCACCATTGTTATTACCAACAGTCTGGGGTAGCCCAAGATAGAAAGTTACCAAATTGGGTTCATTGCCCAGGGTTCCTTTTTGGTCATTCTGTGAAGCCTGCTCAACATCAGTAATGATATGAAATTAGTCATCTTTGCTTGCATCTATCAGAAACTAGAAATCATCAGCATGTATCTGTGAAGCTGTGTATGAGTAGTAGTCTGTAGTAGGCTATAATAATAAATAATAATTCATTTTATTTTTAACACACTTTTCATTCGAAAGAATCGCAGAGTGCCTACATATTAGAAACTAACTATAATAATACAATAAAATAAAAAATAAATAAAAATCTGTTAACATAAGCATAACAGAAAAGATTTAACACAAGGCCAGAAATGCCTTCCCGAATAAAAAAGTTATGACTGACTCTATGTTAGAGCCATCCTTGAAGAATCCGTCCACACCTTACAAGTTGCATGTTTTTTTCACCACAACAGTTGGGAATGAAAATTACCTATTTTGAGACAGGACAGGTGAATTAAGTCTGGCAAGCTATAGCAGATAGGCTGCTTCTCTACATCTTTTTGACATTGCTACTCATAGCCACTTTCTATTCCATCTTCTCCAAACATCCGTCTACGAAACCTTTACATGTTTCATTTACAACGCCGGGGATCTCTGACTGGTCACCTTGTTTCTGGCTCATTCGCCGTTCCACCTGTTGGTGACCAAGAGCTCTGTCTGGAATACTCAACTGACGGAATACAACACTGAAAGATTAAACTACGCTCAATGTTTTGAAAAGTGCTCAATGTTTTTTTGATTAATGTAACTGCTTGAGTGCATAAGTCATCTGTGCAACCCCTAATACACACACACACATACCTAAATACACACACAGACACACACACACAGACACACAAACACAGACACACACACACACACACACACACACACACACACACAAGCAGAAATGAACACATGCAAATCATATGACTTCATTATCGGTACTTACTTACTGACACTTCCAGTATGCCACCTGCCTCCCCACACACACACACACACACAAACACACACACAAGCAGAAATGAACACATGCAAATCTCAAAACTTTATTATCGGTGCATATGATTAATATGTGTGTGTCTCCTCCCAGCATGCCTCGGGCACCATGCCCAGTGGGCGTGTGGCGGCCTCCGTGCCCGAGAACCTCAGCCTGTTCCTGGACCTGCCGGGCAGGTCCGAGGAGAGCAGCACCACCAGCACCACCAGCACCAGCAGCAAGAAGATGTCCAAGGACTCCATCCTCTCGCTCTACGCCACCTCCTCCATCCCCCAAACCAACATGGCCGCCGCCCACGGTGAGGCAGGGTTTCTCTGGCATCTGGGGGGGGGGGGGGGGGGGGGGGTGGGTTGTTCCAGGGCGCTCTGGACTCTCAGGCTGGATTTGGGAGTCAAATGAACCAGCCTCTTTGTGTGTGTGTGTGTGTGTCTGTGTATGTGTGGCTGTGTGTGTGTGTGTATGTGTGGCTGTGTGTGTGTGTCTGTATGTGTGTGTCTCTGTGTGTGTGTGTGTCTGTGTATGTGTGTCTGTATGTGTGTCTGTGTATGTGTGTGTATGCTGGCCCATTCCTAGCTCCAATTTTAGATATAATCTCATCAGATTATCAGGTTACTTATAATTGTGTAATGCTATTCTACAG
The DNA here is from genome assembly GCF_963457725.1 of Sprattus sprattus. Lineage (NCBI taxonomy): Eukaryota > Metazoa > Chordata > Actinopteri > Clupeiformes > Clupeidae > Sprattus > Sprattus sprattus. The sequence continues at coordinate 14,627,303 of NC_137918.1, read as the reverse complement.
CTTTGCTGGTATCCTTCCTAATGTTTGCATGCTTGCAGAAATGAACTGGGTGTATTGCATTTCAGATCAAATAAAGATGGTGTGTTATTCTGTGACAATGCTAAAGCCCAGGATTTCACACACACACACACACACACACACACACACAGAAACACACAGAAACACACACACACACACACACACACACACACACACACAGGATTTCTTCTATTGCTTAGACATTAGTATGTGTATAAATCTACATGTCTGAGGCCGATAAGCCCCCCATTTACGGGCTTCATTGCCCGCGGGGACACAGGTTCAATTCCAATTCCTACATGTCATCACGTTGTCATTTGATATTTATTCATGTGGTTACATCCAGTCCGATGCATGTAGGTGTGGCAGTACACAATCGTGAACGAAGGCATCCAGCTGTACATAATATTCACCACGTAAGAGTCCGGTTCGTGTTAGATAACTGCCACCTGTTGTCTCTCAACAGCGGGCATCTACCTCAACCCCGCCCAGATGGGCTACTCCGCGGCTGCTGCGGCGCCAGGCTACGGGCAGTACCAGGCCATGGCAGCCCAGGGGGGGATGATGGGCGCCATGATTGCCCCCCAGATGGGCATGGTGGCGCAACCTGGCGTGATGCCCCACCAGGCGGGCATGGGCGCCCAGGTGCCCAACCCGTACATGGCGGGGGTGCAGGGGGGCATGATGCCGCCTCAGCAGCCCTACGGAGCGCAGCAGGCCCAGCAGCTGCAGTGGAACATCGCCCAGGTCAGCAGGGACGCCTCGCCTCTAGTGGGTCTCTCCTCGTCTCTCTTCGTCTCTCCTTTCTCTCTCTTCGTCTCTCCTCGTCTCTCTTCATCTCTCCTTTCTCTCTCCTCGTCTCTCCTTTCTCTCTCTTTGTCTCTCCTTTCACTCTTCATCTCTCCTTTCTCTCTCTTCATCTCTCCTTTCTCTCTCTTCATCTCTCCTTTCTCTCATCTCTCCTTTCTCTCTCTTCATCTCTCCTTTCTCTCTCCTCCTCTCCTTTCTCTTCATCTCTCATTTCTCTCTCTTCGTCTCTCCTTTCTCTCTCCTCGTCTCTCCTTTCTCTCTCCTCCTCTCCTTTCTCTCTCCTCCTCTCCTTTCTCTCTCTTCATCTCTCCTTTCTCTCTCTTCGTCTCTCCTTTCTCTCTCCTCGCCTCTAGTGGGTCTCTCTTCGTCTCTCCTTTCTCTCTCTTCGTCTCTCCTTTCTCTCTTCATCTCTCCTTTCTCTCTCTTCGTCTCTCCTTTCTCTCTCTTCATCTCTCCTTTCTCTCTCCTCCTCTCCTTTCTCTCTCTTCGTCTCTCCTTTCTCTCTCTTCGTCTCTCCTTTCTCTCTCTTCATCTCTCCTTTCTCTCTCTTCATCTCTCCTTTCTCTCTCCTCCTCTCCTTTCTCTCTCCTCCTCTCCTTTCTCTCTCTTCATCTCTCCTTTCTCTCTCTTCGTCTCTCCTTTCTCTCTCTTCGTCTCTCCTTTCTCTCTCTTCATCTCTCCTTTCTCTCTCTTCATCTCTCCTTTCTCTCTCCTCCTCTCCTTTCTCTCTCCTCCTCTCCTTTCTCTCTCTTCATCTCTCCTTTCTCTCTCTTCGTCTCTCCTTTCTCTCACCTCGCCTCTAGTGGGTCTCTCTTCGTCTCTCCTTTCTCTCTTCATCTCTCCTTTCTCTCTCTTCATCTCTCCTTTCTCTCTCCTCCTCTCCTTTCTCTCTCTTCATCTCTCCTTTCTCTCTCCTCCTCTCCTTTCTCTCTCTTCATCTCTCCTTTCTCTCTCTTCATCTCTCCTTTCTCTCTCCTCCTCTCCTTTCTCTCTCTTCATCTCTCCTTTCTCTCTCCTCCTCTCCTTTCAGGGACGCCTCGCCTCTCTCTCTCTCTCACATCCCCCCCCCCCCACACACAGACACACACACACTTCTATGAAATTGTTCAGCTAAATTGTCTGCTTGTCTCAAACATTGATTTTTTAAGTGTCAGATAACAAGATAAGAAGTTATTCTTGTCAGATGCAAAGCTTGTCCTTTCCTCTCCCTCTGATTTGCGTAACGGCAGCATTGTGTGTGTGTGTGTCTGTGTGTGTGCGTGTGCGTGTGTGTGCGTGTGCGTGTGCGTGTGTGTGTGTGCGTGTGTGTGTCTACAGATGACTCAGCACATGGCCGGCGTGAACTTCTACGGCACCAACAGCATGATGGGATACGGGCAGCCAATGGGCGGAGCTGCGGCGGCGACCACACCCACTTCCAGTCACATGATTGGCTCGCACGTGTGGAAGTGATGTCATGGGGCGCAGTCATGGGATTGGACAGTGGCTCGTAGGCAGGGGGGCCTGGACCAATGGGAGGAGGGAGGGAGGGAGGGAGCTACAAGAAAGACGTCTCACACACACACACGCACATACACACACACAAATATACACACGCCATCATGCTCATTCCTGCCTTGGGACTTTTTGTGACGTCATAACCAGTGAACACAGCTGAGATGTCAGAGGTTAAATGAAGACAAACTCGGGAATGTGATCGATCACAGCGCCATCTGGTGGATTGGGAGTCATATCACGCCTCCTCATGCCAGCCTCACTTCAGCGTGGACCAATCACTGCAGTTCTTTCACTATCCGACTTCCTCATTAGTATGAGTTTTTGTTCACTTCCTGTTTAGGCCTGTGTTATGTCTATTGCTTTTTTTTCCCTTCTTTTTCTTTTATTGTCAGCAATCTGAGTTAGTCCTCTGAATAAGATTGTTTCTGTCCATCACCCGGATCTCTCAAACCTCCGTGGTTTCTGTTGGATTTGACTGCAGGCCTCTGATGCCTGTGGACCTCACTTCACCATCAATGGTAGGCACAGGCGATGAAAATGAGTGTTTTGTGTGTTAAAACAGGGTAAAGCTGTGACAGGTGTGTGTGTGTGTGTGTGTGTGGTGTGTGTGTGACTGTGTGTGTGTGTGTGTGTGACTGTGTGTGACTTGAGTGAGCGAGTCTGTATCATGATCGATGCAGTGTTGTGGAACTAATACAACCTTCACCAAACTCAGGAGTCACCTTTTGAAGCAGTCATGAGTTTTTGGAAGGACTTAGTGGTACTTAGTCAAATTCACTGGCACTTGAAAAGCTCACTTTAGACCAGAATGATTTAAGAATTGGAACCAAAGAGTTGCCGTAGCTATAGAATTTTGCATTAAAATCTAGAATCTGTGGAGGACTATCACACAAAGAGAGGAATGATGTTACAAATGGAAAAAAACCTGTTAAGGACCTTCTGAAAAGAATTTGCAGTCAATGGGGTATCGGTAGACATTTGTATGGAAATGACTGCAAAGTCTTTTAATTGTATTGTTCGCGATGCTATTTCTTCTAGCACAGTGACAGCAATGTGTCTGTTCTACAGTTTCGGCATGAATGTTATTGTGTCCGTATCAGGGGAGTTGGTTAAGATGAAGTCTTCTCATTACCAATGTTGCATGAAGGGGGTTTTCTGTATGCTGGCTGACCAGAGAATGTTTTTAACTGTACTGAGAACCAGCTGTCCGGCGCCTGGGTCTGCTGTTCAAGACAAAAAAAAGACCACATTCGCTGTTTTATTTTCTCCTGATTGAGACTTAATGAATGTGTCTGAATCTTCAGTGTCCTCAGTCGTTCCTGTCCTCTAGTGCTTGTGCGTGTGCGTGTGCGTGTGCGTGTGCGTGTGTGCGTGTGCGTGTGTGTGTGTGTGTGTCTGAATCTTCAGTGTCCTCAGTCTGTCCTGTCCTCTTGTGCGTGTGCGTGTGTGTGTGTGTCTGAATCTTCAGTGTCCTCAGTCTGTTCTGTCCTCTTCTGTGTGTGTGTGTGTGTGTGTGTGTGTGAGTGTGAGAAATAGATATCGTGTCCCCTTATCTTTGTGTGCACACTGTGCATGTTTGTGTTTGTGTGTGTGTTGTGCTAACACAACGTCCATCTCGTCTGGGCGCGGAGCAAGTCTGCGTGTCCTGTTATTCCTCGACGCTCTTTTGGAGGGTACGGTTGCTTCCTGTGTCGCCATGGAGACATTCCCAGCATTCCCGTGTGCCAGTCAGGCCAGGCCAAAACAAGGACTGGGCTGCCTATCGTAATTATTATTATTACCACCGCCAGGAAAGCAATGTTTCCCTGACTCGACGTAACGCGACGCACTAGTTCCGTTTCTCCATCCCAGCCGGCTGGCACGTGAATGAGGCTCTCTCAATGTGACTTTGAATGTCTGTCTGTCGGACCCCCACCGTCTGACTGGCCTCTCGCAGTCCTGTCGTCTGCTGAGGACGAAACACTGATTGTTATCCCTCAGCCAGGCGAACTAGACGAGCTGGCCTTAGCAGTGACCTCACTTTCAACAGAGCAGCTTCCACCAAGAGATAGAAAGACCCTCTACAGCCCCCTCTGGTGGTAACCAGAGGCGCTTGCAAGAGGGTAACCTGTTACCACAATAGCCAGAGCCTTGGTGTAGAACTACATGACCTGTTTGTGTGTGTGTATGGGTGGGTGTGTAGGGGGGTTGACATGTACACACACAGGCCCTCATACACACACACACACACACACACACACACACACACACACACACACACACATATGTGAATAGGCTAGTGCTGCTTACATGCGCAGAGCCAACACCATTCCTTAAATGTACTTGCACTGTTTGTTTGTCTGTCCGATGCACGGCGATTGTTTTGCTTTTGACATGTTTGTTTTCTCTTGCGCTGTGGGTGTTCTTATTTTCTATTTAAAGAACGTTTAGAATCAGACATGCAGTAGAGGACATCGTCTAACAAAGACATCCCGTCACCATCATAAAAGCCATACCCATGTTTCAGAGGAAGCCCCAACTGTCTCACCCATCTGAAAAATGTATTAGAATTATTATTATTTGTATTATTATTAGAATTATTACAAACTGCATGAAGCTGATGTGTCGGTAATTTAGTTTTTACTTTATTTCATGAGAAGTCGGCGCCTTTTGTGTGAAACTGGGAGCACTTTACTGATCCAAACCCATAGTGTGACCCTGGTCCCTGGAACCTCTTTACTGATCCAAACCCATAGTGTGACCCTGGTCCCTGGAACCTCTTTGTCATCCACGTAGGGGGGGGGGACACTAGCGCTGTGTTCAGTCTGCAGGGGGGGGGGGGGAATAAGATTTGTTTCTCAAATCAGATCTTTTGAGACGACTGTTTTGAAGGGGATCAGATCAGATTTGTGTGTCCAGACATCACCAACATGGGTGGCTGTGGGAACGGCGTCGGTATCGATCAATGTGAATGATTTGGCACTCTGCTAACAGCCATGAATTCCGGCAATTCCGTCACTCTGGATTTGGCTGCGTCGTTGTTGTGTCCCGTTACAAGTGATGCATAAAACACTTTGAAATCTGATTTGAGCGGCCCGGATTGCATCGCATCTGTAGAAATCTGATTGGAATCGCATTTCGAAACGCCTCCAAATGTGTTTTTGCTGTCCAGACTTTCAAAAATCAGTCTGGATACAATTTGGATTTGGGGGAGCAGTCTGAACCAGGCCTAGGAGTTGCACCTGTTACTCCCGAGGTCCTGTGAGGACTTACACTGACTTTCCTGCAGCCAGTGTATGCCAGCATGTCCTAATGGAGAAGAAGAGGTAGAGGCAATACATTTCAAAGCTTGCAATACACGCGGTAACGCCACACCATTTTGTAGGGCTTTGGAGTTGGCAGAGAGTGTGTGTGTGTGTGTGTGTGTGTGAGAGAGTGAGTGAGAGATGAATCATAGGCAGTTGTGATAATTGTGCTTCTGGCTAGGCTAGCTTGCACTTCAGTGAAAAAGCAAGAGGCCAGGCAAGCTGTGGTTTTGACTCCGACAGAGCAATACTGTGGGAGCAGCGCGGCGGTGTCGCAGGGCTCACTCATGGCCATGTAACTGTACTGCAAACGCTGTGAGGACGCAGACAAGCAATGAGTCTCTATATACTATAAGATTATCAGACTAGGTGAGGGGTGATGCATCAACAACAAATATGTAGTCTAGAGCTGTGCTTCTCCGATTGGAAAGTAGGGGCCCAGAACATTGTGCAGATTAGATTTCGTTCTTTTCCTAACATCTGATTCAGTTTAGAAGCTCATATGTAATGGTGTCCAGTAAACTGAATCAGGTGTCAGGTCAAGGAGTTGAACGTGTCTGTCACAGTGAGTCCCTACAAGACACTGCTCTAAACGAGTCCCATTTCTTATCAAATAACCTTCCATGCTTGGGAGACAACTCTGCAGTCATGCCATGGGAACAGGAAGTTAGAGACTGACTACAGTGAAAGACCGATTCGACTCGATTGCTAAGTTAGCTAAGTTGCTAAGTTAGGCTACTTTAAATTGGTATTGTGTGTGATATTATTGCATGGTATGCAGTAGTGTTGCTGGAATAAGTACTGCTAGCAACTACTAAAGAAGGCAGGAACTTCCTCAGAAAAAAAAAATCCATGCGTCAGAGATCTGTGACGTATAATTGTTTGGATCAACATCGCCCCCTGTTGGTGAAAAGGTGCTACAACGTCTGATCAGCTTTCTACATAGGCAAGTCCCTGCAGATGCTTCTCTCCTCTGAAATATCAGCACTCTCAAGGAATGTAACTTTTGAATAATAATCTCAATATCTGTTCATGGATTATTTCAATCTTTTTTGCATTTTTCCTATGTATAAATGATGCCTCACCTTGATGTATAATTTGTGGAGTATAGTTGCAATACATAAAATAATTTCTTCAACTATATCTTCCTTTTTAAAATCATTTTTAGAATAATAAATATGTAATGCATCATTAAAGGCCTGGCTTGCTATATATGTGACATAAAAGGAAAATGTGTTCAAAGCACAGCTTGTGGGTGTTTTTATTTGATTATGATGCTTTGATTAAATTTATCCAAACAGAATTTCATATTGGCATAGTGAGAGTTACAGAGCAAATCTGAACAAGTAAATATGGGGTCAATACACTGGAATCCTCTTACTGGTAAAGGACTGCGTAGTGTTGGATAAAAGTGGCTGATAATACATTTTCAATAATTTGACTATTTAACCCTTTGTAAGCTATGCAGTGTGTCAACCACACTCCATGCATCTAACCATGCATTATCCCAGTGAGGGACTGCCCAAACATTTAATGCTAAAAGTTCAAAAGGTCATGTTTACTCAGTATTAATGTAACACTATGGAGTTTCTGGAGCTGCCAACTAGGGGGCTTCTTTCTGCTGGACTATTCAGTAACGTATTTGCTGTCTTGCTTTGTCTTGTGTTGCACTTGCTTGATGTTTGACTGTGTTAGGAAAGTTGTTGGCAAGCCAGCCAACATAGCTATTACAGTAACATTTCAAAGAAGCCGACTTTGCGACCGGCTGTCAAAGAGGCATGCAGATAGAGATCATTTTAACCTACGTAGTTCCATTTGTGCATCTACCAACTTTTTTTGACAAATGGGACACTCGCACAGACACCACAATAACCACAAGGCCACAGAAGATTCAAATAAAACTTTATTGACTTTGCGCCCGGCTGTCAAAGAGGCATGCAGATACAGGATTCTGAATCAAAATTTCTATGTGTGTGTAGGGGGTGGGGTAGGGGATGGGGTGCGGTGGGATAGGGGGTGGGGTGCGGTGGGGTAGGGTAGGGTAGGTTGAGAGGATTTTTTTTGTCTCTTTTCTTACAAAACTACGTGCACTTTTAAATAACCAACTCTGCTGCGTACAAACCACAAAAATACCAGTTTTACATTATCAAATACTGCACATAGAAAACATTTACAAAGCACAGGTATAAAATTACAGCTCCCTTCGTATACAGCGTGAGTTGCTTATATGGTTTTCGTATGCATCATCAGCATGTCGCCCTCTTAGCTTGCCGATGCCTTACTTATGCAGTAAGGGCTGGTGGACAGAACACATCTGTTCTTCCGTTAGGAGTATTGACTTAAGATGGTCTTGGTTCATAGTAAAACATTCATTTCTGTATCCTCACAACGTGCATCTGTACTTCAGACGAGGAGGGCCGAAAGCGATGTACTTTTGGCTGCTACCGTTAATCTACCTAATCAATACAATTCTGCTCAATTCAGAGAGACTTAGTGCTAACTTTGTTTTCTTTTTTTTTAAACAAAACAATAAATATTTATGTGTTTTTTTTTTTTGCATTTTGTTCCTTGCAATCATAACATTTTAGATTAAACATCAATTTGGCCACTCAACTGCTTGTGCTATTGTGATAACAGTAACAGTAGGCCAAAAAGTAGGCTTTGCTGATGAAGATATTGGACTGGGGAATGTAGTTTTACAGAGAACAAAAAACATGTAACAGTGCCACAAGAAGAAGACAGACATGGGCTGTACTCCCAACAGATGAGTGTTTTTTTTTTTTTGTTCTTCAAGCTATTGGGTCTCACTGTTAAACGTATCCGAAACCTTGCATGCTTTTCCGCCGATTGTATTGTTTAAAACTAAAAAAAAAAAAAGGTTTGGTAATCTTTGTATTCCCTCTAGTAGTGCAAAGTAAACTCATACAAAAGATGAGGTATTCTGTGGCCAGAAAACCCTTCTGAAGAGGAAGCCAGCTTTAGGGCTCAGATACACATAGCCTACGCGTTTTTGTAAAAACGCGACGCTAGGAAATACATTGATTCCTATGGTACGGCGCGCTTTCACGCAAAGCGCCCCGTACCATAGGAATCAATGCATTTCCTAGCGTCGCGTTTTTACAAAAACTTGTATGTGTATCTGAGCCCTTAAACAGCCTGGGTTAATCAGGTTCGCGGACTCCAGTTATTGCAAGGAAAAGGATTTAGCAGAGTTATTCAGTCCGATCGCATGCTACAATGAACTCCTGGTCCTAAGTTCACACAATGCTTCAAAAATTCTCATTATCATACTGTAATTGTCGGTTGAATACATCACTTGTGTCAAGACCATAAAAGAGCAGTTTTCTTAAATTACCATGCAAAAAGTTAAGATAAAATTTAACGACAAATGTGTAGGCTACTTCTGGCAGCAATACAGTCAATCAGTTTATCATTAATATCCAATGCTTTAACGCCAGAGACTCCTTAGACTTAAAATACAAAATCTTAAAAGGGGCACAGAAAAAATCTTACTGTCTTTAGCTAGCCTCTTCAACAAAGGGAGGTTGGTGACAAATAGACATATCCGTGATAAAGGACAGTGTGCCCATCCATCCGGGTCTCAAAAGCATGACCCAGATTCAAAAGACATAAGTTTTGACCAAAATCAAGTGAAATGATTCATTAATACATTCATAATTTATCAGCAAATGCTAACTTACAATAAAGTTGAAGTAAGAGATTTATTTTCTCTTTTAAATCTTTCAAATGTGTGCTCTTCTTGCTACCACAGTAAAAATTACATCTCATAAATAAAGTAAGGCAATTGACTTCACAAGCCCTCATTGAACGAATCCCAAGGCAGAATTCAACCTAGCCACTGGTACCGAACCAGTCTCCGACAACATCTCCTCGTGCTCTCTACAAAAATAAAATTAAATTTCAAATATACTGTACTTTTAAATCTATAAATAAACCTGGTCAGAGGTGAGACCATATAACAACTTGACCGACACATCTCCACAAAAAAAGCATTTAAAAGTCATAGAATTTCCAAAATGGCGGTTGAAAACAGAGACCAACCCACCAGCCCATTGACCTTTAAAGTTCTGTCAAGGTTTCCACGGCAACAAAATGATACGCTTCTATGACACCCCCCTCCCCTCTTTCCCCTCCCCTCCATAACTACAGCAGCATTCTGAAAAGCATGCCAGCCAGGCAAGAAATACAGGAGGAAAAACAATCCAGGTCAGTCTGATTGTCCACCATACATATCCCCTTTATAGGGCTCTGTCCCACTTGTGTATATGTGCACTTGGGAACACGCCTTAAGAGGACCCAAACCTTCTCCAAACATGTGCTACTGTGACCATCCTCTAGATGGCAGCCCGATACACAGACTCATAACCAAGTCAACAGACAAACCCAGACATCTTTCACCACATATGCAATAAACACATTATATTATTCATTCCTTGTAAGTCATCTTTAAAAACCGTAGCAGGAATATCTTATAAACATACATCTCACTAAATAAAGTGATTAGAGGGATAGTGAGAATAACAATTCACTCCTTCAGGGTGTTGGCAACCAATACAACCCTTTATAGTTTTCAATCAAATAGAATCAGTTCGGGCCAACAAATGTACCCTTTATTTTAGAGGTCGACAGACCCACATTTTCTTCTCTGCAAGGAACCAGTCCTGCTGTAGTGGAGTTCACCAAACAGACAGAGTCGTGGCACATTCTGCACGGGTGTATGAGAGTCCTGAGGGGGTTCTGCAGTGTCCTCAAACAGACTTGTCACCAAAAAGTTCTTGAGGCAGACAAAATAAAATAAATTAAAGACGCAACTGTCTGTTTGTGTGTGTGTGTGTGTGTGTGTGTGTGTGTGTGTGTGTGTGTGTGTGTGAGTAACTGCTATCTCCAGACACCGCTCAAGCCCTCCCCACCCTGCCCTACCTCACTCTGCCTCACACAGACACAATCCATCCCAATGATTTCGTGTCGGTGAAGGCCAAGGCTCACTACATCTCCCTCCCACCGCAGTCGATGAAGCAGAGAACAGAGAACAGGCCAGCGATCTGCCCTGACCACGCCACCGAACAGCCCCTATAAAACACACACACACACACACACACACACACACACACACACACACACACACACACACATGCCCTAACCACTCCACATAACAGCCCCTATAAACACACACACACACACACACACACACACACACACACACACACACACACACACACACACACACATGCCCTAACCACTCCACCGAACAGCCCCTATAACTCCACTTGGCCCTCCTGCCACACCTGATCAACGCGGCCACACTGTACCAGGGGAGCCACACCGCTGGACCTGACACACAACACACACACACACACACACACACACACACACACACACACTGGATGTCCGCAGAGGACCTGGAGCTGACAGGGGGCATTCGAGTGCAGAAAACACAGACGACCAGAGAGCTGAGGTGCCACAGGCTGTTGAATTTCATGTTCAGTTGAGAAAAATGTCTTTTTGCTTTTTGTCGTTTTCTTTTCCCCTCCATTATTTCATCGAGCGATCCAAATCCAAATTAGATGATTAGGCATACTTCCTTGTTCAGCAATTGTGCTAATAATTAGTTAAATAGATTATATCAAATGCATATACAACCATACATACTGTATATATAACCAAATATACAGCCTCTTATACACTGCCATGTGAAGTGTACATACTGTATAGTATATCACCTAATTGAACCTGGTCAAATTTTACAACCTGAACATTTCCGCTCTTGGTTAGGTTTGGCACAGAGGATCAAATTAGGTTTTATCTTTCTGGGTTTTTTCCACCCGTCTACTTCCAAATGGTTCAGACTAGGATTTCAACATATTCTATATACATAGAGCATCCTATGGAGGGGATATTCTACGGAATGAAAGATCTGGGTTCAGATACGTGCATTCACTCTTTCATGTTTGCACTCAGTAAATCTGCAGTAACAAGAATAAAGCTACTCCATCAACAATAAAAGAGACGCGTACGTTCTCAGGTTCCCCAAGTCATTTACACTGAAAAAATAATTGCAAAAGCTCATAGTCATGTCATAGTGTGTACTATGGACAAAAACATTCAACTGCAAAGTTATTCAATTATTTTGTTTCTCAATAATTGATCTTTTTTCTCCTTTTGACTAAATAATGCAACTCTTTGTTTTGTTCTCTTCTCATCTCCATACATCTGTCTGTCAGTGGTTACCAAGGCGCTACTCACAATATTGTGCAAATATGAACAAACTAATATAAATAGCTATATATATCTATACTGTCCTTTTTTTCTGTAGACAGAAGGATTCACCCCCTCACCCCCACTACTCAACCGAAACAGGTCAAAGGTGACTTCTGTACAGGTCAAAAGTCAAAGGTGACTTCTGTACAGGTCAAAAGTAAAAGGTGACTTCTTAGCCATGAAGGCTACGTCAGATCTTCCCAACAGACCAGATTCAGTCTGTTACTCAGAGCATCAACGCCAGTGCAGGGGGAAGCAAATAGACAAACAGCACTGGCATCTCTCTCTCTCTCTCTTCCTCTCTCTCCTGCAGGGGGAAGCAAATAGACAAACAGCACTGGCATCTCTCTCTCTCTCTCTTCCTCTCTCTCCTGCAGGGGGAAGCAAATAGACAAACAGCACTGGCATCTCTCTCTCTCTCTCTTCCTCTCTCTCCTGCAGGGGGAAGCAAATAGACAAACAGCACTGGCATCCCACAATAGCAACAAAGACAAAGACAGAGGCTCAAACAGAGGCTCAAACACTACTCTCTCTGGAGGCTCAAACACTACTCTCTCTGGAGCCTCAAACACTACTCTCTCTGGAGCCTCAAACACTACTCTCTCTGGAGCCTCAAACACTACTCTCTCTGGAGGCTCAAACACTACTCTCTCTGGAGGCTCAAACACTACTCTCTCTGGAGGCTCAAACACTACTCTCTCTGGAGGCTCAAACACTACTCTCTCTGGAGGCTCAAACACTACTCTCTCTGGAGCCTCAAACACTACTTTCTCTGGAGGCTCAAACAGAGGCTCAAACAGAGGCTCAAACACTACTCTCTCTGGAGGCTCAAACACTACTCTCTCTGGAGCCTCAAACACTACTCTCTCTGGAGGCTCAAACACTACTCTCTCTGGAGCCTCAAACACTACTCTCTCTGGAGCCTCAAACACTACTCTCTCTGGAGGCTCAAACACTACTCTCTCTGGAGGCTCAAACACTACTCTCTCTGGAGGCTCAAACACTACTCTCTCTGGAGGCTCAAACACTACTCTCTCTGGAGGCTCAAACACTACTCTCTCTGGAGCCTCAAACACTACTTTCTCTGGAGGCTCAAACAGAGGCTCAAACAGAGGCTCAAACACTACTCTCTCTGGCTTTGGGCCTCTCCATCCATGATAATGAATCCGTTTCTGAACATCGGTTTTGTAAGTCAAAATATGAATCTGGCACAAAACAATCTGACATTAAATGAAAGTCATTTCTTCATGATGAACCAGCCCGACTGATGCGCTGTTGTCATGGAGATGGCTTAACCCTGTGAGATTAATCAGAGGCTTCAACTCGTTCACCTATTTCCCCCTGTTGTACCAGGAAATGAATGGAGAGCGTTTTACTGATGGTACTGATTAAATTCAGGCTTTGGCCTCTCACAGACAACAAAACTCTCTACTTCTCAAGATTTGGGGGTCTAAAACTGAGAAATCCTTCATTAGGAACTCAGAAAACATTCAAAATGACAGTAATTCATACATGTACACTGTGGCTCATAAATTCAAACATTTTCATCAAAAAATAAATAAAACAGTTGCCTTTAAATATCATTTGGAAGGTTTTTTTTTCACAATAGCAAAATCAGAGTATGCAAAAAAAAACACAAAAGCTAAGTAAGTATCAATGCAAAATTAACTAAGTAAGTATCAATGCAAACTCAAACTAAAACTCAACGAAACAAACAAACAAACCGATCTCTGGAAGCAATCCTCAGTGTTAAAAGCTTCATAGCCACAAGAGATAATGGTCTTTCAAAATAACCAAAAACAAATAAACTAAAATAAATCAGAGTTTAACATTTCTAACAAAATGGGTGATGAGGGGGGGCTGACGAATGCAGACTGACAGCTATGGTTTTGACAAAGAGAAAGACAGTGCAAAGAGAAAGGGTGTATGACTCCACAGAGTCGAGTTCAAAGCTTCAAAGGTTCGTTATGAGAGTAGGGAAAATAGTCAATTCTTTTAAAAACACCTTTCTTTGAAACAAACACGGATACTCAGGGAACGTCTGATCCCCTTTGAGTCTATGTACAGAAAACAACTGGACAACATGAAAAGTATTAACATTTTCAAAACACACACTATACATAACCAGAATAAAAGTGCATTGGTGTTGTCTAAACTCACCAAAAAATAAGTTATTTGATTTTTTTTACAGCTCGACACTGACTTACAGGTGTGTACTAATACTACATACT
>NC_137918.1:14603184-14608184 GCF_963457725.1 Sprattus sprattus | reverse complement strand
ACCTGGAATGTTCTTTGAGCCTGGCTTTGGGGTGAGGCCGCGAGCCTGATTGATCTCCACCTCCAGCTGACCTTCTCGATCCACCACACCCACGTGGACGTCACCTGTGGGAGGAGAGATGAGCAAAGGAGTTTGGGAAAAGCTACCCCTTCAGAGAAAATACACACACTCATACACTACACACACACACACACACACACACGCATGCACTCGTACACACACACACGTACACTACACACACACACAAACACACACATGTGCGTGCACACACACATTTGCACACACACACACACACACACACACACACACACACACACACACACACACACACACACACACACACACACACACCTCTGAGCCAAGAAGATGACACAGCCAGAACAATAACAGGCAGAGGTGAGACACTGCATCATAAGATGTGAAAAAGTTTTACAGACGATGAGACTGACCACTTGAAAGGGAATGAAGTACACATCCACAGATCTCAAAAATAATTTCTCCAGTGAGGTCATGCCGTGTACAAGAACTATTTTGGCATCTGTCTACTGCGAAATTCATCAGTTAATTTGCTCTTTGCTGCATTGGACAATATTCCTTGATGTGGTCACCAAATGTGATTGGTATTTGCAGTATTAGTACTGACCACTAGATGGTGTAAGAGAGCTGAATTACACATAGTTAGTAATAGATACTGGCATCTGCTTGTCTAAAGCTTCATTGGGCTTGATAATAATTACAAAGCCTGCGTGCATCTGTATCTCCTTTAGTATGGGGAACACTTGCCACCTCACAGTCATACACCTACAGTGCTTTCATAAAATCAGCAATCTAGATCTTTAGTAGCCTCTGGTTTTCGTCTCTGTGCTTCTATTTGTGGGCATGAACTCCCCCATTTTCTGACACTCTCAGAAAGACTCACCCATTGAAGGCGTGGCTAATGTCTGCCGTCCCACAATCTGGGCGGGGCCAAGGCCGTCCAGGAAGTCGCTGAACTGAGACTCTGGACCCAGACGAGTGGGAGGAAAGATAAACCTAGAGGAGTGAGAGAGAGAGGGAGAGAGAGAGGGGGAGAGAGAGAGAGAGAGAGAGAGAGAGAGAGAGGGAGAGAGAGCAAGAGAGAGAGAGAGAGAGGGAAAGAGAGAGAGGGGAGAGAGAGAGAGAGAGAGAGCGAGAGCAAGAGAGGGAGAGAGAGAGAGAGAGAGGGAGAGAGAGAGAGAGAGAGAGCGAGAGACAGAGAGAGAGAGAAGAAAGACAAACCATGATATAAGGTCATTTACACACCATATTGCCTCTCACCAGGCTCTGCTATACTGCAGCCAGAGGTTAAGTGGAAGAGATGAGCTGGATAAGTGCATCTTTATAGACCGCCATAAATCTCATTCATTACAGGTTACAGAGACAGATTTAGGGACAGACCAGTCACCTTGAAAGCCATCCTTTCCTAGTCTTTAAACGGGGGAATAAACATGACTTATTTTAAACGTGACAAGCTACCAGTGGTCATGGGACATATTATTCACCACATGTACTGTATGTCAGCTCTTTGGATGGAGCACTGCAGAGCATGGGCATGGGTCAATTCAATTCGATTCGATTCGATTCGATTCGATTCGATTCGATTCGATTCGATTCGATTCGATTCGATTCGATTCGATTCGATTCGATTCGATTCAATTCAATTCAATTCAATTCAATTCAATTCAATTCAATTCAATTCAATTCAATTCAAATCATTCAATTCAATTGAAAGAAGCTTTATTAGCATGAATGTTTTTTAACACTATTGCCAAAGCTGATTCAACACATACATATTACATACACACACACACACACACACACACACACACACACACATACATATTAAATACACATACAGAAGGACGAAAAATAAATACAAACTCACGTTCCGTCTGAGCTGTTGCTGTTGGTGCTGCCGTCCGTGGACTCCTTGCTGCCCTGCCGGGTCACGCGGTTACGCATCTCCACGGCGATACCTGTCTCCGTGCTCCTCCTGATCGTGCTGCGGAGCTTCTTGGTCCCGCCTTCTGTAACACACACACACACACACACACAAGGTGTTAAAAGTTAGTGATACAGCAACACTTACCGTGTTGCTACATTTCATGCCAGCCATCACAGTTTTTTCAATGCTGACCCATATGTTGATCAATGTAAGTACTTATCTGGACAAGACTTCATCAAATGTCTCCATCTAAACCACATAATAATCTTTAATTAACGAATCTGGAAGTTTTGTATTTAGCTGGTGATTTTTTTTTGGTGTTTAATGGTTTTTAAAAAAAGATTGTTAAAAGGTAATCCTTTCTTTCTCTCTCCCTCTCTCTCTCTCTCTCTCTCTCTCTCTCTCTCTCCCTCTTTGTGAGTAGTCAGCACATTTGGGTGGTATTTAAAAAAAAGAAATGTGCAAATATACCTCTGCCCTTTCTCTGGCTGCTGTAGCCAGTTCCAACCCATTCTCCCACATTTGCTCTGTATGTGTGTGTGTGTGTGTGTGTGTGTGTGTGTGTGTGTGTGTGTGTGTGTGTGTGTGTGTGTGTGTGTGTGTCCAACCCATTCTCCCACATAGGGAAACGGCACAGATCGGCACCTACGCTAAATTGCACACTGCGCAACCAGAACCTGCACATACACGTGTGTGCGCACACACACACATACACGTACACAGACACACACACAACACACACACACAGAGGAATGCCAGGATCACAGCGTTTTGGGAGTCCAAGCTGCTCTGGGGTATGAGCTTTGCTCTGGCCAGTTTGCTGACTGCACCATAAGACATTAAGCTGGGGGAGAGGGGAGAGGAGGACAGAGAGGGTAAGAAAAAGAGCAAGAGAAAGAGGAGGGGAAAAGGAGGAGTGCAGGGAGAGAGCTGCTCTGCTGACACTGATAGAAAGACTCTAAAAAGAGGGAGAAAAAAATGGAAGGAGGAAAATGAGGGGGGGAAGAGGGGAGAGGAGGAGGGGGGGAGGGGAGAGGGGAGAGGGAGGAGGGGAGAGGGGGGAGAGGGGAGAGGGGGAGGGGAGAGGGGGGAGAGGGAGAGGGGGAGGGGGGAGGGGGAGAGGGAAGACCTGGCACAGGCCACCACAGAAGAGGGTCGTTCGGAGGCGTCATCCAAAACATGACATCTTGAATGTGATGAAGTGAAGTGCGCTGATACAGAGAGGGATGGCTTCATAATCACCGTGGGGATCAAGCCCCCTCCTAATCCCTGAAGCTGGCAGGCAGAGAGGCAGAGAGACAGAGAGACAGAGAGACAGAGAGACTGAGAGGCAGAGAGGCAGAGAGGCAGAGAGACAGCGAGAGGCACAGAGGCGGAGAGACTAAGACGCAGAGAGGAGACAGAGAGAGGCAGAGAGGCAGATGAGACAGAGAGGCAGAGAGGAGACAGAGAGAGGCAGAGAGACAGAGAGACAGAGAGAGGAAAGAGGGAGGCAGAGAGTCAGAGAGACAGAAAGACAGAGAGACAGAGAGGCAGAGAGACAGAGAGGCAGAGAGGCAGAGAGACAGAAAGACAGAGAGGCAGAGAGACAGAGAGGCAGAGAGGCAGAGAGACAGAAAGACAGAGAGACAGAGAGGCAGAGAGACAGAGAGACAGAGAGGCAGAGAGGCAGAGAGATGCAGAGAGGAGACTCACTGTCAGCCTCTGTCCCCATAGAGGGCAGCACACCAGGGAAGGGCATGGCAGAGCTGACCAGGCCCTATTGTCCTAACAGCACTCTTAGCTGGCAGACCAGGGTACTAACAGCACTCTTTTCTGGCAGACCTCTTAGCTGCTGCAGACCAGGGTACTAACAGCACTCTTAGCTGGCAGACCTCTTAGCTGCTGCAGACCAGGATACTAACAGCACTCTTAGCTGGCAGACCAGGGTACTAACAGCACTCTTAGCTGGCAGACCAGACCAGGGTACTAACGGCACTCTTAGCTGGCAGACCAGGGTACTAACAGCACCAAGGCTACTGGTCCAATGCATAGGCAGCACACATACTGTCAAATCTGATATTTGGGAAACACGATGAATAAATGACTAAATGCGACTCAGTGATGTGTCCTGAAGACTCTAATAAATGACTAAATGCGACTCAGTGATGTGTCCTGAAGACTCTGCCACAGAGGGCAACTGACCAGGGCAGAACAGAGGTGACCAGTCAGAGAAGTGTGTGTGTGTGTGTGAGAAAGAGAGAGAGAACGAGAGAGAGAGATAGTGTATGTGTGTGAGAAGTAGGGATGGGAACCGAGAACCGGGTCTTGTTTAGAACCGGTTCCCAATGAGCCGAATCTTTGGAATCGTTAGCCAAATTCATAACCGGGTCTGTTAACGGGTCTCTGTGCCGTTTGCGCATGCGCGAACTCTTATAATAAAGTCAGAACGCAGCAGAAATGGCAACTGGAAAGAAGCGATCTAAAGTGTGGCTTTATTTCACCCGAACGGATGCGAACGACGGTCACTTGTAAGCTCTGTAAAAAATGTATTTCCTGAAAGGGAGGAAGTACATCTACCATGAATAAGCACTTGAGCACACATGGTATAAAATTACAAGAATGTCATGTTTTCGATGCCAGCAGCAGCTCAACTAACGTCGGCGCTTCATCCCTTACTTACCAAGGTAAACTCCTCAAAATGTTTTATCATAAGTCATAACGGTGTTACTCGTGTGTTATCAGCAAACGTTTGCGTTTTCGTGTTAACCATAACTAAACTTAGCATTGAATTGCTTAACAGAATGGGCGATGTTGGACATTGTCATATATTATATATAACTTACATAACTAGGCTAGCTTAACGGTATAATCTTCTATTTTCAACCGTTGGCTAGAGGCAGGGGCAGTGCTTGCCTCCCCTCTGTTGGTCCTAGGGTAGGGTTAGGCTGTACAAAAGACTCCGTTAATAAGCAAGCAACGCGTGCAGCTCCCTCAGTTTGACAGTTCGATATGGATACGTTTTTCGTAGCCAATTCAGTGGCAGCAATAGCTAAGT
>NC_137918.1:14595684-14598184 GCF_963457725.1 Sprattus sprattus | reverse complement strand
ATTAACTAACACACACACACAGGCACACACTGTGTGTATCCATGGGGGCCACAAAGCCACAAGAACCACATTCATCAATCCCTTGGTTTCCGTGCCAACCCTTCAGTCCCTGTTACTCTCTCAATCTCTCTATTTTCTCCTCTCCTCCCCTCTCTCTCACATCTCAACCCCACCTCTCCAGCTGATCTCTCATTCCTCCTGCTCAGCCCCTCAATGGTTTTATCAATATATCTCCCTCTAGCTCTCTTTTACCCTCCTGCTTTACTTCTCTCTCTCTCTCTCTCTCCATCGTTCTCTCTCTCTCTCTCTCTCTCTAGCTCTCTCTAACACTCCACGCTTTACTTCACTCTTTCTCTCGCACCACCCCTCTCTCTCTCTCTCCATCGTTCTCTCTCCTTCTATCTCTCTGTCTTCTTCTCCCAATCTCTATCAATCTCCATCTTTGTCTTCCTCAATCTCTCCTCTTTCTTTCTCTTTCTCTCTCACTCCCGCTATCTCCCCATTCCCCCCTCTCTCCATCATCTCCATCTTTCTCTCCATGTGCCCTCTCTCTCTCTCCCTCTCTCTATTTCTCTCTCTCCCTCTCTCTTTCTCTCTCTCTCTCTTACCCTCTCTCTTTCTCTCTCCCTCTCTCTCTCTCTCTCTCTCCCTTTTTCATTCTCTCTCCCTCTCTCTCACTCCCTCTTTCTCTCTCTCCCCTCTCTCTCTCTCTCTCTCTCTCTCCCTCTCTCTCTGCCTCTCTCTTTCTCTCTCCCTCTCTCTCTCTCCCTTTTTCTTTCTCTCTCCCTCTCTCTCTCTCCCTCTTTCTCTCTCCCCCCCCCCCCTCTCTCTCTCTCTCCCTCTCTCTCTGTCTCTCTCTCTGTGTAAATGCCACAGCAGCAGGAGCCAGGGTCCTGGGGGACACTTTGATGAAATATTAAAGGATGAGTGTGGAGGCGGAGGGGAAAGAATGGAGGGATGAGAAATAGAAAGATGGAGAGATAGAGAGAAACATGGAGATAGAGAGTGAGATGGGATAGGGCGGGAAAGAGAGAGATAGAGAGAAACAGAGGGATAGAGAGCAAGATTGGAGAGAGATAGAGAAATGAAGAGAAACGGAGAGAACGAGAGTGAAATGGGATAGAGAAGAGAGAGAGATGGATAGATTGAGAGAAACAGAGAGAAATAGAGCAAGATGGGATACGGAGGGGGAGAGAGAGAGGGAGAGAAGAGGGATGGAGAGAGAGAGGGAGGGAAAGAGCGAGTTTGAGCTTGATGTGTAAAATGCCGGTACGTGTGCACGTGATGTCTCCGCAGGATCAACACAACCCCGCTCCTTTGTGCTCAGGCTTCAAGGTGTCCTGACATGAGAGACACACACACACACACACACACACACACACACACACACACACACACACTCTCGCACACCCAGATAAACACACACACACACACACACACACTCTAGCATACCCAGATAAACACACACACACACACTCTAGCACACCCAGATAAACACACACACACACACACTCGCACACCCAGATAAACACACACACACACACACACACACACACACACACTCTAGCACACAGATAAACACACACACACTCTAGCACACCCAGATAAACATACACACACACACACACACTCAAGAACACCCAGATAAACACACACACACAAAAACACACACACACACACACTAGCACACCCAGATAAACACACACAAACACACACACACACACACACACAAACACTCTAGCACACCCAGATAAACACACACACACACACACACTAGCACACCGAGATAAGCACACACACACACAGACATTACATACACACAAAGATTCAGTCTAACAAATACCCTTACACCAGCACAGGTGCACAGACACATCTGGCACTCACTAGTATAAACACAGATAAATCCTTAATGAAAGACAATGGATACCACACTCACTAATATAAACACAGATAGATCCTTAATGAAAGACAATGGATATCACACTCACTAATATAAACACAGATAGATCCTTAATGAAAGACAATGGATATCACACTTACTGAAGTGACTAATCCAAGTATTTTTCAGCCGCGAGGTTGAGGCAGAGGGTTACCAACACACATTCTAGTTAAGTACTCACGGAGAGTGGAGATTAGTTTGATAATTTATTCCAACAATCGGGTACTTTCAAGAAGTGGAAATGAAGGATGACAAGAAACAATAAATAAACAATATGCTAGTGTATTCCTTAATGTGATACGTATGCGGTTGGAAAACTGTTCCTTCTCCACCATCTAACCTACTATAGTTTCCATCAATGGGCCAATTAAGGCCTACACCCTCGCGCCACAGAGGCACGTCAAGAGGGCGTGGCTACATCAATATGTGACACAAGGTTAGTTAAACTAAGGAGATGCAGGTGTTTTTAAGGTTATAAAGTATGTAAGTGTTCAGGTTAACATTAAATTACGATAAATGATAAACGAATAAGACAGTAACTAAGGCTTGTTAGCCCAATTG
>NC_137918.1:14588184-14590684 GCF_963457725.1 Sprattus sprattus | reverse complement strand
CATTACTATACTAAAGCTCATCTGTGTCTACACTACTATACTAAAGCTCATCTGTGCCTACACTACTATACTAAAGGTGGTTTATGTATACACTACTATATAATACTAAAGCTTATCTCTATCTACATTACTATACTAAAGGTGGTTTATGTCTACGTACATTACTATACTAAAGCTTCCATGCGTTGACACTACTAAACTAAAGCTCATCTTTGTCTACATTACTATACTAAAGCTTATCTGTGTCTACATTACTATACTAAAGCTGATCTGTGTCTATATTACTATACTAAAGCTTATCTGTGTCTACATTACTATACTAAAGCTTATCTGTGTCTACATTACTATACTAAAGGTGGTTTATGTATACACTACTATATAATACTAAAGCTTATCTGTGTCTACATTACTATACTAAAGCTTATCTGTGTCTACATTACTATACTAAAGCTCATATGTATCTACATTACTATACTAAAGCTCATCTGTGCCTACAGTACTATACTTAAGGTGGTTTATGTATACACTACTATATAATACTAAAGCTTATCTGTGTCTACATTACTATACTAAAGCTTATCTGTGTCTACATTACTATACTAAAGCTTATCTGTGTCTACATTAGTATACTAAAGCTTATCTGTGTCTACATTACTATACTAAAGCTTATCTGTGTCTACATTACTATACTAAAGCTTATCTGTATCTACATTACTATACTAAAGCTCATCTTTGTCTAAATTACTATACTAAAGCTCATCTGTGCCTACAGTACTATACTAAAGCTTATCTGTGTCTACATTACTATACTAAAGCTTATCTGTGTCTACATTACTATACTAAAGGTGGTTTATGTATACACTACTATATAATACTAAAGCTTATCTGTGTCTACATTACTATACTAAAGCTTATCTGTGTCTACATTACTATACTAAAGCTTATCTGTGTCTACATTACTATACTAAAGCTTATCTGTGTCTACATTAGTATACTAAAGCTTATCTGTGTCTACATTACTATACTAAAGCTTATCTGTGTCTACATTACTATACTAAAGCTCATATGTATCTATATTACTATACTAAAGCTCATCTGTGCCTACAGTACTATACTACACTAAGTGAACTCTGGGGTTGTGGTCAATGCAGAGAACTGAGGCTCTGCACCAATCTTTCCCTATTTGCCCCCAAGTGTCCAGCTATCGATGTCTATCTTTTCCTTCCTTCCTTCCTTCCTTCCTTCCTTCCTTCCAATCTTATGGTTTTCTCTTGCTGTCGTTTGTATTAATTTCATATTCTTTCTGTTCATTCTGTGATTCTCTTTATTCACCACTCATCACTCATACTATCCATTTCCTCAGATTGTGATGCTAGCGTCTGTCTCACCCATCTCTCTTGATGTCTATTGTTCGCTTATCTCTAATACTCCCTCATCCTTTCCCTCCCATCTTCCTCTTATTGTTCCCTTATCTCTGATACTCCCTCGTTCTTTCGCCCCCATCTCTCTTGATGTCTATTGTTCCCTTATCTCTGATACTCCCTCGTTCTTTCCCCCCATCTTTCTCTATGCATCCTTTTTCCCTGCACATGTAGTCTATTGCTCACTCTCCCTCCGCCTCTCTCTCTTTCTCCCCTTCTTCCACTCTCCCCCTCTTTCATGGTGTCTCTCTCTCTTGCTCCCTCTCTCACTCCACCCGTTTCCATGGTAATACCGTCTGCATTGCACCAAGATCCCCTTATGACATGCTTGGGAGCTGATCTGTTGCCTTGTTCCCTCCCTCTGCTCTGTCTCTCACCCTCTATCTTTCCATCCATCTATATCTCTTTTGCTCCCCCTCTCTCTTTACCGTATATGTTCACTTTGTCTCTCTCTCTCTTCTCCTCCTGTCTCTTCCTCCCTCTCTATATCCATGGATCTCCCACTTTCTCCCTTTATCTTTCCATCCATCTATATCTCTTTTGCTCCCCCTCTCTCTTTACCGTATATGCTCACTTTGTCTCTCTCTCTCTCTCCTCCTGTCTCTTCCTCCCTCTCTAAATCTATGGATCTCTCACTGTCTCCCTCTATCTTTCTATCCATCCCTCTTTTGCTCCCCTTTACCTCATATTCTCACTTTGTGTTTCTCTCCCTCCCTCCCTCTCTCTATCTTTCCCCTCCTTTTTTCTTCCTCCCTCTCTATATCCCTGTCTGTGTCACTGTCTCTTTCCCTCATCCCCCTTTCGCTCCCTCACCTACTCCCTATGCATCCACTCTCTCTCCCTCTCTTGTATCCCCCCCGTCTCTCTCTCATTGTCTCAGTATTCCTACAGGGACAATGTGTTCTATGCTCTAAGTTCTATGTTCCTGTGCACCACCTGGGCATGTAGCAGCACTCTCCCACTCTTTTAAAGTGTGTTCTCCACTCGCTAACATCTCCCCCACTATATAACACTGTGTTATTCACTCGATAACATCAACCCCACTCTCTTACAGTGTTATCCACTCGATAACATCACCC
>NC_137918.1:14565684-14568184 GCF_963457725.1 Sprattus sprattus | reverse complement strand
CACACAGTAAATTATAACAAATTATAGAAGGGCATGATTAAAGTGACAGGAATGACATTGAACAGCATATTCCTTCACGCAGAAAATTATTACAAATTATTGTAGCACATGATTTAAGTGAGCGCATGAAATTGAGTGAGACGGTATGCACATGGACTCATATATGGGCTAATTCTGTCTCCCTTGCAAGCTTGTTCAATTGTTTGTTTTTACCTAAATATTACTAGGGATTGTTGTGTTGGTTTTTCAGACTAAAGATTAGTAACGTGGTCTGTCGCCGGTGAGATGCCAGAGCAGTTCTTGCCCTTGTTCCCAAAAAAAGTGATCTCAGTGACATGGCGTCCAGTGGCGTTGTTTGCCTTAGACAAGGAGAGCGTATTATCTGGAGTACTGGCCCCTTGGCCTGGAAAGGTCTTGGAGGCAATAAGTATTTTTTTTACTCATTCATTCATCAGTCCTATGTCAATAAATGACATATCCAAGTTGAGCCATGTTGAGTATTATTATCTTTGGAAAACTGTTCATGCATTTGGTTTCAGTTCATGCCAGTTTTTAGGGGGGAGAGGCAAGGATGGCCTTGGTCAGGTATTCCCTATACCTTGCCTATAAAAGCCTTTATACAAACGTTTAGAAATGTTTTAAAGGGGATATCCATTCCAAACTGCAAAGACTATTAGCCTTTACATACTTGGCTTAAAGTTTCTTTTGGAAACGGTTTCTTCTGGCAACATAAACTGGTCAAAAGGTGATGCTTTTTCTGTTCTGCAGAGTGTTTGCCAAGTCTGTCAGGAGATTTAGCGTGGACAGAAAGATGGTCTTCCATATTTCGATTTTTTTCTTGAAGATGACAGTTTTGTTGAGAAGAATTGGGATGATTTTGTTGAAAAGGCAAAAGGGAGTAATTTAATGTATGAGGCTTTCTTTAAATCCTGCCTGGTCACTTTTGGGTGTTTAAGTGGATGTGGCTGGTTAACCTTTTCCAAATGAATAGCAATGTTTAAACTTTAGTTCAATGGGTATTGTCATTCAACTGTTGCAACAATACCATTCTTCACCCACAGTAACGGAAAACAAGTTGTTAAAGGACTATTCTTAAAGGAAATAAGCCTGACAGAAATTACCTTTGTATGTAACATCTGGCAAAATGTTTCACAAAGCTGACGTTAAAATTCTGAACCAGAAAGGATTCAATCAGAAAGTTGATAGCCTTTGGCACAGTACTTGGGCTGGGTAAGGAGGTAAAGCCAGAGTGGTGAGCCCCTTTATATGTCACTGTTAGCTAAAATAATTAGGGACCTACAGTGATGTCCCATTGGTTTTGAAAAAGAAAACGTTTTTCATGCATTGCTCTAGACTGAAAGCATTTTTTTTTTCAAAGTATCGGAGAGACTTTCTGACTGCTTTAATGAAACATTTTCACAGATGACTATTGTGTTTGGTTTCCAGTATGTTAAAAGGCACAGATTTGTGGGGTCAGCTGCTTAACTTCATTCTGGGTCAAGTGGAGTAGAAAGAACACGTTTTGAACAAGGGCAGGTTCAGGATGTTCTAATGGTCTGTGCAGCTCTGATTAAATCTAGGATGCTTGTGCATTTTTGTTTTGATAGAGCAACTGAAACTATCAAAAATGTTTTGAGAGTATTTAGTGTTTTAAAGATGTTTATGTTCAGTTCTAAATGATCAATAATCAATAATCAATTATCACTCAGAGGGATTTCAAGTGAAAACTTACATGTGCACTTGTGCACCTCTACATACATGCATACACAAACACACACACACACATGCATATACAAACACACACAAATGCATACACAAACCCACACGCATACATACACAAACACACACCTATGCATACACAAACCCTCACGCATTCATACACAAACACACACCTATGCATACACAAATACACACACATGCATACACGAACCCACACACATGCATACACAAACACACCCCTATGCATACACAAATACACACAAACCATCATAAAAATACAATTATAATTTGGCTTCATCTTGCTCTTAGTCTGCTGTACCCTCAGAGTGTATCCTGGCATATAGTGGCACACAAAAATTAGTTAGCCAGTAAACAAGCACACACACAGTCATGATTTGTGTCAGCCAGGGTGAGTGTGGTGTGTGTGTGTGTGTGTAAGTGTGTATGTGTGTGTGTGTGTGTACATGTGTGATATGTGTGTGTGTGTAGGGTATTTAAGTACATTTAAGTGCATGCCTTCTGTCTTGTGGGATTGTATATGTACAAATATAATGTGTGTGTGTGTAACAAATGTTAACGTGTGCCCTTGTATTTGTGTGTATATGTGTGTGTGTCCCCTCTGACTAAGTGCTCTATCTTTGACAGGTAGTTTATGCCTGCCATTACTGTCCTTGCGCATTGCATCCCACTCAAAAAGTGACATCATTTCGGTTAGTGCTTGGTGTGCGTGTGCCTCAGTGTCATTTCCCCTGTTTGGGCTGGCACATTCACAACACACACA
>NC_137918.1:14553184-14558184 GCF_963457725.1 Sprattus sprattus | reverse complement strand
GGAGAATACGGCACAGACACACAGGTGACCACACAGGAGTCTGGGAGGTATGTACATAGGACGTGGGGGAGACAGAGAGAGAGAGAGGGAGAGAGAGAGAGAGAGAGAGAGAGAGAGAGAGAGAGAGAGAGAGGGAGGGAGGGAGAGAGAGAGAGAGACAATATGGAGTGAATACATGAGGTAGAGAGATTAACGGAGAGAGAGAGAGAGTAGGAGATAGAAAGAGAGACAGACAGACAGGGACAGAGAAAACGGGAGAGAGGGAGAGGTAAAGAGTGTTAGAGAGAAAAAGAGAGGGGAAGAGTGAGAAAGAGACAGATAGATAGAGAGAGAAGGGGGGAGGATAGAAAAAGCAAAGTGGAGACAAAGATAGAATGATAGATAGAAACCATGAAGAAAAGAGGGAGTAGGTGTGAGCCGGAACAAATGAAAGAATCCTATAATGTGAAGGCGAATCACATGAGATGGGAGGGTGAGATGTCTTTGAAAATAGGATGACATTAAAGAAGAAAAGACGAAAATAACAAAATGAGAGGAACAGAAAATAGGTGCCAGGGAACAGACTTGATAGTACTACCTCGCCCCCATTTCCTCTCTCTCTTTCTCCCTCTCTCTCTCTTACTCATTATCTCTCCCTCTCTTTCTCCCTCTCTCTCTCTCTCCCTCTCTTTCTCCCTCTCTCTCTCTCTCTTACTCATTCTCTCTCCCTCGCTCTCTCTCTCTCTCTCTCTTACTCATTCTCTCTCCCTCTCTCTCCCTCTCTCTCTATCTCTCTCTCTCTTACTCCCTCTCTCTCCCCCTCTCTCTCTCTACTGTAGCAGTCAGTCCCCCATGGGTGTGTTTGGCATGTTTACCCATCTGAGAGGCTGGCCTGTGTGTGTGTGTGTGTGTGTGTGTGTGTGTGTGTGTGTGTGTGTGTGTGTGTGTGTGTCTGAGAGGCTGGCCTGTGCTGCTCTGCTCTGCTCTGCTCGGCTATGCTGCGCTGCGCTGCGCTGCGCTGAGTGGGCGGGTGGGTTAGCGTTAGCTACTGTGAGTGCTAGAGGCAGGTGGAGAGGGAGCTGAACGCTGAGCCGCAGCTCAACCCCACCTTTCAACACAGCACGCCTGTAATTACCCCACAGGCCACCAGGCAGAAGGAGAGGGAGGAGAGAGGAGAGAAAGAACTAACCCTAACCCCACAGGACACCAGGCAGAAGGAGAACGAGTAGATAGGAGAGAGTAGAGTAGAGATAGAGAGAGATGGAGACAGAGAGGGAGAGAGAGAGAGAGAAGAGAAAGAATGAGAAGAGAGATGGAGCGTGAGAAAGACAGAGAGGAATATAATATATAGGAAAAAGCCCGAAGAGCCCTAAATGTAATTAAAAGAAAATTGTATAATCTCCAAATTCCAATTAAAATCTGGCTTAAAATATTTGATAGTGTCATCCAGCCCATTGCGCTGTATGGTAGTGAAGTATGGGGTCCACTCAGTCATCATAGCTATACTCACTGGGATAAACACACAATAGAATCCCTCCATGCAGAATTCTGCAGATACATCCTACAAGTACAAAGGAAAACACCAACGAACGCATGTAGAGCAGAATTAGGAAGATACCCTCTAATTATGAACATTAACAAAAGAGCACTACATTTTTTTAATCATGTTAAATCCAGCCCAATAGACACCCTTCATTATAAAGCCCTCCATATCCAAGAGCTGAGCCCAGAAAAAAGTCCCCTACATCAGTTGTTGCAGAGACTAACTACCATGCCCCACACCCACTCTGATCAGTCTCGCAACAACACTGTTTTCCAAAAACCAATCAGGGTATACCAAATCATGAAACAATGTAAAGGAGCCTATTTGGAATATTGGAATGAAGAAACAAAAAATCAAAGTAGATTACAATGTTATCTGGCCCTAAACCGAGAATATAAGTTAGCAGAATATCTCTGTCAGAGATAGAAAACAGAGACGGACCCTAACCAAGTACAGGCTAAGTGACCACAAGCTGGAAATCGAAAAAGGAAGACACAAAAAATCATGGCAAACAAAAGAACAGCGAATATGTGGTCACTGCACGACAGGTGAGGTCGAGACAGAGATGCACTTTCTCCTAAAATGTACATCACTAGCCCAAAAGAGAGGCATTTATTTTGAAAAATTCAACAAAGAGATTCCAAATTTCAATGAATTAGATGACATTTCAAAATGTCAGATCATATTAGGAGAGGGTCACACAGCAAGCCTTGCTGCCCAATATATAATAGCATGCCACAACCTGAGGGACAGTGAATGACACATTTGCAAGTACGCATGTACAAACTCACGTGCATACACACACACACACACGCACACACACACACACACACACACACACACACACACACACACACACACACACACACACACACACACACACACACACACAATATTTGACTTTCTGATTTTTTGAAACCAATTACTGTAATATTATGTATGTCTATGTATGGTTGTATATTGTATACAACTGCTTTGGCAATGTAAGTGACCTTGTCATGCCAATAAAGCACCTTTTGAATTTGAATTTGAATTTGAATTTGAATATAAATAGAGAGACAGAAACAGAGAGGAAAAACAGAGAACGAGAGAGTGAGAAAAAGAGAAGGGGCTGATCGAATGAGTTACAGAGAGCAAGGTAATGAGTAGATAAGACAGTGAGAGATGGAGAAAGATAGAGAGATAGAGATGGAGAAAGAGAGAGAGTGAGATGGAGAGAGAGAGAGAGAGAAAGAGAGAGAGAGAGAGAGAGAGAGAGTGAGAGAGAGAGAGAGAGAGAGAGAGAGAGAGGTAAAGGTCATATGGAGGCAGAAGAAATTACTTCTAGGGACTCCTGAAGAAAGAAAAAACCAACTGCGAGGTCACACTCTCTCAGAACTCCTGGCTTATGTGTGTGTGTGTGTGTGTGTGTGTGTGTGTGTGTGTGTGTGTGTGTGTGTGTGTGTGTGTGTGTGTGTGTGTGTGTGTGTGTGTGTGTGTGTTGATCTGGAGTGAACACGTCAGGAAGAACTGGAGCCAGCTAGAGGACCCGTGCGCGCGCCAAGCTTGTGTTGCATTATTGAGCTATAAACACTAAATCCCACAACTCTCAACGGCCATGACTCACTCCCTCACCCTCACACACACACACACACACTCATCATACAGCGTTTGAAGGCAGGGTAGGCGGTTTATTTTAGAACCATTTTTTGTTTTATTTCTTAAAATTCTCTTCACTGAGTGGCTAGAATCTTTCACTATGGAATTAGAATAGTTTAAAAAATTCACAAATAAATGTCATGCAATTCACATGTCATGTGATTCATTTATTTACAGAGAAACGAACGTGCATTTACAAACTGCTCAGAATTTGAGAACATCCAAGCATTTTGTTGTGAATGGTGTGACATTTATTTGGGACTTTTGACACATAGCATTTGGCAGAGAACATTGCAACAGCTTCCACTGCTAAACAAAAGCAAGAAAAGCCAGACAGAAGTAGAAAAGCCAAAATGAGGTTGGATCAGGCAAAAGGTCAAACCCAAATCAACATGGCTTTTTGACAATAACAATAAATGTCTATAGCAGCTTTCTGGAGCCCAGAGTGCCATGACGTGCGGTCAGCGGTTGCCAAGGACAAGCATTGTGTAGAGCAGATTAGGAAGGCCTCTGTCTGTGTGTATGGATTCCATTTTCTGAAGCTCGTTAGATGACAAGGGTGTGACTAGAACCTCAATGAGTAACAGCTGATGTCTCCTGCTGAGTATTCCTGCTATCTGGCAGTTAACATAATGAGCCACAACCTAGCTCTTCCACCCAACACAGCCCTAACAAGTCAGGAGTTAATGATGGTGACAACCAGTGGTGTAGTGGAGATTTTTTTTGTGGGGGGACGCTAGATGTGACGTCACCAAAAACGGAATCCCACGTGCACGCGCACACACACATTTTGGCAAGTGTGTTTTTAACTGGTGCATTTTCAACTTTGTTTTTTTTTTTTTTGTATAGTGATTTTTTTTTTTTCAACATACCCGAGTGAAATCAATGGGGGGACGGTGTCCCCCCGCGTCCCCCTCCCACTACACCACTGCTGACAACTGAGGGAGGTGAAGAGACTGAAGAGTGACAGCATGGTTGCTGTATTGCACAGGTAATTATCTGGTGGTTTTGTTTTGGGGGGGACTTGCAGGAGGTTATTTTCCTGAACCATGTAGCTAGTGATTTCTGTGGTTACCTTACGTATTAGCGCACAATGTCAACGTTAACTATGCAGTGTATGCATAGCTATGTTTACATGTACAGTGTATGTAATCTGTCTGTGTATATGTTCACGGGTGTCCGCATTATGGCTGTGGGCAAGTGTCGTTTGAGGGTATTTTTTCTTCAGTTTTTTCTATATTGGCTTTGACTAAGACGTTTTACAAATGTGGTGATTATTATTGTTTTTGTAGCTGTGTGTGTGTGTGTGTGTGTGTGTGTGTGTGTGTGTGTGTGTGTGTGTGTGTGTGTGTGTGTGTGTGTGTGTGTGTGTGTCTCTGTGTGTGTCTGTGTGTGTCTGTGTTTTTGAGGCTGTGAGAATGAGATTGAGACATGAGGTCATTCGATACTGTTAGCGATGACAACGATTTGTTGCACTCCCCACCCCATCCCAGCACTGAACGCTCTAAATGCTCTCATCGGCCTACTGAGTAACTGCTTAACACTGAAATGATATGTCTTCGTATTCGTCCTTTTCTGCTAAACTGAACGCTCTCTCTCTCTCTTTGGTTGTATTCTTTCAAAATCTATTTTACTCTCGCTGGTTTCTCCAGAATCACCTCCCCTACCTTTAAATGCTCTCATCGGCCTACTGAGTAACTGCTTAACACTGAAATGATATGTCTTCGTATTCGTCCTTTTCTGCTAAACAGAATTGCTTCCTTCCGCACTGCTTGAGATGACCGTGGATCCCTTCAGGACAGAACGCCCACTCCTTCCGGACAGAACAAAGCCACAAGGC
>NC_137918.1:14495684-14540684 GCF_963457725.1 Sprattus sprattus | reverse complement strand
TAGGAGAGCGGTGATGGATGACACAGGGCCCCAGTGTGACTGCTGTCCCGCTTTCTGGAGCGGTGACTAATCACGGCCTAACCCACCTCCTCCAGATCTGGGGCTAACGGTCCGCGGGTGTGGCAGGGTAAATCTGGAGGTAGCTGTAGGCACACATCACCCAAGGACAGGGCTCATCTGGTGGTCCCTGAAGGCCGTTTTATGGTCAGAGGCGTAAGCGTAAGCGCAAGAGGCCCTGCAAGCCCCTTGTGCGACCCTTGCACGACTTTTCACGACTTTTTGGGCGATTTTTCTAGACTTGCGCTATTTTACGCAAGTCTATTGTTCTGGCGGTAAATTGCTTGGCAACACCCCCAACGCAACACGTAAGCACGTAGCAATTCATGCTCCCTAACTGAGTATATCTCGCCCTTTAGTCTCCTTCTTCCCCAGTGGTATGGAGGGACAGGAGGTGACGTGGTAAGGAGAGGGACTAGTATGGGGAGGTGGGCTTTTGATCAAAGGAGAAAGAGCAGGGAGATGTGGAGGTCCAGGCCTGATTACCCAACCTCACTGAGACCTGTGAGCCACCAGTACCGGCTAACACAGAATTCACTGGCTATTAAGACGGCCAATTCTTTAATGTTAGACGTTATAGTCATTTCCCAAATGTGTTTATATTTATAAATAGCTTGTGTCCAGACGGTGATTAAGATCGTCACGTTAGGCACGAGCTGGCGTGATTGAACTCACCGACCGCATACGAGCCATTGTTGTCTCTCAAGTCCTCGATACCCTCTCCGTAATTCAAATGGCGCGCATAAACACACCATGAAACCCAAACTGATTACTATGATAAATATCTACTTTTGTGTTATGTCTGTTTCATTTTCATTTCAAAAGAGCCGCGCCTGGGCGTCTACATTATGATTGCGATCACTTAGGGAGGCTGTGGTGATTCACGGCCAGGCCCTGAAAGCCTGCTGCTCCGCCTCCAAAAACCCCTTCTGACTGTGTGTGTGTGTGTGTGTGTGTGTGTGTGTGTGTGTGTGTGTGTGTGTGGGTGGGTGGGTGGGTGGGTGGGTGTGTGTGTGTGTGCGTGCGTGTGCGTGTGCACCTTTGTGTGTGTGTGTTTGTGTGTGTGTGTGTGTGTGTGTGTGTGTGTGTGTGTGTGTGTTTGTAAGGGCCACACAGAGATCAAAGACCAGGGAGGGGCCAGGGTGCTACAGGCTAGAAGGCCAGTGTGTGTGTGTGTGTGTGTGTGTGTGTGTGTGTGTGCGTGTGTGTGTGGGAGGGGCCAGGGGGCTACAGGCTAGAAGGCCAGTGTGTGTTTGTGTGTGTGTGTGTGTGTGTGTGTGTGTGTGTGTGTGTGTGCGTGTGTGTGCGTGTGTGTGGGAGGGGCTTCAGGCTAGAAGGCCAGTGTGTGTGAGGAAAAGGCCTGGGCAATATGACCTCAAATAAATATCATGATAATTTCACAGATCTGTGGTGATAAATCCTTGATCATTTTTCTTTTATTGGCAAGTTTCCAAGTTTAAAGGATACTGATACTTTACTGATACACATTTTTTGGGGGGGATAAAACTGCCCAGCCCTAGAGTTGGAATAGAGAAGGGAATATGGAAAGCAATATTAAAGATTACTTAATATTAACTTTAGCCTGCCAACACCTTTTATTTTCCTACTGTACAAATTCAGAGTGTATGTCTGTCGTTGCTGTGTGAATATTTTTTGTTAGTGATGTACAAGCACCTTGACTGGCATGGCCATGGTGGTCTAATCTGGGAGAAAACTAGCACAACATAACATTTTGATGGCCTGAACTGTTTTGTTACGCCCTGGTCCTTTCCAGTTGGTCCAAAATACAACGAGCATGCCCTCCCAACCCAAATCAGTACCAGTATGGTGGCCTGTGCTAGATTTAGCGGCCCCCTCCCTGACTGGTCCGGGACACACCGAACATCATCACACACTCTTACTGACCCAGAACACCAACCAACTCAGAGTCCCCCACTCAGAGTCCTCTCCCTCTCCTAGTCCTCCAGGCACCACCATCAAGCGCAGTGGCCTTTCCCTGGTCAGCCAGCAGGTCAACATGTCTCTCTCTCTCTCTCTCTCTCTCTCTCTCTCTCTCTCCCTTTCTGCCACGCTACCCCTGTCGGGACCCTCTGAATATTTCAACAGACCAGCGCACCACTCAGCTTTGCGCGCATGTGGCCGTCTACCCTACATGCTCTTAAAAGCCAGGACAAGGCAATGTGGGGAAATGCTTGACAAACTATGGCCATCTATAATCTATGTTCTCATGTTTCTGTTTTTAAATATGTTTATATGCGAAGTTGTTTATATAAACTGTGATTTAACTCACTGGTTAACGCCTTGATGAGTGGCTCCGTTTATGCGTGTTTGTATGCCGCAATATGGCCCATATGTGTCCCGCGTGATAAATCCTCAGTTAACATATGCGCATGAGCTCTGGCGCCCAAACCGTTGCCAAGCCAGGCAGGAGCTGCCCAGATTCTCTGCAACGGAGAAGAACACGCTCACAGTTGACTGTACTTTTCCTCGTTGGGAATATGACCGCTATCCGCCAGTTCTGCACCTGGACTATTTCGTGGTCGTGCTCTCGCCAGATCAGATGATCAGATCAGATGCCTTTGCGTCCTAGACCGAGACAAGGGAATGTAAACACAAGAAATCCGTACCTCTCTCTCCGTCGATCTACTCGTTCTAGGCACTGGTGCCTATACGCTAGGCAGGAGGTATTTCGGTAGAGTAGCTCTTTTATCTGCTGCTGACAAAACATTGGCTAGAGTCTGGTCGCCAAGACCACGAGATGAACTGCGCTCTTCTACAAGCCTTCTGTACCTTTCAGATATTCAGTGGGAGGTTTGAAAGGGTGACAGGTATGACTGACTGTGGTCTCATCTAGTCACCGATCATCTCCAGGTAAACCTAACACAGTTAAACTCAGATATTCAGCAAAAACTGCCATTCACCATGCGCACTACAAATCAGATAACCAATTCGTAAGCGGTATTTTTTTCTTTTCAGGTAAATATATCGCTAGGTTTTGTCAGACTACAAGTCATTTGATTTTCCACATTTTGTTAAAGGGTTAATTTGCAAATGCAATAATTCTCCGGCTACTTGTGTGTATTCATGGATTCCGTGTCAAAAAGCACAATTAATTCTAACCCACAACATATTGACCCAACGTCGCCCTGCCAGGTAAAGTTGCAGCCTGTGTGTGCTGACCAAGCACGCATTTACGTCTCACTAGGCAAAATAATTGGACACCGGACTGTGAACTGCATTCACTAAAATAGAATAGACTTAAAAGTCAATATACGTCTGTGCAGACCTGAATTGTAGCCTGAAAAGGAATAACATTCGCACTTTAGCGCAAGTTATCTCTTGGTTGGCGAAGCGCGTCCGTTTACAAGGAAAGGAAGGACGACTCGGCTACATTTGACAGTTATCCATACAAAACACAGATCACAGCCAGAAAATGAGTAGACGTGTCTCCCACTTAAACACCAACCACGCACACAAACAAACACAAATACCAACTAAAGAATGAATGAAGCTAGCTGATCCATCCACAAAAAGCAGCAGCAGCGTACAAAGTGCAAAAATGTTCCACACAATAAATGCAGAGTCGTTGCCCTTGTAAAGCGGACACTGTGAATAGAATCAGCTGAAATTGAAAGTGTAAGCAATAACAATGCTAATACACATCAATGTGTGACTACAACCAAAACAATATTGCTTTGAATCATTATGTCTCTGTTTTACTGGTATTATGTGGAGCTGAAGATTTGTAATTTATTCCGTGCAAATAATATATGAAGGATTCATGAACAAAAATGCCACAGGCTAACAACTACACAGAGTCCCCTGTCATTATCCATTCACCTACCGTCCAACACTGGTCCTTTGGCTAATATGCATAGTCGAGGGAAACGAAATCATTTCGCTAGCATTAATTTCACTAAGGCACAAGCGGCTGTATACACTTACCAGTTAACAGCAAGCGGTGGCTGAGGCACGGACTCGTTTGAAGTTGTCAAATAATTCTTTGTGTCTTTTGTCTCGTGGAGAATGGCATCGTTGTTATTTCGTTTTGCTGGTTCTTGGACGGCTGTATCCGATTCCGATTCGACGGGCTGCATCCACCGCAACAGACTGAGAGGCTGCGTTCGAGAGTGATGAAGCACTACTGACTGAAGCCACGGCAGCCGCGGCGCGTTTTCACTGCACAGCGCGCCGAGTCCAACGCCGCCTCATCCCCTTTCCCTCGCTAACGCATCTCCATGGTAACTCACCTGACCCACTTAATCCCTAGGCGCAAGCAGCACACGGGATAATAAGAGAGGATGATTAGGAAATCTTAATTAACTTAAAACCAATCATCAGGCATGGATAGGCACACACTTCCGCTGAACTCCTCAGCGAAACACCCAATCAAAGTAATTGTTTGGTTGGAGCATCCGTCTTGAAGATAGGCTATTGTGATTTTCGAACAAGGGGGTTTACTGTAGGTTAGCCTACTGGAATTACTGTAAGTGTAAGAACATAAACACACTGAGTTCTCAATAGTTTAATTGTGGGACTTTTACTCACCTGTTCGGATTACATGCCTGCCTGCTATAGCCAATCACTCAGAGCCAACAAGCAGACAACTGCATACATCACTGCAACCATACAATATCATCATTATCATTGTTTATTCAGGGAGAATTGACTGAGCACAGGGCTCTTTTGCAGCAATGCCCTGACTGAGGCTACAGAATAGCAGAAGAACAATACTTAAGCAAACCATAACAAAACAAAACAGACAAAATAAATAAACAAAACACATTTAAAAACTCAGAAATTAAGTATGAAACAAAATATGCACTGACCCTGGGAAGTGTATGGGTCATCCAAACATCAGTAATAACCCTGAGAGAGTAATTTCAGAAGTTCACCCGTGAAATGAACTGCACTGGTAGACCTAGCCAAACATCTTAAGAGCACGTAAACTAAGCTCCTGCTAAGCTAGTAAAAGTTGTTTGTGTTTACTGGCTACTGGGAGTGCTGTGGCTGATCCTCCTGTGTGGAAGACTCACGCTGGCTAGAGTGTGTGCTGTAAGAGGTCAGAGCAGTGATGGGACTAAGCCCCTCCTTGGGTCAATAAGCCTTTGAGCATATTACAGGAATCTGTAATCGAGGTCATCTGAATAACAAGCTATCAACATCAAGGACAACGGTGTGATGCCTTGAGTGGAGATGTACTGACTTAAAAAAGGTATACTGTAAACTGTATGCTCGTCGTTCGTTTAATTTCGTCTTTCACAATTCAGACTGGGATTTCCGTCAGGAAGCAATTCTGTCGTCACGACGACAAAATGACAAACTGTAAGCTGGCACCTGCTAAATGAATGAATGGAAATCTATAGACATAGATGTGCCAGTTATCAAATACACCTGTTTCCATGGGCTTGGGAAAGATCCATCCTTGTAGCCTGGCTTCAACCCTGCTTTGCTTACTGTTATGTTCTCCATTCCCAGTGATCTTACTAAAATATGCCCTTTCAAAATTCTGTGAGAGGCTTTGAATGAAAACACTCTCAAATGCTCATAAATATGATATAAATCAGACAAGTGAAGGGTTTTTATTAAGGTACTGAGAAAAGTCTTTAAAAAAAAAAAAAAAACATTAAAAGATCAACATTAAAGGAGCAAACCAAGTGTTCTCTGAACCCTCAGTGAGTGCAGTTGGTTGTGACCTAACTATTCTGTTTCATCCAGCAAACCAGGCGGCTCAAAGGCAGCGTTGTGTGCTCTCACCCTCTCCTGCCAACCCGGGGGTTCACAGATGCTGCTCCTGACTGAGCTCCACTGGGTTAGACCTACCAGCACACTGGGTAAGATGGGTAAGACCTACCAGCACACTGGGTAAGATGGGTAAGACCTACCAGCACACTGGGTAAGATGGGTAAGACCTACCAGCACACTGGGTAAGATGGGTAAGACCTACCAGTACACTGGGTAAGACCTACCAGCACACTGGGCAAGACCTACCAGCACCAATAGGCAAGACCTACCAGTACACTGGGTAAGACCTACCAGCACACTGGGCAAGACCTACCAGCACCAATAGGCAAGACCTACCAGCACACTGGGTAAGACCTACCAGCACACTGGGTAAGACCTACTAGCACACTGGGCAAGACCTACCAGCTCCAATGGGCAAGACCTATCAGCACACTGGGTAAGACCTACCAGCACACTGGGTAAGACCTACCAGCACACTGAGCAAGACCTACCAGCACACTGGGTAAGACCTACCAGCACACTGGGCTAGACCTACCAGCACACTGGGCTAGACCTACCAGCTCCAATGGGCAAGACCTACCAGCACACTGGGCAAGACCTACCAGCAGTGGTGTATTCCAGGGTATACGCAGGTATACAGAGTATACCCACTTATTTTTCAGTCAGCATTGCGTATACCCACTTCTCGAAACAGGACACAAGGAACAAGACACCCAGTGCAACTTTATGTAAACATTCAATGAAAAATAAACATTCAATTTCTAGTCTTTTTTACACGTAGTAAGTTTCAATAACTCCATACCATTACATATCGACATTCAAGCAGCAAAGATGAGACGTCGTTGTGTGGTGAGAACTGATAGAAAATCGTAAACAACAACAATCGCCGGTGGGGAGAAGCCATTTTTCCCTTGACTGGAAGGCTGCTTTATTTATTGTAGGTTACAAAAAATAAAGAAAATGGCGGCGATTGTTGTTGTTATCGATTTTCTATCAGTTCTCACCACACAACGACGTCTCATCTTTGCTGCTTGAATGTGGGTATGTAATGGTATGGAGTTATTGAAACTTACTACGTGTAAAAAAGACTAGAAATTGAATGTTTATTTTTAAGCCTCGAAAGTTGCACTGGGTGCCTTTAAGACACACAATTTAAAACCATAATGACATATCGTAGGGATATAGTGTGATCGGTGCAGTACAGCGTAACGAGTGCCATGGATGTGGGCACCTAAGGGCAACGCAGGCGCTGGTCTCCTTTAAAGCTGGACTTTTTTATTCAAGAAGGCATTTTTGGCCTTGTGTTAAATGTTATGCTTATGTTAACAATTTTATTTAATTTTAATTTTATTGTATTATTATAGTTAGTTTCTAATATGTAGGCACTCTGAGATTCTTTTGAATGAAAAGTGCGTTAAAAATAAAATGAATTATTATTATTATTATTATTATTATTATGTGACTTGTCAGAGGGCTAGAGTAATGGAGATGTACTGTATATGCCATGCACGGCACTGCAAGGCACTCCAAATTAAATTGCTGCCAAATAACCAAATACTGTGACAGTTAAATGAAGTATGGAAAACGAATAAGGAGACCACGTTAATCTTTTTAGACTCTCAAAGTCTTCAATCAAGACAATGTTCACGTTTGGAAAATTGGCAGAATATCTCGCTTCCTCAATCTCGAGCCAATTTCATGTCAGAGTGTCATATTTTCAGTCGTGCATGTGTGTCGTTTGCCTTAAGCAGGAGAAACAAAACAGAAATCCTTTGTTTTATAGACCACACACAGTACTAAACAAACCGCCATCAATCACAACATCAGATCAATACTGCTCTCCCCCCTAAGGAATGTTACAGTACGCACAATGCAATCAATTTATCCACAGGCTCTTTTGCTCCAATCACAAAGGCCACTCAAGCCCCACTCCAAACCACCCTTGAAGCAGCAGCAAGCAGGGATCAGGTAGTGACGAGACGTGTTATTATACAGTTCATACATCCATCTACGCACCAGCTACAACAGTCATTAAACACCTGGGCATATTAACAGCATGATGCTAATAACTAGCCCAAGCGTGTCAGAGTCTGGTGCAGACATTTGTAAGAGCTCAGTGTATACACACACATGGCCAGATTAACCATATGGGCAACTGTACACCCCTGTGGATAGGTATGGTTTGTGTTCTGCAGGGGGGGGGTAGGTGGGCACCAGAGAGTCAATGTTGCCCAGGGGCACCATGAAGTCTTAATACGGGCATATACACACACCCTCCATGGAAGCTCAACGTATGCTTGTGCATGCATGGGCTTTGTTAAAGAAGTCTTTCGTTTGGGATTCAATGACCGTGTCCGAGGAGATCCGTAAGCGAATCAACCACCTGGCTGGCCTGCCTGTGCTGGGTTGGCATCACAGCTCTCTATGCTGCTGGGTGGAGAAAGACTGCAGTCTTCTGTTAGCAGTTAGTGTAAGACATGTAGGTATGTGTATCTGTTTAGTTTGTGTATTTATGTTTAGTATCTATATTGCATATTTATTGTTTATCTAGTAGGTCTACTATTATTTGTCTTTCATAGGTATATGTTATGTTTAGTACTTATTGTTAAGTTATGTTATGTTATGTTATATCATGTGGAGTACTTATATGTGATGTTAGTAGGTAGTGTGGTACGGTGTCCTGTCCTAAGAATTTCAGTACCCAGTCCGTCTCTGTTGTTCTGTGCATCTGACAATAAAAGACTTGACTTTACTTAGCAGAGATTATCCATTTAGCTCCCGGGGCCAGTACCCCATTAGCCAATCCCCCTCAGCCCAGTTCAGGACATCCAGGCATGTTAGTGAGCGTCTCTTGAGGGTGTGGAAATGGAATTATGTAGGAAACACTGACCATTTCCTCGGACACATGTTCCCTGTTAGTGGGGGCATCTGCCGGTTGATGTGTGTGTTTCTTGGTGTGTGTGTTTTTCCATGTGCTATTGCTCAATGTGTGTGTGTGTGTGTGTGAGAGATAATTGAACTTTACCTTGGTATCTGCTGTTTCTCTCAGGCCTAAACAATTATGGTGAGCATCCCCTATCCTCATGACAAATAGTAAAGACCCAGTTGTGTTTATGGCAAATAAGGCACTGATGATCAATAACAGGAAACATCACCTAAACTTACAACAACTCATCAATTCTATCAACACAACTCTAAATATATACCTTACCTCCCACTGAAATCTTCCTAAAGGATTTCTTGATATCCGGAATAAGGCACGTCGTTTCATAAGAGCCCTTTGAGAAATATCAGTTATTAATACACAGCAACACAGCCCACGCTTTTCTGCAGCGCTACTCTCCCAGGATAATAGCATGATTAGCCGAAACTCAATAACGCCGGGATAATGCATCCACCAACAAGTCAGCACAAGTCTTTGAGATTTAACCAATTTCCTCTGCTGGTCTTATGGAATTATAGAGATATCTGAATTCTTAACCTTGCTCCTGTAAGCTTTACGTAAGCAAGCTCTTGTTCCTAGTGAGTACAGACTTGAATATGATTTAATCTAAGCCTAAATCTTTAAGAAATGCTTTCTCTAACACACTCTTCACAGAAAGTCACTGATTTTTCCACAAGTGCATACATTTCATCATACAATTATTTATATTTTAAACAGTGGCTCTGTTGGATAAGATTAGCCCGACATCATGCATCAATTCCAAACTGATGTGAATCATATCTTCTTTACTGGTCTTCAGGTTTGAGCTGCATGTTGCGTATCACATACATCTGCACTCGTCAGCATTTACAATAAGACGATGCTCAGAGGTGTAATCAAACTAGCTGCAGAGGTTTGAGTTCTGCCAGAGTTCCATCACATCTGCTTTCAGAGTAGCTTCCCCAACGCCAGGGAC
This sequence comes from Sprattus sprattus, assembly GCF_963457725.1. Classification (NCBI taxonomy): domain Eukaryota; kingdom Metazoa; phylum Chordata; class Actinopteri; order Clupeiformes; family Clupeidae; genus Sprattus; species Sprattus sprattus. Next base: position 14,530,983 of record NC_137918.1, on the reverse strand, counting down.
TCGCTCATCTCAGGAGCAGGTCATTTTCACACGCGCTGTGTGTGTGTGTGTGTGTGTGTCTGGGGGTCTTCTGTGGCTCACAGCACATATGTCAGCTTTTAAAATCTGCCCCTTTCAGCAATAATACCCCTGAAGCGGCAGTTTACACAATCACAGCCTCGGCGGGAGCTGCCACTAGCTCCGGTGAGCATAATCAATTACGCCGTGCCTTAGGGCTATGTCTTTAGACGGGTTGCTCCAGTGCACGGGTGCTTTGCTTCCCATGTTTTTTTTTTAAGATTTGTTTTTTGGGGCTTTTTATGCCTTTAATTGACCGAGCAGTGAACATTGTGACAGGAAATGAGACGGATAAGAGGTGGGGAGTGGACAGGAGAAATTACATCGGGACCCGATTCGATCCCGTGTCCTCCTTTCAGCGTCAAGCCCGAATGTGGTCGGGGCTACTGTCTGCGCCACAGTGCCCCCCTTGCTTTCCATGTTTTTAAATACCTAGTTGTTGACTGTCTCTTTAAAAAAAAACATTAGAACTCTAAATAAAGATGTGCCACCCAGAAAATGATTCGTTCTGACCAATGTTTTGGAGCTCAGCTCAGCGTGTCTAAGATATACTATTTCTGTGCACTTCCCTGGGTACGAACATCATCGTTGGTAAGCTATCGCCCTCTGTTGATTTGATTCTGAAACTGCTACATATAGGGGCCAATGCCCATTTTGCCTTGCGCAGGCAACAGCAACATTTGCAATACTCACAGCTTGCGATATCTCTCCGCATATGCAGTCTGAGTTAAGTCAAGGGACTCTAATATTAAACTGATGATGCTTGTGAGATCTCGTAAATGATTTTTCAGGTCTGAATGGTGTATTTTGGGATAAACCAAAGTCATTAGTACCTAAAATGGCAACTGCTTTTGGAGAACGAAATAACACACATTGTAGACCTATGTTTGGAGTGTACACTACGATATAGAGAAGGGCCAGAGTTGACATAATAAAGTTCACTGTTGGGACCAATAGCAGTTATAGTTAAGGGAATACAATGGAGGGTTAAATGTGACATGTCATCAAGAAAATACCGTAAAAATCAGTATGGTAAGTTTGTATCAGTGTCATCTCAGGTCAAGGATGCTTGAACAAATACAAATATGTTATCTTGGTCAATTTGAGCGTGGTGCAGCAACAGCAAGGATGAATTTTTCTGAAGTAATCATGACTTGACTAGCATAAGACACACAATAAATCAAGTGGTGTGACATGAATTTGAACTGAGTATAATCAATTTGAGAACTTTAATGTTATTTTTCATAGTCCATTGGGATACATATTCAACAATTCCCAGTTATGTATTAATCTTATTACCTCCGCCAAGGAGGTTATGTTTTCGCCCCTGTATGTCTGTTTGTTTGTTTGTCTGTTTGTCAGCAGGATTACGCAGAAACGCATGGACCGATTTCCATCAAACTTTGTGGGGAGATTGGGTAATATAATGGCAATAATTGATTAGATTTTCAGATGTCAAGGTCATAGGTCAAGGTCACAAGGCGGAGGTTTGCATTCTCTGAATGCTCCCATTCTTGTTTATAAATGTAATGCAGTCACAATGACAAGAAGAATATTACCAGTGCCACTGACCACTAATAAGATTAAATCATATTCATGGACTATGGAGACACATTATAGGTTAATTTGATATAAATGGTCAAATTTTCCTTAGGGCATTTTAAATGTCCCTTGTACAATTGACCATTTAAGTTCACAGCACTACTAGGGAAACAGTTCAATCAATAACACTGGATGTAAACCCAGAATGTCAGGTTTATTTATTACGTCAGGCACCTGCCATAATAATAATAATCACACGAGAGCAAAGATGCAGAGATATTTTTTGATTAAAATACTTCCGGTTCAGTGACGTATGTGAAAATCACCAAGAGGCACCTAGGTTTTACGTGTTCAAAGAATTAGTATAGTTAGTAATACTTAGATTAGTAATACTATCCTTCAGTAGTGATAAGATACACATTTTTACAAGATACAAAATTACAAATCATTAATCAAGTCTAAAGAACAATAAAGATGTGTATAAGTGCATGTATTTTCAACATTACTCATGACTTGATCACTTCCTGATGAAAGATCATTACAAATGACAGAGGAAGTAATCATGGTGACTTTACTGCCATCTAGTGTTAATTCCAGCGCTACATCTTATAATAATCTATTTGCACTATTCAACATCCGCAAAATAAAGCCTTACTTAATCCAGTTGCCACCAAGCTGTTGGTACACGCCTTGACTACTGCAACACCCTCCTAACAGGCATGTGTGGTGAAACCACTACAGATGGTCTCGGTACGTCTGGTTTTAAACCAACCTAAGAGGGCAGACGTCACCTCGCTACTCATTGAGCTCCACTGGCTGCCTGTAGCTGCTCACATCATGTTCAAGTCACTTATGCTTGCCTACAGAGTGCTTACTGGTTCTGTTCCTATCTACTTCAATGCTCTTGTAAGGGCAAATGTTACACCCAGGATGCTGCGCTCGTCTAATAAGCATCGTTTAGCACAGCCGACTATGCAAGTACGTCATTCTAGACTACTCTCATTCGTAGTTCCACGTTGGTGGAATGAGCTGCCTAGCACTACCAGAGCAGGGGCATCCCGCTCTACCTTTAAAAAGCTCTTGAAGACCCAACTCTTCAGAGGGCACCTCCTCTCCTAACTTGCACTTCCTCTCCTTTTTTACCTCTCCTTATCCTTCCTCGAACGCTATTTCCTCTAACTAGTACTTAACTCGCACTCACAGTAGTTACATTACTGCACTTTTCTATTTCTTATGCAAAATAGTAATTATTGTTACACTAGTTCTCTATTGCTCGTAGCTTGATTGTTCTCTCCTTTGTACATCGCTTTGGATAAAAGCGTCTGCTAAATGTTAATGCATTAGACTATCTTGGTCCCAGAATGCCAAGGCTGCTTCATCTAAATGGAGGAACACACGATTTACCATTCGTTAACATTTTAAGTCATGACTTGATCACTTCCTTATCAAAGAGCATTACAAATGAGAGACGAAACATAGTCCTGGTGACTTAACTTCCCTCTAGTGTTCATTCCAGCACTACATCTTATCCTTAGACTATCTTGGTCCCACGATGCCAAGGCTGCTTGCTCTAAAGGGAGGAACACACGGAGCCTAGGCAGCTCACACGTCCTTCAGGGGATCCTTCAATGGGGGGTCCTGCATCCAAAGTGTAGGCCAGGTGGCCTTGATGCTGGGGCGGTCCTTCAGAAATTCATTGTACACAGCAAGTTTGGGATACTTCTTCTGACTCAATCTGTATGGAAAGACAAAACACATGTGTTGCTTTCAGATGGTGCCCCATCCAGCTAACATACTGCCCCATCCAGCAAAACATACTGCCCCATCCAGCTAACATACTGTCCCATCCAGCTAACATACTGCCCCATCCAGCTAACATACTGCCCCTTCCAGCTAACATACTGCCCCATCCAGCTAACATACTGCCCCATCCAGCTAACATACTGTCCCTGTGAAGAAGTTTATTCATGCGTCTATATGTTTGGCATTACGGGTCTACATTCATTCCTAAAGTGCACAAGTGTATTATTATATAATACTATCACTTTGTATTGTGATGTAATATGTATATGAAATGTATATGAAATAATGTTACTATTGTTTTTTACACAGTTCTACATTTACATTTAGTCATTTAGCAGACGCTTTTGTCCAAAGCGACGTACAAGGGAGAGAACAGTCAAGCTAAGAGCAATAAAACCTGGTGTAACAATAAATATTACTTTTTTTTTAAGAAATAGAAAAGGACATTGAAAGAAAAAGACTGTACCTGCTTAAGTGCAAGTTAAGCCAAGGTGCCAGTTAGGAAGGGAGGTGCTCTCTGAAAAGTTGGGTCTTCAAGAGCTTCTTGAAGGTAGAGAGGGACGCCCCTGCTCTGGTAGTGCTAGGCAGTTCGTTCCACCAACGTGGAACTACAAATGAGAATAGTCTGGATTGCCGTGCTTGCACAGGCGGCAGGGCCAGACGACACTCACTAGATGAGCGCAGCCTCCTGAACCAGCAAGCCCTCTGTAGGCAAGCATAAGTGACTTGAACTTAATGTGAGCAGCTACCGGCAGCCAGTGGAGCAGAAAGTATGGCCGCTTGCCTGTGTGGATACGCTGGTGTTTCTCTAGTGTACACCGGCGGTGGAAGCTGTCTTACACTGGGTGTAACATTTGCCCTTACAAGAGCATTAAGGTAAGTTCCTCTTACCCCAGAGGGAATGCAAGTGCCAAAGTGGGGAAAAACACAACATCAGCCATTGAGAAGTTTTTCCCAGCTATGTAGGGTCCAGTCTGCAAAGAACAGGGGAAAAGCATGATGAGCATAGGAGGCTTTATTGACAGACCACTACACAGTGCCTATGTAACAGAGTGCCTGCAGGCATTGCATTACAAGCATAGTCTAATGCAGTGGTTCTTAACCTTATTGGAGGTTCACCGAAACCCTTCGTTATTTGATAAATAAAATATGATTTCTTCAAACGTAGGTATGTATAAAAACGGCCCGACATTGCTAGTGTGAACCGGGCTATACTGTGTGTGTCTTGACCCCTGCCGAACCCCTGAGAGTGACTCAACGAACCCCTGTGGTTCGATCGAACCCAGGTTAAGAACCACTGGTCTAGTCTAATACAATACACTTTTTTGTTTAAAAAGTTTTCTAGCTGTCTGTTCTGTATGCACACTCGCTCTGTAAACGGGATACAAACAAAGTGGCTTGGACTGAGCCTTAAACTATTCCAGCCAATCAACATGTGGCTCCAGGAGAAGATTTAAAGGTCGGAGTGTGATTTGATTGAGCTGTTGAGCTCAAATCTCAACAACCTTTCGCCGGAATCGATGACTACATCTTTAAGGTAAGGAGACCACTTTTAGCAGCTAAGTGACTAGGCTGAGTACCTTCTCCAAGTAGCCCTCCCACAGCTGAAACTCAGTTGTCGCCGCCTCCTTGTTCCTTTTCTCCGTTGCCTCGTGTTTTTCCTCCTCAGGGACGCGAAAAGTGTACGTCAAAACATCGACTGCAAGACAAAAAAAAAATCACATAATTATCCACAGAATATGACTGCCAAAAATATAATCATCATCATCATCATCGCCCTCACTATCAATTTCATCATCATCCACATCTGATCATATTTCATTGCTGTCTGTGACCTGATGCTCTAACAAAAACCAGAATACATCTTAATAGGAGAACACAAATATCCTGTTTCTGCTCACTCATTTTCTGCTGCGCATTTGGGGCCTCCAACGTGCGCTGGTACACCAGAGCTTGTTCTGCCTGATCACTGGGGATCAGTGGGTTTCCCTGGGACTTGAACTGGTTCTGCATGACCACAGACACGCAAAGCATGTTCATCATATCAGTAGCCTACATCAAGCATTGCAATATACGCACTAGTTGACTGGTGAGATTGAGGACTTTATATCTAAGTAAAAAAATAAATAAAGTTAATTTGTGTTTATTGTGGCCATGCAGTTTACCTCCAGGTACATGCAGGCTGCAACTGAATCATTTATCACATTGGTCCCATGGCGAAACGCAGGAAGCTGTGAAAACATAACAGTTAATACATGACTTGGCATGATTTGATAAACGAAAGTGTCTTGCGTTAGGTTCATGCGTCTACAGCTCAATTCAGTTTGAACTGGCGAGGGACATTCATGACATTATGTTTGCAAGCGACATAGCTACATACCTTTTTTTCACGTAACGTTCAACAAATACTTGTAGAATAATAAGCTACCGATTATGCCTTCCACACATGGCCAGTTTTTTAACAGTATGCGGAACTTAAGAGACCACGTTCATGTTACGCAACAAACACTGTAGTGCAACTGCGACCAGATTTGTTTCCAGAGTTAGGTGCAAGCATTTACCTGTCCCCTCGGGTTGATGTCGAGGACTTCCTTGGCTTTGTGTTCTCCCTTAACAAAAGACAACTCCTTGTGTTGATAGCCTTGCAGGTTTTTCTCCTCAAGCGCAATCATGACTCGCCAGCATGGAGGTGAGCCAGATCCCCACAGAAGGAACATATCCTTGGCCATGATTTCACAGCTTCAACTAGTTGCCGTGCAGTTAATATTGTGTCTGCGTAGCCTACGGTTTGAATCAAGCACTCAGTATATTTCCCACAGGAATTATATATCGTTTCATATATCGTTGTACGTGAGCACGCCCCCTTGTTTGAGGGCTGAGTGTCGGAATGCTAAAAGAATCATGCCAAACGGGTGAAGGGGAACAGTGAGTTGGTCAGCCGGAGAGGCGGGGGCGGAGCTTGCCTTTCCAACCGATGGGAGACAACAAGAATCAGTGGAAGTGTGAGTTTTCTTTTCAAATCAAAGGAACTTTGCGGGCCGGATAAAATCGCTTGGGGGCCCGGAATTGGCCCCCCGGGCGTGAGTTTGAGACCCCTGCCTTAGACTGACTAAATATGAAAAATGCTCAAGGAAGCAAAATTTCACTAAGATGTCCAATACAGTACAAATATGTGTGCTTAATGCACAGAGGCAGTGTTTTAACCAGCTATTTTGTGTAGAATTAAAGAAAATTCTATGTTTGATGTTTTTTTCTTAACAAAGTTCAGGAGAAGCCGTTGTGAATGATTGACAGCTGTCACTCACCCTGCTTCATTCTAGGATATTTAAACTCACCATTCCTGTCCAATATTCTACACACTCCAGGGTGTTGCAAAGCATCCCACCTTCTCCCTATTGTTCTCCATGTCAGTTTTAAAATCAAAGGAACTTTGCGGGCCGGATAAAATCGCTAGAATTAAAGAAAATTCTACATTTGATGTTTTTTTCTTAACAAAGTTCAGGAGAAGCCGTTGTGAATGATTGACAGCTGTCACTCACCCTGCTTCATTCTAGGATATTTAAACTCACCATTCCTGTCCAATAATCTACACACTCCAGGGTGTTGCAAAGCATCCCACCTTCTCCCTATTCTTCTCCGTGTCAGTGGTAACTTTAATCTCACATGACCTTACCCTAGGCCTTGATACTTGATTGTTGACAAGCACACTAGTTCCTCTTCCTCTTAAGCAGACTAGTTCCTCTTATTTAACACTTTTTAGAGTCTGCTTGGAGGGGGACTTTCTCTGTAAAAAAAATAGCTTAACATGTCTCAATGTTCCAATATAGCGATCAGTGCATGTAATTTATCATATTAATAAAATAACATTAACATTGAAACATTGATTCAGATATGATTGGACAATTATAACGCATTTGTATCTCCATTCTCTATTTGGTGGCTAAGCCCAGTTTAAAATGGTTTAAGTATCCATCCATTTCCAAGGAAGGAAACCATTATAAACTGATTACATTCCAGCTCAAGACGCTGGAAACCGGAAAAGAAGGCTGGCCAAACAAAATGTTCCCTGGGTGATAACGTTCAGCTAACAATACTCAACTGAATTTGGAAAATGCTTTAAATGCTACAGACATCCATTTTGGAACTAAACCAGTAAGCCTTGTGAGAATATCTTTTAAAACAGCTGCTCACGCAAACTCATAATCAAAACTGGTTTAATGTAGTTGTTTGTTAACAGACACATTTACAACATTTTGAGATTTCAGAACAATTACATCAGAAAGCAGGCTACAAGCCATAATGAACAACTCCGATAAACATGCTTTGCTTAAGTAAAATCACAAATGATGAATGTTCCCTTGTTTTGTTGTAGTGTCAGTTTCAGAAAAACATCTTTTGAATCCTGGGCCTGAACGCCTGCATCTTGCTGCTGTCCAGGGTCTTGACCACCTCAATGGCGCCCATGATGCCCTGATGGGCCTCGTCAAACAGCTCGGGCCCGATCTCCTGCCGTACTCGGTCCCTCCAGGCACTGAGCTTGGGCCTTCCCTCGAACACATCCACACCAGCACCTACAGGCTACAGAGCGGCACACACACACACACGCACACACACACACACACACACACACACACACACACACACACACACACACACACACACACACACACACACACACACACACACACACACATAAACACACACAGAATTAGAGAGGCAGATCACAGGGGACAAGACTGCTGCCCCTCAAGTGCCCCGGGCTCAACTAGCGAGTCATGCTAGTGCCCCCTCAGCCCAGCCCAAGTGTTTATCTAATGTACGTCTTTCAAATAGAATGAACTAGTTCAAAGTTCAAAGTACTTTGTTTGTCAATGCCACAAAGACAACGAGACAGTAGAAGCAGCAACAGACTTCTAACACAGCTAAATAATAATAAATAACAATTGATAAATAGATTCATAAATATCATACAAAAAAAATAATAATAAAAAAAGCAATATATCTCCATATTAAGGTGCATCAAGTGTTAGAGTGCAGTCCGTGGGGGGGGTAGTTAATAGGACTTATTCTAATCAATGGAACAAAGTTAAAAAAGAAGAGAGAAGAAGTGCACCAGAAGTGTGAGAGTGTTAGAGTTGCTCATCTGTGTCTTCCCTGACCTGTAAGATGCCTGTATACATCCTCAAAAAGACTAAGGCCGAATCTCGATTCTTCCCCTTGCCCCTTTTGCTTTGTCTTGTCTTTGTCTTAACCCTAGCACTTGCAAGTGTAAGGGCCAAGGGCTGAAAACTTTCCCCTATGAAATGAGACGCCACTCGGTTTCGGGTACGTCACTTGGCGTCGCTGGATAATACAGGATGGTACATGTAAAGCACAGGTCGATGTCTTCAAACAAGTGCTGTCATTCACAGATATCAAACGGAGTTCGCGGATAAGTTATCTGTAGGCATGCGTGACTGTATGAGCTATGAAACTAGCGATTTAAAAAAAGTTTCAATTATGGTTGCAAATATATATACGACTGTATAGAGCACAAAACCAGACTGTCGTAATTGTTTTGTGGACGGTACATGTAAAGCACGGATCGATGTCTCCAAAGCAAGTGCTGTCATTCACAGATATCAAACGTAATTCGTGGATAATAAAGTTATCTATTCTGTACAAATGCATGGAGTCAGGCTAGTCCTAGCAAGCTACCATATAATCCAATGAAGTGGTGGCATACGTGCTAATTGTAACCTAAAACTACCGTTTGAAAGCTTCAGTTAAGACCTACAATACTATGCATAGTTCGTGTAGCACATTTCAGATCAAACCGAGTCATTATAAACATATAAAAAGTTGTGTAGATAGCTTTATTCATGTAAAATATTCCTCGCTTCAAGCAGCCATTTTAAAAAAAAAAAAATCCCGAGCTGGTTCCTTGTCGTAGTAACCTACGACAGTACAGATGGGACGTGACATCGTCACGGCTCCAATTCGAATACACTATTCATTCACGCCGGAAGGCTGAAATATGTCAATCATCTCCTGAGCCCGCCCCCTCAGGAGCGCATATAAAAGGCAGCGCTTGACATATGATCACCCTCTTTTCCAATTTCGACGTTAGGTATCCGTACCTAACCTCACTCTTCGTTACGCTCGAAAATTTTGCTACTTGCTAATTTATCCTCGTGTGCTTAAAACTCTTTGTAGCCGGTGAGTTGGGTTTTCCCTTTCACTAGCTCTGGGTGCAACGAGTTTATTGGCTTGTTTTATTCTGCTATTCTGTCGAGTCGCTGTATTGTAACGTGTTACTAGCCAGTCGCTGACTAGCTTGCTAATCACCTGCTAAGTGCTTGTTACTTACTTCACTCGCACTAATTCTGTTTTCTACAGTTATGTCCTCCAAACAGGTGTACCCGGACTGCGGGCACGCCAGAGAGAAGGGGGACCGTCACCGCATGTGCCTTCGCTGCCTGGGCAAGGACCACGCAGCTGCTGCCCTTGGTGAAGACGACCCCGCGTGTGAACTCTGTGCCAAAATGGATTTGGCCAGAGTCAGGAAGCGCCATGCGCTCTGGCAACGCAGCGGCTCTGGTGCGAGTACTCCAGCGCCGACTGGGGGGGCTCCCCCACTCGGCCCTCGTGCTCCGTCGGCTTCCAGCAGCGTAGTGTGTGGCAACCGCCCTCGTGCCGTTGCCTCATCCGCTAGCCCTTCCCACTCGCCCATACCTCCCCTCGCCCCACGGGTGGCCGAGGACCGCGAGGCGGTGGAACTGCCCTCCTGCTTCGAGGAGTTGCCTGCCCTCGAGCTGGATTTCGGACTGGACACCGAGAGCCTGCCCGAACTCGAGGAGCTCTCGGATGAGAGCGAGGAGATGGACGTGACCGAGCAGCTGCCCGTCACCTCCAGGACCCTGGGCCAACAACTGCACGAGGTGGCGCTGAGGGCTGCGACCTACCTCGGTCTCCCTCTCCCGTCACCTCCCGTCGGGCAGCCTTCCCTGCTGGACGGCGAGTTCTACGGCGGCCCTCCAGCCTCAGCTCCCAGCCCCCTCCCCTTCTTCGCGGAGGTGCACAGAGAGCACACAGCGACCTGGGCCACACCCTATTCTGGACGGGCTCCGGTCCCAGGCTTCGCCGCCTACCTCCACCTCGACCAGGCAAAGGAGAGCGGCTACCTCTCCGTCCCTCAGGTAGAAGACGCGGTGGCTGCATACCTCTCGCCCTCTGCTCCCACAGCGCGTCTCGGCCAAAAGCCCACCCTGCCGTCCCGGGTTTCCCGTCACCAGGCTTCGTTGGCTGAGAAGGCGTACCTGGCGGCTGGGCAAGCCGCCTGCTCCACCAACACCTCTGCTCTCCTGCAGCGCTATCAAGCAAGGCTGCTTACTGAGCTAGCCGCGTCGTTGGGAGGCGAACACCAGGTGGTATCCGAGCTGCGCCGGGCTACCGACCTCTCTCTCCGCCTTACCCGCTGCACAGCGCAGGCACACGGGAGAGTCATGGGCGCCTCTGTCGCGACTCTTCGCTCGCTCTGGCTGTCTCTGGCGAGGCTCAGCGACAAAGAAAAGGCTCCTCTCCTAGACTCGCCACTCACCACCGACGGGATCTTCGGTGAGTCCGTGGAAACGATGGCCGCCCAGTTTGAGGCAGATAAGAAGAGCAGCGAGGCTTTCCGAGCCTGGATGCCACGCTCTACCTCTGACCAACACTCTTCTGATCAGGCGACACCAGCCACGGGGTCCAAGCGCAGCGGCTTCCGCTCACCAGCGCCTCCACCAGCTAAGGTGCAGGCTCGCCGTGGATGGCACAGACACCCCTTCCGTCTCCCGGAGCAGCCCGACTCGCATCAGCCTGCTCCACGCCAGACGCAGAGCGCACCCCACGCCCCACACCAGAAGGCTGCCAAGCGTGGGAAAGGTCGCGGATTCTCTCCAGCCTCCTGATCCAAAGCTGAAGTAGAGGAGAGGGGGAGAGGTGGAATCCTCACCACCAGGGAAATTGGCCCTATACTCGCATGCAAAACTCATGCCAGCAACGGTTTGTCATGTTACACCAACACAAAATATCTCTGTCCCAGCTGTCCCTTTAGGCACAGCGCTTCGACATATAAATGTAACTCCCCCCGCAGTGTCCCCACTGCACATCACACATTTTTTATTCAAACTGAGGGGGCAACCCCAGATCTCGTCCCCCTCCTCAGTCGGAGCGGGCACAGATCTAGACTTAATCAGATTGAATATGAGCGAGCTAGTGCTCGACCTATTGTTTCTCTCTCGGCCCAACCTGCACGGTTGTGTGGAGAGCTGGCGCGCATGCGCAGTGTCACCCTGGGTTCTAAAAACCATTTCAGTGGGTTATACGCTCCAGTTGGCCCGCCCCCCCCCCAAGGTTCAGGGGCGTAGTTCAAACGATAGTGCCACGGCATCAAGCGGTCTTCCTACAGGAGGAAATAGACTCCCTCCTGAGAAAAGGAGCTATTCAGTCTGTTCCGCTCGGAGACGAGAACAGGGGGTTTTTCAGTCGCTATTTTCTAGTTCCAAAAAAGGACGGAAAATATCGACCGATCTTAGACCTCCGTATTCTGAACAAAGCTCTCATGACGATGAATTTCAGAATGCTGACCCCTCGTCTATTGATTCAGTACATAAGATCAGGAGATTGGTTCACCTCCATCGATCTAAAAGACGCATACTTCCATATCCCGATCCACCCCAGACACCGACAGTTTCTGAGGTTTGCGTTCGGAGGGAAGGCATATCAGTTCTGCGCGCTGCCTTTCGGTCTAGCTCTGGCACCAAGGGTATTCACGAAATGCGTAGAAGCAGCCATCGCCCCTTTGCGGAGACAAGGCTTGCGTATTCACAATTACTTAGACGACTGGCTCATTTGCTCAAAGTCAAAAGAAGCGGCGTTGCAGGAGTGCCATCTAGTGGTGTTGCACCTACATCGTCTGGGCTTCGTGGTGAACAGAGACAAAAGCGTCTTAATTCCCAGTCAGTTCAAACTGAAAAAGAAAGTCTCATCCCTTCTTTGCCAAAGACTAATGGGGATGATGGCTTCGGCCGCTATAGCGTTACCTCTCGGAATGCTACACGCACGGCCCTTCCAATCGTGGTACCTCTCTCTGAAACTCAGTCCCGCCAGGAACAGTTACGAGAGAGTGACAGTAGATGCCAGGTGCCTGAAAGCACTGGCGATCTGGAGAACGCCACACTTCCTCACGGCGGCAGCGCCGATGGGCATAGTGACACGTCGCTTAGTGATAACCACAGACGCTTCCACGACAGGGTGGGGAGCGATCTGCGAGGGGAAATCAGTGAACGGCCTCTGGTCTGCGACGGAGGCCGAGTCACACATAAATGTCTTAGAACTCAAGACGATTTTCCTGGCGCTGCAGCACCTTCTGCCCAGGTTAAACGGTCAGCACGTACTAGTCAGGACAGACAACACGTCAGCGATCGCCTATATCAATCGCCAAGGGGGTGTTCGGTCGCCGACTCTGCATCACCTGGCAACCCGCCTGCTCATGTGGGCGGCAACTCGCATCAGTTCCCTCAGAGCAGTTCATGTTCCGGGCCACCTCAACTGGGGCGCGGACTTGTTGTCGAGGGGCAATCCACGGGCGGCAGACTGGTGTCTGCACCCTCAAGTGATCGAACAGATCTGGCTGCGTTTTCACAGGGCTCAGGTGGACCTGTTTGCCAACAGGGAAAACACCTGCTGCCCTCTCTGGTTCTCGCTGGGGGGAGACAACCCCCCATTAGGTGTGGACGCGCTGGGCCACCAATGGCCGAACAGGCGTCTTTACGTTTTTCCCCCGATCCCTCTCCTTCAGCAGGTGCTGAGCAGGATAATGGACGAGGGCAGAGAATTAATATTAGTAGCTCCCCATTGGCCCAATCGACCATGGTGCGCAGATCTCTACAGGATGTCAGTGCGGCCTCCCTGGGTGCTACCTCTACGGAGGGATCTCCTGACGCAGGCGCACGGCACGATATGGCATCCACGACCGGAGCTGTGGCGGCTCAGTGCCTGGCACCTGAAAGGAGCAGGCTCATAGCTTCGGGTCTGTCTGATGCAGTGGTGTCCACGATACAGAGTGCTCGGGCTCTGTCGACACGGTCCCTCTATACGCTGAAGTGGCGCAGGTTTGATCAATGGTGTGTCGCGCGTCAGTACGACTCCATCAACTGCGCTCTGAGCGTCATTTTAGAATTCCTGCAGCATTTATTTGACGAGGGGAAGGCTGCTTCCACTCTCAAAGTTTACCTGGCGGCTATTTCAGCCTGTCATGCAGGCATCAATGGTAAAACCCCAGGTAATCACCCTTTAACGTCACGCTTTATGGCTGGCGTGAGGCGTCTCAGAGTGCCTGATAGGCACTTGGTGCCCTCATGGGATCTACTGGTGGTTTTACGCGCTCTTACAGGGCCTCCGTTCGAGCCCCTTGAGGAGGTAGACATGAAATTTGTCTCTTTTAAAACTGCGCTTTTACTGGCCCTTGTGTCAGCCAAGCGCGTGGGCGATTTGCGCGCTCTGTCAGTCAGCGCATCTTGCCTTCAGTTCGCGATCGCGGGTGATAAAGTGGTTATGCGACCTAATGCTGCCTACACACCCAAGGTGGTTTCAACTCCTTTTCGCAACCAAGTAATTGAATTGGCAGTGTTTTCACCTCCTCCTTTCGCTTCAGCGGTTGAGGAGCGCCTGAATAAACTATGCCCAGTGCGCGCTCTCCGATGTTATACGGAGCGCACGAGTGCTTTCAGAAAAACTGACCAGCTGTTTGTCTGCTTTGGCGCACAGGCAAGGGGCAGACCTCTTTCAAAACCGAGCCTTTCCCGTTGGATAGTGGAGGCTATCGTTTTGTCTTATAAGAGTTTATCCTTAGAGCCCCCAGTGAAGTTGCGTGCGCACTCCACTCGGGGAGTTGCTTCCTCCTGGGCCTTGTTGAAAGGCGTCTCAGTCGAGGAAATATGTAAGGCTGCGAGTTGGAATTCTCGCCACACCTTCATAAGATTCTATATGTTAGATGTGTCGACCCCCTCCTTCTTGCAGGGGGTCTTGCACGCTGAAAATTCAATAGCCCCACAGAGCCTGTGAATGGTTTCTTAAATATGAACGGGTGTCAGTCCTTTTCATGGTTAAATGCTGACATTCCGGTATATGGGGATATCGTGTAGACATACGATTGGAAGTCGTTGTAGTCTACATGGAATGGTTATTAAAGATATATACTACGTGTTCATTAGCTTTTGTGGTCAAACGCAGATGAACCGTTAACCACCAGCTGCCGTGTGTGCCTCTTGGGAGGTCAGAAATACGAGGAGCTGGTCAAGGCTGATTGACACTGTATTTTTCACGCGTGAAGGGATACGGTCCCATCTGTACTGTCGTAGGTTACTACGACAAGGAACGTCTCGGTTACTTACGTAACCTCGGTTCCTTTAGTCGGAACCGTAGACAGTACAAAGTTTGCGTGTACAGTGTCCATTCTTCTTGGAGTGGGTGTGTTCTTATGTTACGCTCAAAATTGTCCAAGAGGGTGATCATATGTCAAGCGCTGCCTTTTATATGCGCTCCTGAGGGGGCGGGCTCAGGAGATGATTGACATATTTCAGCCTTCCGGCGTGAATGAATAGTGTATTCGAATTGGAGCCGTGACGATGTCACGTCCCATCTGTACTGTCTACGGTTCCGACTAAAGGAACCGAGGTTACGTAAGTAACCGAGACGTTTCGCTGTGTGCTCTGGGATAGCCCTTGGAGGAGCAAGGTAGCTCTCCGATCAGCTTAAAAACGAGGGCCATACACCACTTAATCTTACCCCTTAATCTTGATCAAATTGGGTATTGAGACACCACTAGCTCTCACATGAACGCGCAACTTCAAGGGTAAGGGGAAAGATAAGGAGTAAGGGGAAGTATTGAGATTGGGCCTAAATCTGTGTGTGTTATTCCATGTTCCATGCATAGGCAACACATGTCCTTTACAGTCCTTCCATATGCTGAGCAGGCAGAAGAGTGTGGTTAATGTGTGTTAATCTGTGAATGGGGGGGGCACTGTAGCTCACACAGTAGCCTCAACCACATTCGGGCTTGAAGCTCAAGGAGGTCACGGGTTCAATTCCAGCCCGATGCCATTTCTCTTGTCCACTCCCCACCTCTTCTCCCTCTCATTTCCTGTCCAACTCTGCACTAATCTATCCATAAAAGGCCAAAAATCTTAAAAAAAAACAAAAAACTGTGAATGGAGCTGACCTGGTAGACTTCCACTATAGCCACCAGATCGGCCAGAGATATGTGGTCCCCTGCGATGAACGGCCCATCCTGTAGGAACTTCTCCTCGAGCCACTTGAGGGACTCATCGAGGTCCTCTATGGCAGCGTCCCTCTTCTCCTGAGGCACCTCCCTGCCCATGATCTTAGGGATCAGCACCTGACAGCAACACAGTGACACATTAACTGACATTAACACAGTGGCATTAACACAGTGACACATTAACTGACATTAACACAGTGGCATTAACACAGTGACACATTAACTGACATTAACACAGTGGCATTGACACAGTGACACATTAACTGACATTATCTCCCTCTGGAACGAAATACTGTTTTCTGATTGGCTAATGGGGTGTACATTAAGTTCGTATAACCGGACACCTTGGACGTAGTCCCAGTAGAAAAGTTAAATCGCCGTTCCATATCAATGCTCTTGAATGGTTACCATTGACAACCAACGTAACGTTTTTTCTTCTTAAAAAAACGCACTACTTTCTCTAACGGGAGCACTAGGCTTCAAATCAAGAATTCATCAGGTTATTATGCATATTAAGTTTCCTAAAGATAACGGAAATTCGAAATATAATAATATATTATAAAAATAAAAACATTTTTGGATGTTGTAAACGGGAGATAAGCGGATAACGGCCTTCGAGCTGTACAGTTCTACAAAGATAACGGACTCCGCTGCAGTCGTGGTTCTTTGCCCCGCATCGTCCATTATCTTTGTAGAACTGTACAGCTCGTCGGCCGTTATCCCTTACTTAACACAGTGACATTAACACAGTGGCCATGTAAGTCATTCTATGGTTTGGAGTCTGATGTGATGAGTTACTAACTGATTGCTTAGGAGCTGTAATGAACAAAGTTGAAGTTGGGGGAAAAAAGAGGAGTTGTTTAATTTTTGCTCACTGAAAGACAAATGTAATTCCCGGATGTAAGACAACCACCCTCAGATATACAAAGGTGTAGTGATGTGATGTTTTTGTACAAGAAATCCTTTAGTAAATCAGGTAAAATCACAAAATGATTATATTATGCCAATCATGATGCATTGGACTGTTGTGTTTCACTCTGATAATGCAATAGTGAAGAAAACCACAATTGCATTAATGTATTTATCGGATACTAAACATTAACTACGAGGTCTGTGTTGTGGCTCTGTTTTTACAAAGTGTTCCATTCCCCAATACTTAAACGTTAGATCTATACAAAACAAGGTTGCATTGCTTCACATACAGTATTTACCATTAATGATGTGCGAGCTAGAATGATACTTTAATAGTGTTTGCTGGTGTCATAAACTTAGGCCATTGCCAATTCATGATGCAGAACATTAAGAGATCACAAATGTTACTTACTTTAACCCAGAACATTTTGGAGCCATGCATTCGTATCGACATGTGCTGCCATGACAGGTACTCGTTCACCCGCGCTCGCTTGTGCAAATCAGCAGGGTACCAGTAGTCTGGCGTTTTGAACTTCTCGACCATGTATATCATCATGGCAACGCTACAGACACAGTGGGGAAAAAAGAAGAATAAGAAGAATATTTTATCACACGGAAAACAGTGAACCAAGCAGCCGCCTTTAGCCAGTACAGTATACTAGTTACACTGCTCCGCCAGATCACTTAAGGCCCCTACTTGCTTCTGCGTTGGTGTTACGTTGTTGCGCAAAATTTACTCATAGCAATTCATGCTCCCTGAATGGTTGCGGGTGTTGCCGAGCAATTCACACCCAGAACAATAGGCTTGCGTGAAAAATGGCGCAAGTCTAGAAAAATCGCCCGACGCACACAAGACGTAAGAAGTCGCGCAAGGGGCACGCAAGGCTTACGCTTACGTGCATAAATCGGCCTTTAGCCAGTACACTAGTTACACTGCTCCGCCAGATCACTTACTGATGCCTACAGCCTGTACGTTACAACGATACAAGACAGCCCGAAGGTCACATTGGCAATAAAGCTTTTTAGTGGCAACAGTGGCAGCAGGACTTAACGAGTATATGTATGTTGCATTTGTTGTTCGAAAATATGTCTAAATATATGTTTGTAGGCCTATCTTTAAGATTTAATTATAACGGAATGTTAAAAAAGTGTTTCCCAATGTTTATGTACATTCTATGTATCTCATGTTTTGTAGGCAACCAATAAGCAATTGATGCACAATTTTGATATAATGTACGATAATGTAAGGGAAATGTTACCTTTAAATTATGCAGTGGTCTACTGTGGTCAAAATTACTTGCAGACAACTGGAGTGGTACTGCAGATTTATTCACGATACCGGGAGCATTGTTACAAGCATCACATGTTCATGAAATGTTCAACAACAAGCCCATCCATCTCTGGGCAACTCATCTATTATACCTAAAACCCCTCCCTTGGACTTTTTACACTGTGGCCACCTTGCTCCCCAAAGATAAGAATATTTACATAGGATCCCCTTACCTCCGAGCCCTGGGTGACTCTCTATACTCATAAAAACATTTCACAACAGGTCAGACAGAACACATGGCCAACTCAGTTACCAATTCAATTCAAGTTGTACTATGGAATACTATACTAACCTAATGAATTAAATGAGAAACATATACATTTTATCCTACACTACTACGTCAAAGCCACACACATCAGCCTTGTTTGAGTGTCTCACCGATCGGCGTAGACCACCTCTCTCGAAAGGCTCAGAGATTGCTGTAAATATGAGAGGGTTAAATTTAGGCATGAGCTACATGAGGCAATTATAAGCGATTTACGAGCTATAAATGGCTTAAACGCGATATAGGTGGGTTAAATTGACACATGTATCCTATTGTCTCTCTTCTGTTCTACATTTGCCTTCAGGCTACAAGTTACTGCCCCAAGAGATGCCAGTCATAACAGCACCTGCGGCACCAGATGGCTGCAGTGATGTCATACAGGTTATACTCTTCATATGTACAGTACTTTAATTCAGTGGTTCTCAACCTTTTTTGCTCCATGACCCAAATTTTTAGATACCAGTGCAGTTGCGACCCACAAATTAATAATCAGCAAGAATCATCAGGCCAATAATTGAACAATTGTATTATTATTTTATTATTATGATTACTACCACTACTTCTAGGCTTAATACTATACCACTGTTTTACCATTGAAAACACATGCAACTGTTTAAAAGTCAGGATCAGTTATGCAATCATGGACTTCTGAACTTCTTTGAACAAAAATGGACTTAAGCCATACATTTTCAACTTCTTAAGAAGAATCCATGGACTTACATGTTCACCTTTTTAGTCAGAGATGGACAAACATGTTCCACTTATCACAGGACTTATGTTGATTTTCTAAATGAGAAATCCTTACTTACATGCTCAACTTCTTAATGAGAAATGGACATGTTCAAATAGTAAATGAGATCCCTGAATGTTTTCCTGTCATCGAGACTGCCCCATCCGTTGTCACACCAACATACTTTGACCAGGAGAGCTGACTGAGTTAAAGTATGTGTCCATTGCAGAAAAAAAATCTATGCTGCCTGCAGTGGTAAATGTTGGCAAATCTGAATTAAATAAGAACTGCTCTTCAAAGTCATCATTCTGCACATACCGCACGTAAACCAAGAGAATGGCATGGCTAGCCACGTCTGTGGATTCATCGAGTTGTAAAGGCGATAAAGTCAAAAGCGCAGAGACGTTCAGTGATCTGCTGCTCAACATCATTTGACATGTCACATATCCTCACATGAACAGTGTCGTTTGTCATAGGGATTGTCTTTAAGTTCGCTGCTTCTTTTTCACCTATGAGTGCAGTGCACAAATCGATGGCAACTTCTGCAACCGTATGAGACGTTTTGCTCTGAGCTAGTCGGTAGGAGACCAGCTAGGATGCACGCAGTGCCTGCTCCTAAACAGCGATGATGGCACGTTCAAATGTTATTGTTTTTTTGGCTCATACGTTTAAAAAAGGCTTCCGGCTTTCAGTAGCCAGTATTTCGTTGCATAACACACACAACGGCGGGTGCTCACCGAAATACCGGGTCACAAGCCTGAAAAACTCCCTCTTTGGTTCTTCAGAAGAAGTCATATCTGAGCTGGTACTTGTTTTACACGAAGATACTCTGTTGACTTTTTGCCTACACTAGTCGCCTCTAGACATTCTCCGGTCATGTCAGAGCATATTATCGCGCAATACATGTTGATACATTTGAAATATCTTATATGCAAATTTGATTGGCTGAATGTTCGAACATGTTATTGTTAGATGGGCCTACGTGCAGAACCATTGCCGGCTTCTGTAGTTTAATGTCAGAACTGGGGACAGGGATTCCATAATGGACAGAGGGAGCATTGCTTGAAAAAAAAAGTTTTACATTTAGAATTCGTCTTGCGACCCTTTCAGAAACTCCGGCGACCCAAATTTGGGTCGCGACCCAAGGGTTGAGAACCACTGCTTTAATTTATGTTTACACTCTTATATCAGTGAGTCAGCTCAGATTGTTTCCCAGCCAATAGTAGAACTGGGGTGTATGTGACAGTGATGTTATCTGTACCTTTCAGCCAAGCAAAATTCTCCATCTCGCATTGCAGGTACTTTCCTCATCATATTGACTTTTCCAAAGTCCTCTCCATAGTGATCTCCTGCAAGGTTTGATAATATTTAAAGTATATATCTTACATATTACATAGTATATAACACTTTTCTCTGTTTCCGCACTTAATTTGTGTTTGCATGTAATGCCTGGTCATTAAATGCATAAAAACAACTCAAACAAAACACTATAGCATGCACAGAAGACACATAGACAACAGGAACAATGCACCTTTAGGTATATGTTAGTTTAGGTATATGTTTTTCCACAAAAAGTACTAATTGCACGTTTTACAAGAGTGCAGCTGTCTGCTTTCTATACTTTGGATTTTAAACAGCTTGGATTTTAAACAATGTGCCTCGCCAGACTGCAGTACTTTATTACAATGAAAAGTAAAGGAACGCCAAGTTCAATGCGTTACATAAGAATGTTTACCCTCCATGAGCGAAATCTTCTTGAAATCAAACGGGATGTTGTTTTTCTTGGCAAATATATACACTGAACGACATGGCTGCGAGAAAAGGTCCAAATATAATTCTAACGGCATTTTCACCGGCTGTAGTTCAACCACAGACGACTTCGCTTTGGTAACTCAGAAATGAACTATGTTCGACTAAATTAACTATGTGTGTCCATACCACACCTTTGAAGGGCTACAAGTTAACACCCACAAACTCGGACCAATGTTAAAGGCACAGTAGCCTTGTTTTATGTTAAACATACAAATTACACTTGAGTAACATAGACTTATGTAAAATAGAAAAACACCCAGTAGGCTACAACAAACGCCAACTATGTTATCCATATGATTTCAAGCACTTTATTTCAAGTGTTCTACCCTAGACACGTACGAGCTATCGATTTGAATCTACTAAGATTCAAAGAGTCTATCTCACGTAGACTTTTAAATCAATGAAACACTGTTTTGTCAATATAGCCAGAGGTATAGCTCATGGTTGTACCATGACATGACAAAATATACCTCCTACTGCAGGGTGAGCCTATGAGACAGACACTTCACAAGTCAGAAAATGTGTCAAGTCATGCAAGGTCAGGGAAAAACCTGATTTGGCACCATGACATATACATCCGGATATGGATCCGGGCCAGGGTTTAGCTTGTCTAATAATTGCCTAACTATTTATAATTAAACTTGCGTGCCACTATGGGGAAGGATCCCTCTCACGACTTGTATCAAAAGAGAGCGATACTTTTCATTAAATGAGATTGAGTTGAAAACATCGATTTGGACACGGGGTAGGCTACAAAGGTTTGGGGGAATGAAATGTCGCAAGGCGAATCTGATGGGTTAATGTTTTTTTCCGAGTTATAGGCTGTAGCACGGTCGCTTCGAATGTGAAATCGAATCAGATTACAATGAGCCTGTTTCAAAGAATCAATACAGTTCAAGTCGCAGTTCCGATGATTCTTGTCATGCCTCCCATCGGTAGGAAAGGCAAGCTCCGACCCGCCTCTCCGATTGAGCGGCTCACTTGGTCCCCTTGACCCGTTTGGCATGATTATTTTAGCATTACGGAACTAACCCCTTAAAAAAGTGGGCGTGCTCAAGTACTACAATAGATGAAACGATATATATTTCCTGTCGGAATTATACTGAGTGCTGATTCAAACCGTAGGGTACGCAGACGCAATATTTACTGCACGGCAACTAGTTGAAACTGTGAAATCATGGCCAAGGATATGTTCCTTCTGTGGGCATCTGGCTCGCCTCCATGCTGGCGAATCATGATTGCGCTTGAGGAGAAAAACCTGCAAGGCTATCAACACAAGTTGCTGTCTATGGCCAAGGGAGAACACAAATCCAAAGAAACGCTCGACATCAACCCAAGGGGACAGGTATTGTTAATGTTTGCTCTTAACTCTGGAAACAATCTGGTCGCAGTTGCACTACAGTGTGTGTTGCGTAACACGAACAGGCTGTGTTAAGTTCCATCATACTGTTAAAACACTGGGCATTTGCGGTAGCCTATTATTCTACAATTATGCCCAGTATTTGTAACCTAAAGTGTTTATTAGTAAAAGATTATGTTATAAATGGCCCTCGCCAGTTCAGACTGAATTGAGCCATGGACGCATGAACCTAACGCCAGACACTTTCGTTTTTCAATTTATGCCAAGTCATTTATTTACCATGTGATTTCACAGGTTCCTGCGTTTCGCCATGGGACCAATGTGATAAATGAGTCAGGTGCAGCCTGCATGTACTTGGAGGTAAACTACACAACAAACTACACCACAACAAACAGAAATAAACATTTTTTATTATGATCGCCGCGCGATATGTAGGAGTTTTTCCCCCCTGTTTTTGCCGATTTTCTGTCAACGATTTCCGGGACACTGAAACACCGGGGTGCACGAAATTTGGTGGGCATGTAGCCCCACTAGATTAGCCTGGAACCACTGATTTTCGTTTTGATCCGTTGCACCCCCGTCGGACTGGACCCCTTTTAAAAAGGGTGGGGCGATTCAGTTTTCTGTGAATAAGTCGAAAACATGTAGGGCCTAGGAGGACCAAATTGTTCTTGTGTGTTTGTGTTAAGGGGCCATGTCAACCCATACCATAACCAGTCATTACATGTATAGCGCCACCTAGTTAAAAATTAAAAAGCAAAAATTAGGTGTTTTAATCGCATATATATGTCAAAGTGCTCGAAAAATTACCAAATTTGCCAGGGACATCAAGCCTGTAACCGTCCATCTTCGGTAGAGTTTTTGTCCATGGATGGAGCAAAATGGCTCTGAAGCGCCCCCTAGAACATTACAACAAAACCTGCAAATTGGGGTTAGTTTGGTGTAGCTTGACGGAATTCGGTACACGTCTTCATCATGCTTGGACGCACCAAAAAGTCTCTTGATGCCATGGTGGCAGTTTCCACAGGAAGTCGGCTATTTTGAGTGGAAGATGCGTTTTGACGGCGTTTGCACACCTTGCATCTGATCGAACTCCTCCGACAGATTTAATAGTAACGCCTTGAAATGTCACAAAGTCTCTTATAACTCTTGCGTACAGTTTTGATCCAGAGAAAATGTCTTATGGTGGACGCTGGATCCGGCCGAACGCGTACATATGCCTGACTGATATCACCTATAGCGCCACCTGTTGGTGGTTGGAAACTTCACTTTGTTTCCACACCTCGCATGTGACTGAACCAATTTACACACACAAAACACATAAAAAAACACGAACACAAACACACTGACAACCATGACTCATTCTGTGCCAAAACCTACTGAACAGTTCGTTGGTCATATTTTGTAACGCTTTGCGTTACGTCTACTTTACTTAGATTTAATTAGACAAGTGCATGCATTGACAAACTTGATGTAGGCTACTGATATGATGAACATGCTTTGCGTGTCTGTGGTCATGCAGAACCAGTTCAAGTCCCAGGGAAACCCACTGATCCCCAGTGCTCAAGCAGAACAAGCTCTGGTGTACCAGCGCACGTTTGAGGCCTTCAACGCGCATCAGAAAATGGGTGAGCAGAGGCAGGATATTTGTGTTCTCCTATTAAGATGTATTCTGGTTATTGTCAGTGGTGTAGTCCAGGGTTTATGCAGGTATACGGAGTATACCCACTTATTTTTCAGTCAGCATTGTGTATACCCACTTCTCGAAACAGGGCGTTTATCCTGTGCTGAATGGGCTGCTCAAAAAATTAAGAGTATACCCACTTCTCCAGGGACCACTACACCACTGGTTATTGTGTGAGCATCAGGTCGCAGACAGTAATGATATATTATCAGAAAATGTGATGTTGGTGATGAGGGCGATGATGATATGTATGGCAGTTATATTCTGTGGATGGTTATGTGATCTTCGTGTTTTGCAGTCGATGTTATAATGTACGCTTTTTCTTTTGCAGTCGATGTTATAATGTACGCTTTTTCTTTTGCAGTCGATGTTATAATGTGATCTTCGTCTTTTGCAGTCGATGTTATAATGTACGCTTTTTCTTTTGCAGTCGATGTTATAATGTGATCTTCGTCTTTTGCAGTTGATGTTATAATGTACACTTTTCGCGTCCCCGCGGAGGAAAAACACGAGGCAACGGAGAAGAGACTCAAGGAGACGGCGACGACTGAGTTTAAGACGTGGGAGGGCCACTTGGAGAAGGTACTCAGCCCAGTCTCTCAGCTGCTAAAAGTAGTGTCCTAACTTTAAAGATTTAGTCAGCGATTTCAGCGAAAGGTTGTCGAGACTTTAGCTCAATAGCGCAATCAAATCACACTCCGCCCTTTAAATCTTCTCCTGGAGCAACATTTTGATTGGCTGGAATAGTGTATGTCTCAGCCCGAGCCACTTTGTTTGTATGCCATTTACAGAGCGAGCGTGCACACAGAACGGACAGCTAAACAACTGTGTTTCAGAAATTCACCAATTTTGACCAAAAAAAGGGTGTATTATAATTAGACGATGCTTGTAATGCAATGCCTGCAGGCAGTCAGTTACACAGGCACTGTGTAGTGGTCTATCATTAAAACCTCCCCGGCTCATCATTTTTCCCCCCTGTTCTATGCAGACTGGACCCTACATAGCTGGGAAAAACTTCTCAATGGCTGATGTTGTGTTTTTCCCCACCTTGGCACTTGCATTCCGTCTGGGGTGAGTAGAACTGGGTGAACAATTTATTTCACACATATTACATCACAATACAAAGTGATAGTATTTCAGCAATAAGGTTTGAGAGGCAGTACTGTATCTTCAATAATGTACTTGTTCGAGGGTGTTGATAGGCCCGACGCGCAGCGATTTCGAATCTACTGTTATTTTTGAGTGCACACTGATATGGAACGCTCAAGTAAATGTAAACAGGTCGTACAGTACCTTTATCGCTCAATAACGCACACCCATTGACTCACTCTCAACCAATCAGAATGCTTGATTTCATCTACCCGTTTTATAATATATAATAATAATACACCTGTGCACTTTAAGAATGAATGTAGACCTGTAATGCATATAAACTTATGAAATTACTCCTTGACACGGACAGTATGTTAGCTGGATGGGTCACCATCTAAAAGCAACAAATGTATTTTGTCTTTCCATACAGTATGAGTCAGAAGAGGTATCCCAATCTTGGGGTGTACCATGGTTTTCTGAAGGATCGCCCCAGCATCAAGGCCACCTGGCCCCCACATTGGACCCAGGAACCCCCAATGAAGGATCCCCCATTGAAGGACCTCTGAGCTGCCCAGGCTCCGTGTGTGCCTCCCTGTAAATGAAGCAGCCTTGCTATTCTGGGACCAAGATAGTCTGAGGATAAGATGAAGTGCTGGAATGTACACTAGAGGGAGGTTAAGTCACCAGGACTATGTTTCGTCTCTCATTTGTAATGCTCTTTGATAAGGAAGTGATCAAGTCATGACTTAAAATGTTAACGAATGGTAAATCGACAAACAAACAAGAAAGTGCAGTACTACAAATATGTTGTTTTTTAGATTTGATTAATGATTTGTATTTTTGTATCTTGACAAAATGTGTATCTTATCATTACTGAAGGATACTTATTGATTGAACATGTATGACCTAGGTGACACTTTTAGTTTTTGAGATAAATCACTGGCTTGGAAGTATTTTAATCCTTATAAAATATCTCCGCACCTTAACTTTTCTTTCGTGTGATTATTATTATTATGGCAGGGGCATGACGTAATAAATAAACCTGTCTTTCTGGGTTTACATCTAGGGTTATTGGTTGAACTGTTTTCCAAATAATGCCGTGAACTTAAATGGTCAAGTGTACAAGGGGCCTTTCAAACCCCCAAAGGAAGCATGAGTAAAACTTTGACCTTTAATATAAAATGTACTTCTAATGTGTCACCACAGTCCATGAATATAAACAGGGACATGCACAGGAATGTTGAAGGGCAGGTGCTCTGACCTGGAGAAAGGGGCAGCACATTATTTTTTGTCACAGCCGCTGCCACGCCCCCGTATCCTGATTGCAAATTTTGCCAATATCATTTTAAACTCTCACTTACCGTTGCTGCCACGCCCCGGTCCACTGATCGCAAATATATATATTTCCTTCGGAAGGGCAACTTCAGTTGAGGAGGGCAAACGGGCAGTCCCCGTGCACGTCTCTGAATATAAACATATACAGTGGCTTAAATTTGTTCCGTTAAATTTTCAGATTAATGTCAAAGAATGAATACAGTTGATGTCCAGACATTTGTGTGCTTTAAAAAAAAAAAAAAAAAGTTGATTGAAATGGGCCACCCCAACGTTTACCATAAAAATGTGGCCCCCCCAATGACCAGACTGGACACTCATCGGCCCCTGGGTAATTTGAGTTTGAGACTCCTGATCTAAAGAGTGGCTCCTGATGTTTTTTATCCACTTATTTGTTTTTTCGATAATGTGATTGCATACTTTCTATCGATATGTCAGTATTTGTGCCATTTATTACTTTCTAGTCATTGACCAAATATTAGTAAAGACAGCCACAACTGAGTATTTACATTTTGTTTATTTATTTGTGAAACTGATGACATTCTGTAATCAAGTATTACACAATGTTACCTTAGGTAACTAAAAGTAAATTGTAGAAAATATGAAAACACCCGTTTAAAAAAAGACTACAAAACAGTTCACATAGATCCCTGTGTGCTTGGTATGAGGCCTTAGGAGTATTTAGTGCCAGGTGAAGAAAAAAAAAGCCAGCGGACGAAGAGATCCTCCAACGACGTTGGAGATGGATATGCCATACTCTCCGTAAACCAGCCACAAACACCACAAGACAGTCCCTCAAGTGGAATCCCCAAGGGAAAAGAAAGAGAGGTCGGCCGCGAAACACCTGGCGTAGAGACTGGGAGGCAGACGCCAAGAAAATGGGCTACACTTGGGGACAGCTTGAGATGTTGGCCCAGGACCGGGATGCATGGAGAACTCTTGTTTGCGGCCTAAGCCCCAGAAGGGGTAGTAGGCGATGATGATGATGATGATGAAGATCCTAAGGTGATATTCTGGGATAGCAGTTGGACAGCGGAGATATCAAAGGTCTTTAATGAGGTCTGACCCAGGGCTCTCCAGCCAGTGAGGGCTTTCTTCTCCAGGCAGGCCTGCACGTATCCCAGACACACACACACACACACACACACACACACACACACACACACACACACACACACAGTTGGACCGCGGAGATCTCAAAGGTCTTTAATGAGGTCAGACCCAGGGCCCTCCAGCCAGTGAGGTGGCCAGGTGGCTTTGATACTGGGACGGTCCTTCAGCATGGTGTGGTACGCCCCCAGTCTGCGATACTTCTCCTGGGACATTCTGCATTAGGCACAACCAAATAATACAGTAAGTAAAGCTGTTTTTATGGTTCTACGACTCTACGACACAACCAAATAATACAGTAAGTAAAGGTGTTTTATGGTTCTACGACTCTACGAATCAACCAAATAATACAGTAAGTAAAGCTGTTTTTATGGTTCTACGCAGGGACCTGCACAGGAATTTTGTAACGTTTTGTCGCCGCCACTGTTACGCCCCAGTCCCCTGATCGCAAATTTTGCCAATATCATTTTAAACTCTCACTAACTGCTGCTGCCACGCCCCTGTCCCCTGATCGCAAATATATGTATTTCCTTCGGAGGGGCAACTTCAGTCGAGGAGGGCAAACAGGCAGTTGCCCGAGCAACCTTAGCCCACTCCTGTGCACGTCCCTGGTTCTACGACTCTGTTACCCGTGGTCACGCAGTTACCTTGACGGACTTGTTTTCATTTAAGGTTTTCCGACGGTTGTGGGTGTTATAAAGCATTTTTTTTTTTTTAATAGACACAGTGCAATGTAATATCGAAATTATTGTCCCTGAAAAATACATCTGACGGGATTTGCGAGGTGTCTGAGCCAGCTATCTAATGTTGGCATACTATGACCCAAAAGGTAAACAGCGATGTATTGACGGACTGACAGAGTCGGATAGTTAAAAAAATTCGGGAGGTGCACGTCAGGCCACGGAGAGGTGCTCGGAGAGAGGCTTTGCAACATTGGAGAGGGCTCTCCGTGTCTCCAAAAACGGACGACCATAAATTGCGCTTGAGTCAGTTGGTCGGTCGTGTCTCTTCCCAGTACCCACAGAACTGTAATGCTTTTTGTCATGGTTCTAGATTCAATCATTTAGAATCAAGGGTTGGATAGTAAGCCTCACGTCTGGAATACCGCTACTGTGAAATTCTATGTTAGGGCACATCTATCTATAAATCCAGAAATCTCTGTGTGTCTGTCAGTCAGTCTGTCTAGGGCGTATCTCCCTGACGTTAGTTACGTTACTTATGAGATTTCGCGTGTAGCTTACGCATGTCATGACCCTGTGCATCCTTGATTTTGAAGATTTCTAAATTCATACTTTGCGACATATTTGTATTTTATCGTTTGCTGTAGGCACTATGGGTAGTGAGGCACTATGGGTAGTGTAGTAATTCAGAGAAAGAGGGGCGGACCCGCGCAACGTGAATGATGTCATTATGACACTACCCAACAGCTACACCTACGTCTGCTAACACTACAGAATGCATAATTCCTACGGGCACTGCACTAGTTCATATAATAATCAGTCAGTGAGCTCTGCGACAGTTTCTCCTCCAGGGCCATTATAATTCTAACACAAGGAGTAAAGCCCATCCTCATTCTCTTGCTCATGATTTTAGATTCACTAGTTTAGACTCCAGCATAGTGTAGTACTCCCAATGTCGGAGTTATCTCTACAGTGACCTTCTATATCAGGGAACATTATTATTGTAACCAGACATTACACGGATTAAATCAATAAATAGATCCATCATTACCCATTGACCCTTTAAAGACATATTATAATGGCCCAACATAGCCTATTGGATTATGCAGTTATTTATCTTACCCAAAGCGCACAGCATAGGCAACTACAGGAAAGACAAGGACATCGACCAACGAGAATGACTTCCCAGCGAGATATGACCCTGGATCCATCTGTAAAACACAAGACTTGACTAGTTTAAAAGGGTTCAGTGCTGACTCAGTGTGTCCCTCTCTACCTTCAAGAAGCTCTTGAAGACTCAACTCTTCATAGAGCACCTCTCTTCCTAACTGGCACCTTGGCTTAACTTGCACTTAAGCAGTGACAGTCCCGCACTTCTTTTTCTTTCTATGTCGTTTTATATTTCTTGAAAAAAAAAAGCAGTATTTATTGTTACACCAAGTTTCATTGCTCTGAGCTTGACTGTTCTCTCCCTTGTACGTCGCTTTGGACAAAAGCGTCTGCTAGATGACTAAATGTAACTAATACAGACTAAATACAAGTGTTGTTCCTGTTTCAGCTTGTATGTTTCTGTAGCATAACAGGTAGAGCAAGGTGCTGACAGTTTAGTTCAGTTCTGATGACACACACTTGCTGATGACTACACCTTCTCTCTCAGTACTAAGGGGTTGGTTTTGCTAAAAGTGTAAAGTGTGTATGAATAAATGTAAATTAAGATATTTTTTTATTTAGTGGTGAAGACACAACTCATTTAAAAGTTCCTTCAGACTACAACATATCGTCCCCTATTAGGACTCCAATTAATTAAGTAATAATTAATTAATTCAATATGGTGAACTATGTACCACGTAATAGAAATTAGTGTGTGTGTGTGTGTCTGTGTGTGTTTGTGTGTGTGTGGCATGCATATGCCTGTGTGTGTGGCATGGGTTTGCATGCCCGTATGTGTGTGTGTGTGTGTGTGTGTGTGTGTGTGTGTGTGTGTGTGTGTGTGTGTGTGTGTGTGTAAACTATAAAAGCACCTTCTCCAAGTATTCCTCCCACATCTTGAGTTCAGCTGCCAGAGTCTCCTTGTTTCTCTTTATTGCCGAGTCATGCCTCTCATCCACTGGGACCTTTAAGTTGTAGTACACAATGTCACCTGGTGGACACATCGGCCATGAGAAAAAAAACACACACACAGTTCTTACACAGTGAACGTGTCTAGAATGGTTACTCTGACTGTGATGTGATGTTTTAATTTTTATTTTAAGTCTTTGGAAAAGGAATTACTGGAATTTAAGTGGCGAGTAATTATCACGTGTTTTGGCATGAAAAATGATAGCTAAATGTTGTGGTGTTAAATTATCATGGCTTTAATAAAGTATTCTGAAACGCTCAATTACATTTTTACAGTGGCTTTAAATATTATTCACCCACCCGCCTCTGGAAACCATAATGGGGGGGTGGGAATATTTACATATACTGCAAGACAACCACAATGTTCAGTTTGGCACTTTGTCATATTTGTGAATGTATGCATGAAATGTATTAGTAAGTGTTTTATAAGATATTCTATACATACTGAGTTTCTGGTGTAGTACTTGTCCCTCAAACATGCGCTGGTACATCAGAGCCTGTTCTGCTTGGCCTTCTGGGATCAGTGGTGTGCCCTGGGACCTGAACTGGCTCTACGGGTTGCAGACATACAGTACAATTAATAGCATGGTCCATTAAGGCAGATGTGATCTATGGCGCTCTGGCATTCAAGTCCAACAGAGCGTGACAGAGAAGGCTGGGACAAAGACAATGTGCAAGTCATCCCCACTTTGTGCTGTGATGAATGGGGATCAGAAGAAAACTGTACGTTTTAGCAAAGTCATTCTGATATGTGTTAGTTACTTGTTGGGAATAACAGCAAGGGGGGAAACGGCTGAGTCAACTATGACTTTACACTTTTCAAACAAAGGTAAAACCATGTGTAACCGGTCGGTGGGTTAAATTCTTGCGTAGTGTTTTGCTGAATGGTATGAATGATGACGTCCGGGACAACCAGACTCTTTGATGAATTTTATTTTCTCTGCGAATAAACAACAGCTATCAGTTGCTGGGTTCCCAACCTCCTCTTCCCAAGATTGCCAGAAACAGGACGCAGGTAACCCACACAACATACCCAATTCATGAAAATGTAAAAGAAGAAACACAACGGTTTGCTTTACAAACTTATTATAAATAGGAACTCAGACCACCCAGGGGTCCTACTGTACTGTATGCAGTGTGTCAAAATAAAACATATCTTTGTGTGATTATAAACAATATAAAAATGCAACCTGTTACACATGTGGTGTCGTAAACATGAAGCAGCTTTGCAGCAACAAGTGCATAAGGCCCGTGTGCAAAAGTGGCTGTCTTGTAAGGTCAAGCAGAAAGGCCTGTTCCCAGGGGTAAGACTCGACTCGAGAAACAGGCCTACAGGTGCAGGCCAATGGGGAATGCTACGCAGTCTCTGGATGGAAGATGATGACAAGTCAAGGACAGGCGAAGCGTCCGAATAGGCTTTTTTGCAACATTTGTAAAGACACCAAATATGTTCTCACGAGGGAGCATTCCCCTAAAATGTTTCCCCGCAAAAGGTGAAAAAGAATATTCTGATTGGCTTAGCGTGGATAAAATATGTGGAGATTTGAGAGAATGTTCTGATTGACTCAGTTAAGATACGTTTTAGGTTTGTGATTAGCATAAGTGACGAATTATGTCTTGAAAAGGTTAATGCACTGGGTTTTTTAGTCAGAGCTGCTCCATGGACCACCACTCTCGATTTGAATGAAATGTCTGCAGGATTGAATAAGACTTCAGTTAATCGCACTCGGACTTCTGACTCTGATTGAATATTAACTCTAATATTTGAAGAGGTTGTTTTTTGCTACAACAATGGTTCAAATAAAATATTCTAGTAATTATAGCCTACCTGTGCCCTTGGGTTGATGTCTAATACTTCTTTGGCTTTGTGGTCCCCTTTGCTAAAGGACAGCAGCTTCTGATCGAGTTTCTCTTCCAGGGCGATCATGACTCACCAGCACGGAGGGGAGCCAGATCCCCACAGAAGTGTCATACTCTTGCCCATGATCTCAGATCAGCGCTTTCTTCCTTCTTAAGACACTCAACAGAATGAATGCGCTGCCAGACTGAACGACGTGGTTATCTTGTAGTATGGCTAGTTTAGTGGTAGATAATAGACTTAAGACTCATTAGTTGACATCCCCCTAGCCTAGTCTAGTTGGAGCATGACTGTGCATTTTGTTCCATAGACATACAGTACATCTTCCACGCTTACACACACACACACACACACACACACACACACACACACACACACACACACACACACACACACACACATTGTTTCCATTCTTTTCAAAGTGACTCGTCAAAATTAACATTTAAAGGGCTGTCTAGAGTAGAGTAGATAAGGAAACCCATGTTCTGTTCATACAAGGCTTTATTGCAGGTTGTGTATATGTGGCCTACTGTTTCCAGTGGACAAGTAAATTCAACGACAGGAGCTTCAAAACAGTGTACGTAGGCATCTAATGTGACAGCATTTCAATCATTTTTATACGGAGTTATGAGCTGACAAAAATCTGAAAAAAGCAGAAAGTTATGGAGAGTTTAAAAACAAAACCAAACAAAATTGTGGTTGAAAGCCGTTTCCAAAAAAGGAGTTAGTATGTTTTTATTTTTTTTAATATTTGTGACCATGCATGGCTTCTTGTTTTCTCTTAAATTACAGTTAATAGAATAACACTGCTCTTTGTCTATAATACACTATTCTACAGAAATTACAAAAAAAAAAATAACATTACACATAACAAACCAACTTGACAACAAAGCAGGGCATTTACATTCTTTTTTTTTTAGTTTTTAGTGTTTTTTTTTTTTACAATATCCTTCTCTTAAATGTTTATAATTTTTGTACACATTTGTCCTTTTTACAATTTCCAGTATAAGATTTACTAGAAAGGAGTCTTAATGAGATCTTCTCTCACTTCGAATAATTATGACAATGGTTCCATGAATGTCCCACGCAAGAGATTAGGATTAAGGTGCCGGACTACCGCGTCATAAACTGATCTACGGTTTATCAAAATCCGAATGTTCCAATTTCACTGTGAATCTCCTCAATAAATAATTAAATCGTAATATAGTACCTGGAAATGACACAAAAACAAAAATAACAACAACAAAACAAATCAGCTTCTTGCAGACTTTCTGTATCCTAATCAATATTTTCCAAAAGAAGATCTATGGAAAAACATTGTTGTACACTTATCCAACTGACTTGAGTCTTGATCATATGTGCTGTAAATGAACCAGGAAACTACCTTCTTCTCAAGATCTACAGCCTCATGTTGCAGGAAGGCACATACCAAACTAAAACCTTCGACACTCATGATGAGCGGACACAATAACAAACAACGTCATTGGGTTGAAAATACTTTGTCATTCTGGAAAATTAACTGTAAAATAAAAAAAAACCTTCCCTTAAAAATACCCCTGTCTTCCTATAACTTCAAGTGGACAGTGTTTCAGTAACACATTCTAAAAATCAAGTCTCTAAAAGCAATTGACGTCTCTTTTGCAGTGTTCATCACTGTCCAATATGTGTCTCAGCAAACAGCCTCATGCCAAGTTAATATAAAGATCTCCCAAGGAGAGAGGTGGCAGAAGAGTTGGCAATGTGCTCAGAGTTAAAGCAAGCACAGAAGGTGGAGACGTGCAGATTGGCAAATAGTGTAACGATGAGATGAGCAACGAGGTCGATGGAGACAAGAGGTGAATTTCAAACATCAAAGGTGTGGACTGAGAGGCAAGAGAGCTGGGCTAATGGCGACTTCTAGAACAAGATGGGCATCCCTTATCAATGAGCAAACACACCTTAATACAGAAGGGAAACCCTTAAAATCCTGAATCTACACCCACGTGTAACAACTCTACAAGGATAGGATAAGGAAAGGATACCACTGCTCATCCTACATCACACTGTTTGGTATTCAGTAGAAGGCCTTCTTTATGTAGGTGTGTGAGTGTAAATGCATTATTTCAGCATGATTACAGAACTGTATTCCCAAGTATATTTCACATCAGAACAGTTTATAACATGTGTTTCTGTGATTTCAAATGAGTGTGCTAAAGCCGAACTGAAAGTAGTTATTGATTGATTGATTGAAGTAGCTATTGATCTACTTGGGTTGTTACAATAATCTTCAGATGAACATATTTGAAATTAAGAGTCTGTGGTTGTTGTCTCTTGCTGTATCCGCTAGGCAATAGGCGTACCGTTTTTGAATAAGTTCCCTAAAGATAAAAAAAAAGAGCCACAACAATAAACATTGCGAGATGATCAGATCAAACCCTGAGTGACTATGGTAACAGACGCTTCAGTTTTTCACCTCAGGTCATAATTTTTTCTTCCAAACACGATTCTTTTTCTTTTTCTCAACGCTTTCTCTGTCTCTTTGCATTCTGCAAATGTGTCTGCGACACCTAACAAGGGAGGTAAACACACACGTATGACTACAACGCCACGGGAAGTTACACGGACACGCACAGTAGCCATGGCGGCATAAGCTGCAGGGAGGAAGGGTTGTGGAAGGGCTTTGTGATTGGCTGATGAATTTTGTGTGGGCAGTGGTCAAGAGAAGGCCCGGAGTGTGATTGGGTGGGTCGGGTGTGGGGGTGGGGTATCGTGGAGATGGTTGTGTGTGCTCCAGAAGGTTCGGAAAGGGGTGTGTGTCCGTGAAGTTTCAGATGTACATTCTGATTGGTTCACACTGGCATCTCTAGGTTGTCAGCCAATCCCAGAGCTAGTGCTTCCTCCGGCGTCAGCCCGTTCTTCAGGGTCCTCCTGACTGTAGGCAAACACAAAGGCACATTAAAGGCACAATATGCAACAATTATGCTTCAGGATTAGGGTTAGGATAAGCAGTTTAACCTTAAAATAACAGCTTAAAAAAAATTGGGGCGCTACAATGACTTTTAATATGGAGAATTGCGTCCGTGCCAATGGCATAGCAGGGTCGATAGGCATATAACTGCGTTCAGGGTCCTCCTGACTGTAGGCAAACACAGAGGCACATTCAGTGATTTAGCAGACGAACTTTTATCCAAAGCGACTTACAAGGATGTATACACATTTTACATTTACACTTTTATCCAAAGGTAGTGTGGTACGGTGTCCTGTCCTAAGAATTTCAGTGCCCAGGCCGACTCTGTTGTTCTGTGTATCTGACAATAATAGACTTGACTTGCCA
>NC_137918.1:14470684-14478184 GCF_963457725.1 Sprattus sprattus | reverse complement strand
TGTGTGTGTGTGTGTGTGTGTGTGTGTGTGTGTGTGTGTGTGTGTGTGTGTGTGTGTGTGTGTGTGTGTGTGTGTGTGTGTGTGTGGACTGTGAGCTCCAGAGGAGTGAGGGCTCAAGATGAACCTATTACAGGGCTTTGGCTTTATTACAGGAATTCACCTCAATTCTTCTCCTCCTCTCCCTCTCACTGTTTCTCCCCCTCTTTTTCTCTTTCCCTCTTTATCCCTCTCTCTTTCACCCCTCCTCCCTCCCTCACTCTTTCGTTCTCCTTCTTTCTATTTTCCTCTCTTCCTTTTTTGTTTCTCCGTTTCTTTTTCTGTCTCCATTATTTCCCCGAACCAATCCACTTTGAAGGTCCCAACTGACCTACATCTGCACTCAGCCTGTTTCCAATCAGGTACCCTCTTATGAAGGCGTCCAGAATGGGGTGTATGTGTGTGTTTGTGTCTGTGTGTGTGTGTGTGTGTGTGTATGTGGTGTGTGTGTATGTGTGTGTGTGTGTGTGTGTGTGTGTGTGTGTGTGTGTGTGTGTGTATGTGGTGTGTGTGTATGTGTGTGTGTGTGTGTGTGTGTGTGTGTATGTGGTGTGTGTGTACGTGTGTGTGTGTGTGTGTGTGTGTGTTTCAGTGTGTGTGTGTGTGTGTGTGAGAGGAAGGTGTAGGTATGAGCTGACACAGGCTGAGGGTGACCTTGGCTGACCTCTTGCATGTAGTTGACCCCTGACCCCGGCGGAATGGCCCCAGGGCTGTATGTGGTGACATTACAGTCATGTTTGCGGGGGGGGGTACAGAGGGGGGGTACAGAGCGAGCTACAAAAGAGCTGACTGAGAACCACGAACAGCCAACAGATTTCTCACAGGAATATCCAGGTGCTTAACAAGTCCTCAAAAAGGTCAAAGTTCAGCGTTCCATTTACAGATCCAGTTCATCTGTTAGCTCTGGCAGACACTGACAGAGTGAAGTGTAAAGTATAGAGTTCAATACATTTCAACGGTGTTCATACTCCCTTTGGAACTGCTAGGCAGTGGTTCTTTCTTCTTCTACACAAAAGTTGGAAGGCAGAAATGTTGAACACCTCTGGCTGTAATTCCATTCCATGCATGATGTTACTGTCTGGGCATTTCAAGCTAATCATCCTCAACTTTTCCCTCTCACTTCGTCATAAAAGCACATTAATCAAAACAAAAAGAGGCAATGCATGATGCCTGAATGTCTGCATGCATTTAGGTGTGTGTTGTGTGTGTCTGTGTGTGGTGCAAGCATGTAGGTGTGTGTGTGTCTCTGTCTCTGTGTGTGTGTGTATCTGTGCATACATGTAAGTGTGTGTGTGTGTGTGTGTGTGTGTGTGTGTGTGTGTGTGTGTGTGTGTGTGTGTGTGTGTGTGTGTGTGTGTGTGTGTGTGTGTGTACATGAGTGTGACAAACAGACAAAAGCCTCCTGTGCAGACATACCTTGGTGACGGTGATCTCCTTGGACTTGCTCTCGAAGAGGTGCTCCAGTTTGGCCGTGTCGACCTTAACCGGGTCCAGCTTGGCCCAGAGGGAGCCCTGCAGGCGCCGGTGACCCCGGTACTGCCAGTCGGGCCGGACCTCGCTCCAGAACAGCCGGATGGTCTTCTTCTTCTTCTGGAAGACGGGCTGGTCCCCTTGCTCTTGCTGGGGGGACACCGCTTGGGGTGGGGGGGGTGCTGGGGCTGAGAAGCAAGGCGGTGGCGGGGGCACCCTCATGTGGCCTGGCATGGGGGGTGGAGGGGGGCAGCCGAAGAGTGGCGGGGGAGGGGGCAGGTTGAAGGGGCAGGGGGGTGGCGGCGGCGGCAGCTGCAGGTCGCCCGTGCCCGTGAGGGGCCCGTCGTCTAGGAGGTCCTGGTCGTCCTCCTCACCCAGGTCGGTGAAGTCGATGTCGCCGATGCGCAGCTCCCGGGGGCTAGCCAGCAGCTGGTCCCAGATGTAGTCCGACTCCTTCTTGGGGGGCTGCGGGGGTGGCGGCGGGGGCGGCGAAGGCTGCTTTTCGGGCGTCTCCGGCGACTCGCCGTGGGGCGACGTCAACCCTTTGACCAGGTCGCCGAACTTCTCGGCGAAGGCGCGGACGTTCGAAGAGCGCTTGTCGCCGTCCGACTTTTGCTCGCCGCTTTCCTTGTCGGTCTGCTCGACCGCTCCCTCTATGGTTGCCCCCGACGACGAGTCCTCCTCGCTCGCTTTCTCATCCTGGCCCTGCTCTTTCTTCTCCTCCTCCTCCTCCTCCTCCTCGTCTTCCTCAGCGGGCTTCTTGGTCTGGGCGTACAGCATGTCCAGCATGAAGAGCTTGCTGTTGAGGATCGTACTGCACTGCTCGTTCACATCTGCGTCTTTGACACTCTGGACCCATGGACCTGTTTGGGAGACAAGACAGCAACAGCTTCATGACATCTGAGAATAAGATGAGAACGAGAAACACATGAGATGAGAATGAGAAGTAGGCTAAGAAACAGCAGCTTGTATGCTAGGCTAGGCTACAGAAACAGCACCTTGTGTGCTAGGCTAGGCTACAGAAACAGCACCTTGTATGCTAGGCTACAGACACAGCACCTTGTATGCTAGGCTAGAGAGGCAGCACCTTGGATGCTAGGCTAGGCTTGTTTAGGTGTTAACTGGTGCAGATATCTGGCTAACTCATGCGTCAGGCTAGGCTGGATGAGGGGAGTGTTTTCTCGGTGTTAGCGGACGCTGAGGCTGAATTTGCTACATAAGAGTTTGTAAGAGTGGAGATGTTATCGCCTTACTGCCATAGTATGGGGATTTAGTTTGGACACTGAGGGATATGAAGACTAACGGCTGTGGCTGTGATCTAGCCATTGCCATGTACTGTATCAGTCAAATGACTGCAAGAGTCAGTGGATCAACTAGGTGAGCAATAATGATCAGCATTACACACTTCAGCGCATTGAAAGTTTAGTTGTTTGTCAACGATAACCCAGCCCATAAAAACAGCTGGCTATGGAACACATGAGGCCAATCTTTTATTCAGGAAGGCATTTATGGCCTTGTGTTAAATCTAGCACCACTAAGTTTTCTATTATGCTTATGTTAAAAAAATGTTTTATTTTATTGTATTATTATAGTTAGTTTCAAATATGTTATTGCGATAAAAGTAAAATTAATTATTATTATTATTATTATCTTCCTGATCAAGGCCCTGTCTAGCCCAAATCCATCCCAGCCTTAGCTGCTCTCCGCTTCCCTCACCAGTCTCATTGTTATTCCCGGCCAGTCGCTCTTGACCCCCTAACCCTCCTCCTCCTCACCCTCTTCCTCCTCCTCACCTCCCTCCACCCTCCTCACCCTCCTCCGCCTTCCCTCCACCCTCATTACCCTCCTCACCCTCACCCTCCTCTTCACCCTCCTCACCCTCCTAACCCTCCACCCCCCCTCCTCCCCCCCCCCCCCCCCCCCACACACACACACACAGGGAACAGTAAATCATGTTTTCCAGCCTTAGCTTCCCTCACCAGTCTCATTGTTATTCCCAGCCAGTCGCTCCTCCCTCTCAAGGGTGCTGCTGGCGGAGGAGATGCTGGAGGCCGAACAGTTGTCCTTTTCGTTCACTTCCTCATTCTGGCGCTCTTTGTCGCTCAGGATACCGCTATCCTCCACCGCCTCTCCATCTGCCGCTTCCCTCTGTGGCTCCTCCTCTTCCTCCTCTACAGGCTCCTCCTCTTCCTGTTCGGGAGCTGGTTCCTCAACCTCTCCAGATTCTTCCTTCTCTGCGGTGTGTTCGATGACTTCCTCTTCCTCTTTCTGTTCCGCCTCTTCCTCTACCTCCTCCTGATCCACGGCCTGATCCTCCTCAGGAGATTCGGTTCCCTTCGCTTCGGGTTCTGGACCCGCGTTAAGGTCTGGTTCTAATTCAGCTCCTGTTTCTGTTCAAAAACAATCCAGTACAGTCAAGTTAACATCGTGCTCAGACATGTGAACAACATGAATATCAAGTGACCTACAACAACATGGCTGTGGAATCTGTATGTTGTCACGGCAACTGCATAGCATCACTTTGTGTGGCCTGCACCATGCACTAAGTTCATAGTATAACCTGCCAACCAAAATCTCGGCTGTCAACACACCCACCCTGTCAGACACGTAAACAATGCCTCCCTTGTGGCCGCCTCTACCTTAAGAAGCACAGGGCTGGAACCCAACATGCACTGAAGTGAAGTAAGAGAGAGAGAGAGTCAAGTTTCAGTGTTTGTTTTCATCTCTTTCTCCAGCCCTCCCTCTCCCTCTCTCTCTCTCTCTCTCTCTCTCTCTCTTCGTCCCTATCTCTCTCTCTCTCTCTCTCTCTCTCTCTCTCTCTCTCTCTCTCTCTCTCTCGTCCCTATCTCTCTCTCTCTCTCTCTCTTCGTCCCTATCTCTCTCTCTCTCTCTATCTAGTGTACTGATGCTCTCTCTCTCTCTCTCTCTTTCTAGTGTACTAATGCTCTCTTTCTTTACCTAGCGTACTAATGCTCTCTCTCTCTCTTTATCTAGTGTACTAATGCTCTCTTTCTTTATCTAGTGTACTAATTCTCTCTCTCTCTCTCTCATTCTCTAGTGTACTAATGCTCTCTCTCTTTATCTAGTATACTAATGCTCTCTCTCTCTCTCATTCTCTCTCTCTTTCTCTAGTGTACTAATGCTCTCTCTCTCTCTCATTCTCTCTCTCTTTCTCTAGTGTACTAATGCTCTCTCTTTCTCTCTTTCTCTAGTGCACTAATGCTCTATCTCTATCTATTGTACTAATGCACTCTCTCTCTCTCTCTCTCTCTTTATCTAGTGTACTAATGCACCCTCTCTCTTTCTCTAGTGTACTAATGCACTCTCTCTCTCTCTCTCTCTTTCTCTAGTGTACTAATGCACCCTCTCTCTTTCTCTAGTGTACTAATGCTCTCTCTCTCTCTCTCTTTCTCTAGTTACTAATGCACCCTCTCTCTCTCTCTCTCTCTTTCTCTAGTGTACTAATGCACCCTCTCTCTTTCTCTAGTGTACTAATGCTCTCTCTCTCTCTCTCTCTTTCTCTAGTGTACTAATGCACCCTCTCTCTCTCTCTCTCTCTTTCTCTAGTGTACTAATGCTCTCTCTCTCTCTCTCTTTCTCTAGTGTACTAATGCTCTCTCTCTCTCTCTCTTTCTCTAGTGTACTAATGCTCTCTCTCTCTCTCTCTCTCTCTCTAGTGTACTGCTTGCTGAAGGGCCCTCTGTAGTGCCTCAGGCTCCCTCTCATTAGCATGTCCATCCACAATAAGAGAGAAAGAGCGCTTGTGCTTGTGCTTGTGCTTGTGCTTGTGCTTTTTCCAGAGGCCGGATATGAGCAGGAAACGGTGTGTTACGCTGCTGTTTACGTCAACAGGAGGGCAGCACAGTGCCCCGCTCACACACCCACACACACACACACACACACACACACACACACGACCCTGCAGCACAGTGCCCCGCCCACACACCCACGACCCCGTGACCCAGGGTGTTAAACAACACACTGCCTGTGTGCCCCACGCAAGCTCTACAAAAGGGACAGTATTAGCCTCCCATGCTATCTACCACTTTAAACCTGACGGGAAGGAAAATAATCAAGTTTTTTTTTACCCATTAGTTCATATCCTTGATTTTTTTCTTAAAATATACCTTCCAGGACTCAATCAGTGCATTCATCTGGACGCTGCTCCAACCTGAAGGAGTGTGTTTTGAGTGAAAGGTGGCGTGTAGGCTGACAACAAGGTCCCGTGTTGATGACTAATACCAAGCTGCAGCAACAAGTGTGTACGTGAGATTTACTGTTTTTAATTTTTAAAACGCCTTCGTCCTATAGGACGTGAACCCAGACACGGAAAGCGTTTTCGAAAAGCCATGACGTTTTTCATCTGCTTTATTTTATATGCTTTGATAATTCCAACGCTGCAGAATAAAGTTTGACTTATGTCCTACTCCTGGCCTCGCTCATCGTCCAAATCCCATCTCACCGGTCCGGCCGTACACAGCTGAGTTCATCCAGACAGAGTCATTACTGTACGGACATAAAACACAATTCGACACGGCCTGATATATTTAGATCCATTCCTTTCTAACTGCTCTGATTTTTTTTATATAATACCCCTTAGAATACCATGTCATCTGCATGCTTCTGCAGTGTGAAACACATGGTCTAATAAAAAGGCCAACGCCAGAAAAACAAGAAATCTTGACACGTTTTGGTAACCACTACAGTTCCTGAACCAGGACTAACAAGAATGGGAGCATTCAGAGAATGCAAACCTCCGCCTTGTGACCTTGACCTTTGACCTTGACATCTGAAAATCTAATCAATTATTGCCATTATATTACCCAATCTCCCCACAAAGTTTGATGGAAATCGGTCCATGTGTTTCTGCGTAATCCTGCTGACAAACAGACAAACAAACAAACAAACAAACATACAGGGGCAAAAACATAACCTCCTTTGTGGACCCCAGGAAGAGTAGCTGGTGTCTTTGGCATCAGCTAATGGGGATCCGAATAAAATCAAATCCTTGGCGGAGGTAGCAACTACTGAGATGACAATCGGCTAGTTCTATTGATGAGGATTACGTAAGACTAGGGTAGCTGCAGTGTACTTTCATTTTGTTATCCTGAGAGGTTCCAGTTCTGCTCCTTGTTCTATGGTTCTGTTCTAGATTCTTGGTTCTGTGGGTCAGACAACATCCTAAACCTGTTTACAGATTCCTGCCATGTGCTTCTGAGTATTCTCCAGAGAAACCAATTGGTCTGATGCCAGAAACCCTAATGGAAAATCCACTGAATAATCCCCCAGAAGTAGGCAGGTGTGGGATGAACATTTGGCAATGCCTTATGTTATTTCAGGTAAAGAAATGTAAATTAGATCTACATTCTGCTGTACCATTCCCATCCCAAAGATGTTTTCATGCAAAAAGCTACAGCTACGATCCCATACTACTGATCTCGCACCCCACTAGTTCCAAATAATGCCACTTGACAAATGACCAAATGCCCCTCAACTCATTAGATGCGGGTAAAACAGCCGGCTCTCAATGGAAAAACAAACAGCCTGTTCTACCTCCCTTCACCTAATGTGCGACAGTGAATAGCTGGGATTTCTACCTTAACACCTCCTTCAAAGTACACAGACAGTCTGCTGGACCCAGCTCAATCTCTACAGCTAAGCTGTTAGTACATTAGGTTAACAAAAACAGAAGTCATTGGGCGCAGTTCTCAGCAAGTATAACTAACTGTAGAACTTTTGTGAAAAATGTCACAGTACAATGCAAAGGTACTATTTGTATTGGCCTTACTGTGGTGTTCATCTCTTGGGAAAAACAGCATCTTTAATATGGAATCAAAAACCATTCCAATCCCCAATACACTTTCACACCCTCCAAAGTACACAGACAGTCTGCTCAATCTCTACAGCTAAGCTGTCAGTACATTACGTTACAGTCCAATGCCTTTTAGACTTTTCTAAGTTGTCTGACATGCCTTGATGTTTTTGTACATTTCC
>NC_137918.1:14451083-14467984 GCF_963457725.1 Sprattus sprattus | reverse complement strand
ATTCCCACTTGCTAGGGATATGCATGAAGACACACACACACACACACACACACACACACACACACACACACACACACACACACACACACACACACACACACACACACACACACACACACACACACACACACTCACACACACACACAGCAAGCCCCGTTAGGAAAGACAGCCAAAAGTTGCTTCATATTTGGGTCTAGTCCAGGATATATATGTGTATGTGTGTGTGTATGTGTGTGTGCGTGTGTGTGTATGTGTGTGTGTGTGTGTGTGTGTGTGTGTGTTTCTTTGTTTGCATGTACACAATGCTATTTATTTGTGTAAATGTATGAAAATGTATGCCCTTACATGTCTGATGACAAATGAGAGTGTGTGTGTGTGTGCGTGTTTGTGTGTGTGCGTTTGATTTTTTGGTCGGAGCATGTAAGTCTATGCATGAATTGTATGTGTTTGTGTGTCTGAGAATGAGTGTGTGTGATCTATGATTAAGTAAGGAGGGGACTTTGTAGAAAATGGACCGTTCAACACCTCAAGTCTTCAAGTCCCCCTACCTATAATCTACCCACCAACTCACCCTCCACCCTGACTGAAGCATCTGTAGCCCCATTTCAGGGGAGGGAGATTTGGGGGGAGGGGGGGGGAGTACGTGACACCCACCCCAACCCAACTGCAGGGCTGTAAGAGCGGAAGGAAAGCGGAGATGTAAATATAAGATAAAATGGGTTGATAAAAGAGACAAAGTGCTCAGAGATGTATGGCTCCAATGTATAGCCCCCAATGTACAGTATGCAACCAATCAGAGATAAGAGAGGGGGGGGTGAGAGACAGAGAGTGTATGAATGTGTGTGTGTGTGTGTGTTTGTGTAAAAGAGAGAGAGAAAGTGTGTGTGTGTGTATGTAGGGGGGGGGTGAAGGAAAAAGACAGAGAGAGAGAGAGAAAAGAGGGGGGGGTTAGAGACAGAGAGTGTATGAATGTGTGTGTGTGTGTTTGTGTGAAAGAGAGAGAGAAAGTTGTGTGTGTGTGTGTGTGTGTGTGTAGGGGGGGAGAGGGAGAGAGAGAGAGAGAGAGAGAGAGAGAGAGAAAGAGGAGAGAGAGAGAGAGAGAGAGAAGCAAAACATGAGCTGTTTGATGTAAAACAGAAGAGAGGCGTCTCTGTGTCCTCCATCTCTCCAGGAGGAAACACGCTCAATCTGAGCTGAGAGACATGAGCCCAAATGGGCAGTGAAATTACCGGGAATAGTTTAGGGTGTGTTTGTAAACACAGGGCTAGGCTCCTCACATGAATTGATCAATGATAAGAAATTACCAGAGAGAGAGAGAGAGAAATTGTGAAAAAAAATGTGT
Source organism: Sprattus sprattus (assembly GCF_963457725.1). Classification (NCBI taxonomy): domain Eukaryota; kingdom Metazoa; phylum Chordata; class Actinopteri; order Clupeiformes; family Clupeidae; genus Sprattus; species Sprattus sprattus. The sequence goes on along the minus strand of NC_137918.1, from coordinate 14,466,642 downwards.
GAAATGTGAAAGGTTGTGAAAAAATTGAAAAATAAATGATATGAAAACTGAAGTGATGAGATGTGTTACAACAAAGCCAGGCAGAGGGAGTATCACATCACCCAAGAGTAAGAGAGAAGGAGAGAAGGAGAGAGAGAGAGAGAGAGACGGAGGGAGAGAGAGAGACGGAGAGGGGGGGGGGGGGGGGGGGGGGGGTAAAAGAGATGTAGACATAGAGAAACACAGCAAGGCGAGAGTAGACAGTTCCACAGATCAAGTGTGTGTGTGTGTGTGTGTGTGTGTGTGCAGAGATAGAGCCAAAGAGATTAAGAGCCTCCTCTAGCCTCCCCAGATTGCCGGAGATAAAGGGCCTGACTGCCATGTCAAATCTGCTCCTCTAAATCAAATGAGTTCCGTAAGCCAGTGGCCCGTGCCATCCATTAAGTACTATCATGTCCACACACACACACACACACACGCACACACACCATTAAGTACTATCATGTCCACACACACACACACACACACACACACACACACACACACACACACACACACACACACACACACACACACACACACACCATCCATTAATGCTATCATGTCCATTAATATCTCCAGCGTCAGGTCAGTCTGTCACTCCCACACACGAGGAGTCACGGGCAGGCTGCTCTGCCACTCCATCAACACACACACACACACACACACACACACACACACACACACACACACACACACACACACACACACACACACACACACACACACACACACACACACACACACACACACACACACACACACACACACACACACACACACACACACACACACACACACACACACACACACACACACACACACACACACACACACACACACACACACGAGGACCAACATGATAAGTGGCAGATGGAGATATGGCTCAAAAGATTCAAATGGCTCCGATAATGCGCTTTTCAGAGACCCCAAAACATATGACATATTAAATCCCGCCTGTCAAGATGGTCATTTTTGTTAGAATGGATATTGTTCCCGGGCCGGAGTATACCCCACTTGTTTTTTAGTCAGCATTGCGTGTACCCACCTCTCAGAAGGAAGTGTATCATTTGCTGTATGGGCTGCTTAAAAAAATTGCAAAATGAAGAGTATACCCACTTCTCCATGGACCACTATACCACTGCACAAGTTACATAATAACACTGTAGCCGTTTGAGTCAAGATACTTCCATCTCAAAGCACCCTATTAATGCTTTGACCTTTACATCTAGCATCTAAGTCCGTTAAGCAGGCTGTATACACCTGACTATACTTTAACAGCTGTCGCTTAACTGATTTAAACTGAAGCTGGTGGAGCTCTGTGAAGAGCAGTGGGGGGACTTTATTAACTTAAGCCTCCAGTAGAGACACAAGCACTTCTGAATGTTCTGTCGTCCTCCTCCAAACAGGCACACACACACACACACACACACACACACACACACACACACACACACAAACACACACACTCCTCCAAAATAAGCAAAACCTCTCGGCAGAAAAAAAAAAGAACCCACTTTTGCCTCCCTGTGCTACGCCAGCAATTATCCTACGTCCCTCTCCAGACACACACACACACACACACACACACACACACACACACACTGAGTCACATGCTATCCTTAGTCCCTCTCCAGACCTGAGAAAGGAGGATGGTGGATGAGAGAGAGAGAAGAGGAGAGGGGGCTGCCAAAACTTAAACCCTGATGTTTCTCTCAGCGCTCAAGCCAACACAATCTATTCGCTTGGCGGAAACAAACGATTTGAAAACAAAACACACACAAAAAAAGATGGAGAGAGAGACAGAGAGAGAGAGAGAGAGAGAGAATGTTGTTTAAAAAAGGAAAGAAAAAAGGAAAGAAAAGGGAGCCTGTGGTGAGGGAAGGCAAAATGAGGTGAACCGATTTGTCCCTTTCTTTTTTTTCTTTCTCTCGAACACACACAGACATACACAGACACACACACACACACACATACACAGACACACACACACACACACAGACATACACACACACAAAGTCATTAGGAAGCACGGACAGACACTGAGAAAAGGAGTACTTTTGGCAGAGCTGGGAATGTTTCGAACCTGAAAACAATTATGCAATAAGGAGTCAGACCTTTGCAGCCTGACCACCTACAGATGACGCCCGCCCTGAGAACGGGGAGCAAGGACCGCGCCCGTCTTTGATCTACACTGCCCCCCCCCCCCCCCCCCCCGTCTCCCATACACCCCCCCCCCCCCCAAGCCTCTCTCTCTCATCACGCTACATCGCATGCCAATACGGAGCAAGTTATCAATAAAAGACTCCAGTAATTCACCTTCTAACAAAGCTCGTAACTAAAACATTTGCACGTACCTGCCTACAACATAACCAACAACACACCATGTATATGATGGGACATCTTGTTACTGTTATACACACACACACACACACACAGACACACACACACACACACACACCTGACTGACAGGAGAGACTAAATAAGCACGGGGTGAAACAGTGAAGGCGAATAAACACACAGCACAGAGTACAGACACACACACACACACACACACACACACACACACACACACACACACACACACACACACACACACACAGGTGAACACACAGCACAGAGTACAGACCTCTCGTCGCGGGCTTGTCTGGCCTCCTCCATCTTGTCCACATAGCCCCGACTGTGCAGGGGGGTAAAGAAGAGAGAACAGAGAGAAGAGGACATGGCTGTGTCAGTGACGTCCTGCTGGCATACACACACACACACACACACACACACACACACACACACACACACACATACACACCTCACACAGGAACAGGTAGATAGAGAGACTTGGAATACGACAGACAGGTGGAGTTGGAGAAGATACTCGGAGGGGAACGGAGCGTGTGTGTGTGTGTGTGTGTGTGTGTGTGTGTGTGTGGCTCAGACAGAGAAGTGTGAAAATGCTAATTTTGGATTCAATGGGGATGTCGATGTTTATTGTGAGACAATCAAAAGCTTTCATTGAGAAGTGTTGCAGGTGATGGTTTCTGTGTTCCTGTGACAATGGTTATTGTTAAAGCGAAGTAATGAAATGGAACTGGATTGAATGGAAATGAACAGCAGATTCAGCTTAATACACCCTCATACTGTGTTTGGGTCAAGGTGACCTGAAACTATATTAAAAAATGATAGATATCGGCGATAAAACTCCATGACTGTCCATCTAGCTTCTAAGGTACATCAAAGTTACATACAATAAATATCTATTTTTATTTTTGACTCTTTTTTTGAGATTTTATATATGTTTACACCTTAGCACTTCAAAATATGACCCAGCCTCTCTGGTGGTGATCACTGCATGTGAAAACAGTCAGGCAGAATAAGAACCCATGGGGAGAAACCCTGGTCTAAAGTAAGCAGTCCTCAGCAGTGATATTAAGATAAAGCTTCACTCGTAAACTTAAACTGGATTTAACATGAAATGCTACAATAAGGAGATTCCCCATGCCTTGATATACAGTATATGAGACAGTTTACCTGCGGGAGCTAAAGCATTCAGTTCTGGGCAGAAAAAAACAAATATTCATAAACTGTATGTTAAGGGAAAAGTGTGTGGCCAAGGTGTGTGTGTGTGTGGTGTGTGTGTGTGTGTGTGTGTGTGTGTGTGTGTGTGTGTGTGTGTGTGTGTGTGTGTGTGTGTGTGTGTGTGTGTGCGTGCGTGTGCGTGTGCGTGTGCGTGTGTGTGTGTGTGTGTGTGTGTGTGTGTGTGTGTGAACACTCACCCGAGGCGGTTCCTCTCCTCCCTCTCGATCTGCTGCAGTCGCTCCTCTCTCTCCAGGCGTCTCCTGTCGCGCTGAGCTGCCAGAGACTCCTGGTGCTGCCGGTAGGAGGAGGACAGCAGACCCCCCAGAGGAGCCCTGATAGTCACACACACACACACACACACACACACTCAGTCACGGAGGAAGTTCTGTTTTTCACTGGGCTCTCTATCCATGTCTCTCTCTCTCTTTCTTGCCCTCTCCCTCACCCACTTTTCCCCAATCTCCCAATGTCTTTCTGATAGATAGATAGATAGATAGATAGATAGATAGAGCCCTGATTGATAGATAGATAGATAGATAGATGGATACTTTATTGATCCCCAGGGGAAATTAAGGTCATCCAGTAGCTTACACTTAACTCACAAACATACATACATGAATCACAATAAACACAATACACACAATACACACAATACACATAGGGAGCCCTGATGAGGGAGGGAGGAAGATTGGGATGGCTAAGAAATATGACACATAACATACAGTACCAGTCAAAATTTTGGACACACCTCTAATTTTTTCGAGGAAGTGTTTTCTTTACTTTTATTATTTTCTACACGGTAGATAACTACTGAATACATTTAAACTACAAAATAACACACATGGAATGATGTACAAAACAAAACAAGTGTTATCTTCCATTTAGAAAATGATAGTAAGTAGTAGAAAGTAAAGAAAAAAATTAGAAGGTGTGTCCAAACTTTTGACTGGTCAAGTATACAGAGAGTTTACAGTTACAGTGAGGATGGAGAATTGAGGTGTGGCTCAAATGTATGTGCTGAATGTGTGGTATGTGAATTGATGTGTATGAGTGTGTCTGTCAGTAGCTGTATGTGTGTGTGTGTGTGTGTGTGTGTGTGTGTGTGTGTGTGTGTGTGTGTATAGGGGGGGGGGGGGGGGTCGTATGTGTGTGTGTGTGTGTGTGTGTGTGTGAGTGTGTGTGTGGGGGGGGGGGGGGTCGTATGTGTGTGTGTGTGTGTGTGTGTGTGTGTGTGTGTGTGTGTGTGTGTGTGTGTGTGTGTGAGTGTATGTGTCTATGCATGTAGATTTTTCAATGTGTCTTCTCACCTGTCACCATTAGCAGCTGAAGAAGGAGGATTGATAAAGGACGACTTCCCATTCCTGTGTGACAATGAGACAGAGAGAGATACAGAGAAGAAAGAGAGAGTGACAAAGAGGGAGAGACAAAGGGAGAGAGAGAGAGACAGAGAGAGACAGAGAGAGATACAGAGAAGAAAGAGAGAGTGACAAAGAGGGAGAGACAGAGAGAGAGAGAGAGAGATACAGAGAAGAAAGAGGGAGAGACAGAGAGAGAGAGAGAGAGGGAGAGAGAGAGAGAGAGAGAGAGAGAATGAAAGCAAGAGAGAGTCATTAATGTGTCAGGTGATGGTGTCCTGTTGGGGTCAGTTCAGAGCAAGTTAAAGTGCTAATACAAGTGCGTGTTTGTCACACCTACAGTCGAGTCAGCAGTATTAAGTGGAACAACCGACAGTGTGTCAGGGTGCCTCTAGGAAGCCTCTACCAACAGCTAAACAGCAGGGTCACGCAGCATAGAAGGTTCCAGAAGCGAAGCGACAGAGAGCAAACACACAGCACATGAAACACAAGAGAAGCAAAAGCATTAGCCACGGCTAATTAGACTGACATGGATCAGTCCGAGTGAAAGCTGGACGGATGTAAAGTGCTTGAAGAAGCGAGTGAGTGAAAAGAAGAGAGAAACTCAAGAGATATTAAAACCCGTAGTCACTGGTGGTGCCAGGGGGTCGGTGGGGGGGGGGGGGGGGTTATCATGTGACTTAAGTACTGCAGGGTGCGAGAGAAATCTACAAGAAATGTTGAAGGCAGGAAGACGAAGTTAAGAGATCGTATTATTCAGTGGTGGAAAAATTACTGAGAGAAAGAAAAAAGGTCCGTGAGGGGGATCAAAACCAGTGGTGTCAGAAAGTGCCTCGAGAACTACAAAACATGGTGCCAGTGCAGGGTGCAAGGTGCCAGTTTCTTTCCCTCGTGTGATTATGGGAAATGTAGTTTTTTTCCCTTGTGTGATTATGGGAAATGTAGTTTTTTTCCCCCTCTAAAATCTCCCCCTCTGACCTGTCCCCCTTGGCTTTGATCGGCGTCCTCTCCTCCTCCTCCTTCTCCTCCGGGAGGTCGTAGGAGAAGAGATGGAAGGGCGAGTGGGGGAGGTAGGGGAGGCGCTCCAGGGGGCGAGAGGAGACCTCCGAGGCCGACGGGATGCTTATGGACGACTTGCGGCGGGCGAGGAGAGACGCCAGTAAGGAGGGCTGGGGCGGGTCGGCGGGGGAGGAGACCCCAGACGGAGGAGAAGACTCTTCACTCGTCCTCTTCTTCTTCTCTCCCTCCTTCACCTCTTCCCTTCCTCCCCGAGTCGTGGTGGTTGTGACGGGTGCGGTGGGCTTGTTTGGTGATGGTGGTTGTGTCGGGTGTGTTTGTTTGGCAGCGGATCCACTGAAGCAGCAGCAGGCCAGGAGAGGGGGATGCAGGAGGGAAGCAGAGATGAAAGAGTGGCTGGGCCAAACACAGAGGACATTCTAGATCATTCTGGATAATTCTAGAATGGCTGCCATGGGATATGGGTTCTAGAGCATTCTGGATCATTCTAGAATGGCTGCCATGGGATATGGGTTCTAGATCATTCTGGATCATTCTAGAATGGCTGCCATGGGATATGGGTTCTAGAGCATTCTGGAATATCAGCCATTTAAACACCACTTTCAGGAGCGTGAGATGGGATACAATGGGTGACCGAACATATAAGTTCTAATATTTCACTGCCTTTACAGAACTACTGTCTGTCTGCGTGTGTATTTGGGCGAGTAAAACTGTGTGTATAGGTGTGTGCACTGTGAATGTGATTGTATGTTAATGAGCATGACTTTGTGTGTGTGTCTGTGTGAGTGTTTGTTTGTGTGTGTGTGTCTACGCATGTGTGTGCGTACTGTATGTATGCATGTGTGTGTTTGTGCGTGTGTTTGAGTGTGTAATTTGTGTGTGTTTGTGCGTGTGTTTGAGTGTGTAATTTTCTGTGTGTGTGTGTGCGTCTATGAACGCACTGTACTGAGTGTGTGTGTGTGTGTGTGTGTGTGTGTGTTTGTGTGAATGCACTGTACTGAGTGTGTGTGTGTGTGTGTGTGATAGATAACTACAGGAGTGAGAGGGAGAGGGGGGTTGACCCTGCAGTCCTTCGGTACCTGAGGCCACCCTGATCAGAGGACTCCCCCTCCCCCTCCTCCTCTGTCCCAGACTCTGTCACCAACTCCTCTTCGTCCTCATCCTCCTCCTCATACTCCTCCTCTCTGTCGTGGAGGAGGGAGGGGTGGATGGAGGGAGCACAGAGGGGAAAAAAGAGAGAAGAAACAGGAGAGAGCAGAGCAAGGAAAAAAGGAGAGAGAGGGAAAAATCATGCAAGGACTCAGACATGACATTACAGAGACGCAGAGACACAGAGACACAGAGACACAGAGACACACAGAGACACGGAGAGACACAGAGACACAGAGACACAGAGACACAGAGATACAGAGACACAGAGACACAGAGACACACAGAGACACGGAGAGACAGAGACACACAGACACAGAGACACGGAGAGACAGAGACACACAGACACGGAGACACGGAGAGACAGAGACACACAGACACACAGACACGTAGAAACAGAGAGACATAGACACAGAGATAGAGACACAGAGACACAGAGACACTCAGAGACACGGAGAGACAGAGACACAGAGACACACAGACACAGAGACACAGAGACACACAGAGACAGAGAGACACAGAGACAGAGACACAGAGACACAGAGAGACACAGAGACACAGAGACACAGAGACACAGAGACACACAGAGACACGGAGAGACAGAGACACAGAGACACAGAGACACACAGACACAGAGACACAGAGACACACAGAGACACGGAGAGACAGAGACACAGAGACACACAGACACAGAGACACGGAGAGACAGAGACACACAGACACGGAGACACGGAGAGACAGAGACACACAGACACACAGACACACAGACACACAGACACGTAGAAACAGAGAGACATAGACACAGAGATAGAGACACAGAGACACAGAGACACTCAGAGACACGGAGAGACAGAGACACAGAGACACACAGACACAGAGACACAGAGACACACAGAGACAGAGAGACACAGAGACAGAGACACAGAGACACAGAGAGAGAGACAGAGACACAGAGACACAGAGACACAGAGACACACAGAGACACGGAGAGACAGAGACACAGAGACACAGAGACACACAAAGACACGGAGAGACAGAGACACAGAGACACAGAGACACAGAGACACAGAAACACACAGACACAGAGACACAGAGACACACAGAGACACGGAGAGACAGAGAAACAGAGACATAGAAACACAGATACACAGAGATAGAGACACAGAGATAGAGACACAGAGACACAGAGACACAGAGACATAGAAACACACAGCAGGAAAACAGAGCAGAAGGCTGTCACTGTTCCAACCATCATCTAGCTGAAAAGACACGCCTCACCATGGACTGCTGAGCCTTCACTGTAGACAGTAAAACCCAAGTGATCCACACATGCACACACACACACACACACACACACACACACACACACACACACACACACACACCCACACACACACACACACCCAATTACAAGATCTTGACAGAGACATCAAGAGAGCTCTGCTGTGACTTTAAAGTGAACCTTCAAAAAACCTACAGTGCACGCTGTGTACCTGCGTGCTGTGCATGTGTGTGTGCGTGCCGTGTGTGTGTATGTGTGTGTCTGCGTGCCGTGTGTGTGTGTGTGTGTGTGTTGATGGCCTGGCGAGAATGCAAGGTATGCATTTACACATGTTCGGGGGCGGAGGCCAAGGGTTCAGCGCTCGGGCTAACATGTTGACAGTCAAACACGAACCAGATGAGAAAGTCGGCGCTCGTCTTGGCCACAACACTTGTAACGGCACACACACACACACACACACACACACACACACACACACACACACACACACACACACACACTTGTAACGGCATTCCTTTAACAAGGGATGGTGGAGATTAACACGAGCATGTGAGATGGATACGATATTTATGAAAGCGATATGCAGAGCGGGTGTTCCCCGTGTAAGAGTGCACGTGTAGGGCTGGGTGAACATGTGTGTGTGTCTGTGTGTGTGTGTGTGTGTGTGTGTGTGTGTGTGTGTGTGTGTGTGTGTGTGTGTGTGTGTGTGCAGGGAAGCACAGAGTGTCTTCTCCACATGGCTACATCTCCGATTTATGGCTCCACCAATGATGAATCCGTAAAGATAAAACAACGAAGTAAGAGAAGAGATAGCCTCCCTCACACTGCCCATAAGGAGATAGAACGTGTCCAAACTGTATGTCTAATCTTAACATCTCTCACATCCCTCTCTCTCTCTCTCTCTCACACACACTCTCACACACACACACACACACACACACACACACACACACACACACACACACACACACACACAAACACACACACACACACACACACACAGACAGAGCTTCACCAGCAAAAGAGCACTCTACACAGTTTATCTCCAGCGCATGCTATTAGCATTAGCATAGCTCCAGCCATGTGTGTGAATGCCACGCCACACTACTATACTTACATGGGCCAAGGGCCAAAGTCTGCCTCATTCAGGCCCTGGTTCCCAAAGGGCCCCAGAGCTCTGAGAGGGGGCAGGTGACCAAGGGGGGACGGGGGGTGGGGGGGGGGGGGGGGGGGGGCGGAGACGGAGCGCGATGGAGAGAAGGAGGAAGCAAGGGGAGGAGGGGGATGAAGGGAGTAGAACAAGAAAAGAGGAGAGACCAAGAGGAGGTAATGTTGGTAGTAGATGTGCGGGAGCGGATGGATAGATGGATGGATGGGTGGATGGATGGATGGGTGGATGAAAGGGACGATGGATGGATGGATGGGTGGATGGATGGGTGGATGGATGGATGGATGGATGGATGGATGGATGGATGGATGGATTGGTGGATGGATGGATGGATGGATGGGTGGATGAAAGGGACGATGGATGGATGGATGGATGGATGGGAGGAATTGAGGATGGGATGGATGGGTGGATGGAAGGAAGGAGGGATGGATGGATGGATGGATGGGTGGATGGATGGATGGGTGGATGAAAGGGACGATGGATGGATGGATGGGTGGATGGATGGGTGGATGGATGGATGGATGGATGGATGGATGGATGGATGGATGGATTGGTGGATGGATGGATGGATGGATGGGTGGATGAAAGGGACGATGGATGGATGGATGGATGGATGGGAGGAATTGAGGATGGGATGGATGGGTGGATGGAAGGAAGGAGGGATAGATGGATGGATGGATGGGTGGATGGATGGATGGGTGGATGAAAGGGACGATGGATGGATGGATGGATGGATGGATGGATGGGAGAAATTGAGGATGGGATGGATGGGTGGATGGAAGGGAGGAGGGATGGATGGATGGATGGATGGATGGATGGATGGGTGGATGAAAGGGACGATGGATGGATGGATGGATGGATGGATGGGAGGAATTGAGGATGGGATAGATGGGTGGATGGAAGGGAGGAGGGATGGATGGATGGATGGATGGATGGATGGATGGATGGATGGGTGGATGGATGGATGGATGGATGGATGGATGGATGGGAGGAATTGAGGATGGGATGGATGGGTGGATGGAAGGGAGGAGGGATGGATGGATGGATGGATGGATGGATGGATGGGTGGATGAAAGGGACGATGGATGGATGGATGGATGGATGGATGGATGGATGGATGGATGGATGGGAGGAATTGAGGATGGGATAGATGGGTGGATGGAAGGGAGGAGGGATGGATGGATGGATGGATGGGAGGAATTGAGGATGGGATGGATGGGTGGATGGGAGGATGGATGGATGGATGGATGGATGGATGGATGGATGGATGGGTGGATGGGAGGAAAGAGGGAGAGAGGGAGAGAGATCCAACAGGTCAGCCATGGGAAAATGCCATGATCTTCAATACTAGAGGGTGTGAGCCTAGTGTTCTATAAGTCCATGATCAGACCTGGGTCAATAGAGACATTATCTGCACTGAATAATTAATACATATATGATTAGAGTATAGTATTGTAAAGCAGAACTAAAAGAGTAGTATAATATAGTATAGTATAGATTATTATAACACGGGTAGATGGAATTATAACACGGGTAGATGGAATCCACCATTCTGAGAGTTAGTTCCGGGGTGTGCTATATTCTACGGTATAGTAACTGTACGACCTGTTTTCATCTACCTGAGCGTTCCATATCAGTACGCACTCAAAAGGAAATATCTATCCAAGATGGCGGCGTGTTGTGGCTAATGTAGTGGGGAGTGTTTCATGTGAATTAAGCTATCTACACGACTTTTTATATGTCTAAATTGACTCGGTTAGTTGTTTCTGTGCTACGCGAATGTTGCAGAGTATTGAAAGTCTTTACTGAAAGTCTCGAATATTATTTGTAGTTGACTTTTAGCGCTTAGACCAAAAACCCATTTGAAACACACGTAGCTTTTGTGCTAGGTCTAACAGACGTTAAATTCCCAATGCTATTTGTCTGTCGCATAGCAACAGCCACACAAAGGGGGACTATTTTCTCTTGGCTACTGAAATGCGATACACAACGTTTGGTGTCTACAACTTTTTTTGTCCTGAAAGGCAGCTTACTGTTTACTTTAATTGTACTTAATATTTTGGAGTCGCTGGCAACCGTGTTATAAAAGCAATAAGGTACTCGAGTCAGTACGGTATCGTCAATAATGTACTTGCGCGTCGGGCCTAACAACTCCCTCGAACGAGTACATTATTGACGATACCGTACTGCCTCTCGAACCTTATTGCTTAAGTATAGTATAGATTTGTTTAGTATAGTATAGAGTAGTATAGTATAGATTCGTTTAATATAGTATAGTATAGAGTAGTATAGTATAGATTTGTTTAATATAGTATAGTATAGTATAGTATAGAGTAGTATAGAGTAGTATAGTGTAGATTAGTTTAATATAGTATAGTATACAGTAGTGTGGTCAAAATTACTTACAGACAACTGGAGTGGTACTGCAGATTTATTAACGATATCGGGAGCATTGTTACAAGCAATCCATGTTCATGAAATGTCCCACAACAATGCCCATCAGTCTCTGGGCAAACTGAGCTCTTATACCTAAAACCCCTCCCTCGGACTAATACACTGTGGCCACCTTGTCCTCCACTATAGATAAGACTATTGACATAGGATCCCCTTACCCCAAGTCTTGACTAACTCTCTCAGCTCATCAAACCTTACCCAACAGGTCAAACAGAATACATGGCCACACTAAGTTACCAATTCAATTTATGTTATCCTATGGAATCCTATACTAACCTACTTAATTAAATGTGAAACATGTATTTTTTATCCCACAGTAGTATAGTATAGTCTAGTCTAGTATAGATTAGTTTAATATAGTATAGTATAGTGTAGAGTAGTATAGTATAGATTAGTTTAATATAGTATAGTATTGTATAGTATAGTGTAGTGTAGAGTAGTATAGCATAGTATAGATTAGTTTAATATAGTATAGTATTGTATAGTATAGTATAGTATAGTATAGTGTAGTGTAGAGTAGTATAGTATAGTATTGTACAGAGTAGAAAAGTAGGTAATGGTTCTTCACAGAATGTCTACGTGTTACAGTAAGGGGAAAAAAGCTTGGAAAATGCTGTTTCCCATTGAAATATTATGACTTAAGTGATATTTCAGAATTAAACCTGGAATAAATGTATCTAATTTTGACACAGGTCTGATTTAATCTCCAGTTTATCCTAAAGTGTGATTTTGTGATTGTAGGTATTAATACGGTTCTGATTTTTCAGAGCTTGAAACTCTTTACCTGAAAACACCTCTAGAGATCACCAGGAACTCTTTCCTTCAGAGAGTGAACTCACAAAGCAGTAGTGTGTAGAAAGTGTTAATGCTTCGGTGATAAACACACACTCTTCCTAGAGTTCTCTGCTCACACAACTAAACCCGTGGTTTAGGTCTTGGGGCAATGAGTCTGTTTAGAATCATCGTGCCCAGTGATCGGTGCAGCGAGTGGCAGAAGCATAGACATATAGAATTACTAGATGACTCACAGCGGAGTTTTGAACGTCCGCAGAGGTCGGCCATCCTACTCCAGGAGGATCGCTTACCGTAACATTGTGTTGGCAGTGATAAATGTACTTTTTAAATAACCATAGCTTACTCAATTTTCAACAGATTTTTAAACGTGTTGGTTTGTTATAAACGTCAGAGAAAAAACTTTTATTTAAAAAGTACATTTATCACTACCAACACAATGTTACGGTGAGCGATCCTCCTGGAGTAAGATGGCCGACCTATGCGGACGTTCGACTCTGTTGGCCGGCAACGCGGATAAGATATCTAGTAATTCTATTAGTCTATGGGAGCATATCCATGCTGTGTGGAAAGAAGCATGGTATATATACTGGACTCAAGGCTGCAGGCCTGGTCCCGCCTGGCTGAGTAAACGTGAACTTACATCGACTGGAGGCTCACACACTCACACAACCGAGGATTTCTGGGGTAAACAAACACGTGGAAGTGTTGTCATCAGGTTTAAAAAACATTTTGAAAATCTGATATTGTGTGTGTATGTATGGACTGCATGTATGTACAGTATGTATGTATGTATGTATGTATGTATGTATGTATGTATGTATGTATGTATGCATATATGTATGTATGTATGTATGTATGTATGTATGTATGTATGTATGTATGTATGTATGTATGTATGTATGTATGTTTGTGTTTATGTGTGTATGTGTGTATGTGTGTATGTGTGTGTGTGTGTGTGTGTGTTTGTATGTGTGTGTGTGTGTGTGTGTGTGTGTGTGTGTGTATGTGTGTGTGTCTGTGTGCCGGAACATAACAGTCAGACAGGCAAAAGCCACAGAAAGAGAGTCTTCTTTCTCTCCATCTTTGTCCCTCTCTCCAATCAACTTAATTGGTTCTCCTATCCCTTCTTACTTCATGCTTTTCATGCTCTCTCTCTCTCTCTCTCTCTCTCTCTCTCTCTCTCTCTCTCTCACCTCTCGCTCATGTCCTCTGCCTTCTGGCCGCTGAAGGGCCGGAATCCCGTGCGGTGTGGGGAGGCGGGGCTTAGTGGAGAGGCGGGGCCCGAGCGGCCCAATGAGTGCCTTCTGCTGCGGCGCCTCTCCAGGCTGTGCTTGTCGCTGCCGCCCCCGACGCTGGTCCGTCGGCGGTCCCTGCAGCCCGATGGCGGGGGCTCGGTGTTGTCGTCGCCATCCTCGTGACGCAAGGTCGCCTGCAGGTCACAGGGCATGAAGACAGAAAGTCAGCCATAAGATATCACTAATTACTGTTTCTAAAGCATGAGTCTCAAACTGAGGCCCGCGGGCCACTTCCGGCCCCCCTAGCGATTCATCCGGCCCGCGAAGTTCCATTGATTTAAAGAAAAAATAGAAAAGTTCAATTGATTTAAATGCACCATCCCAACGTTTACCGTAAAAATCTACCCCCCCAATGACCAGACTGGATGCTCATCGCCCCCCGGGTAATTTGAGTTTGAGACCCCTGTTCTAAAGAGACGTGGCCAGATAACTACATTCAGTCCTTTACAAGTTGCTTGTGCCAGTTGCACAGGATGACTAGCATGAGAGCAGTTTGAAGATCCTCAGCACTACATAGCATTCAGCAGATGGTTTTACCTACAGCAGCCTACAGTACACCTGGAATCAGCATGTGGGCTCTCTGGAAATCGAATTCATCAAATACACTCCTCAGAGTTCCAAACACACACACACACACACACACACACACACACACACACACACACACACACACACACACACACACACACACACACACACACAGAGACACACACACACACACACACACACGAACACACAGAGACACACACACACACACACACACACACACACACACACACACACACACACACACAACACACACACACACACAGCTGTTTGGATTGAGTGGGATCTCTGGAAATCAAAGTCAGGTTGTCAGTTTTGTGGCATCCCCTCGCTCTATCACTAGGGCTCCAGGTAGCTCCACTGTATGATGATGGCAACTCGCCTCTCTCTACCAAGCTGGCCCCCAAGCAGATGGGTCCGCTCTTTCAGCAGTGGTTCTGCTCAAAGTTTCTTCCTGTTCAAAGGGAGTCTTTCCTTCTAGGGGGTTCAGTTACTTTAATTGCTATGTGAGTGCCGAAGTTTGTGCGAATTTGTGAGTGTGTGTGTGCGTGTGTGTGTGTATGTGTGAAGAAGTGTGTTTGAGATGAATTGAATTGTAAGATGTTGGCATCCCACCTCGTAGATGTTGAGCTGCTCCACCAGATCCAGGTCGGTGCCCTTCCTGCCCAGGTGCCTGCGGGTCATCGTGTCCATGCCCTGCTCCTCCAGCACGTCCACCATGTCGTAGAACGAGTCCTGATCGGGCAACGCCGCCAGGGTCTGTGTAAATAACCCCATATAAGGACTATTATTTTGGGTTGATTGCCTGTTTTGGATTTGCCTTATTGATCTGTGATATGTGCCTAAATGAGAATGTATTGTTTGAAGAATTTATTGAGGGTTTATGCCACCTTATTACACGGCTCTT
>NC_137918.1:14438583-14446083 GCF_963457725.1 Sprattus sprattus | reverse complement strand
GACACACACACACACGCACACACACACACACACACAAGCATGTGGTCCAGATGAGAAAAGCAGGTTGGCACTGTGGAGGGTGTCAGGGAGCGGGAGCTGGCAGGTTCCTGGAACGGACATATTACCTTGGAACCGATCAGTGTGTAGAGCCACTCACACACACACACACACACACACACACACACACACACACACACACACACACCCACACACACACACACACACACACACACACACTCACACACACACACTCTCACACACACACACTCTCACACACACACACACTCACACACACACACACACACACAAACACACACATATTACCTTGGAACCGATCAGTGTGTAGAGCCACTCGCACACACACACACACACACACACACACACACACACACACACACACACACACAAGCGCACACACACACATATTACCTTGGAACCGATCAGTGTGTAGAGCCACTGGACCGTCTCGTTGTGACCTATGACCCCGTTCATCCCGTCCACGTACAGCATGATCTGACCCAGAGCTGGAGGGGGGGGTCAAAGGTTAAAGGTTATTATGACTTTAGGGATTATGATGACACATGTATTGTGTGTGCGTGTGCGTGTGTGTGTGCGTGTGTGTGTGTGATTATGATGACACATGTATTGCATACACAACATAGACAATATGTATCACTCACTCGTATCGCTCTGCAATGTAAAAAAAAATACATATTTACACGCTGACTTGAATACATGTTTATACTCATGTAAACACACAGAAAGATGTACTATAATGGAGGGGGAATGGGGTTTAAGGGTAATATGACTTTAGGGATTATGATGACACATGTATTGCATACACAACATCACTCACACGTATCGCTCTGCAATGTAAGAAAATATGTTTTGTATATTGTGTGATATTTTATGTTTAAGTGTCAGGAACACAGACTTAAATACATATTTACACTCTGACTTGAATACATGTTTATACTCATGCAAACACACAGAAAGAAGAACTATCTTTCTTGAAGTGTCAATGTACCAAAATATAGCAAGGATAAGAGGCCTTCTATCTAAACCAGACCTGGAAAAGCTTATCCATGCTTTTGTATTAAATAGACTCGATTACTGCAGCGGGCAAAATGCAGCTGCAAGGGTTCTCACAAAATCCCAAAAATATGACCACATCACACCAGTTCTCAGATCTTTGCACTGGCTTTCACTGTGCAAGATAATTTAAAATGAATGTATTGGTCTACAAAATCCTAAATAGTTTGGGCCCAAAATACCTCCTAGATCTTCTTACTCCCTATCAACCATGAAGAACCCTTAGGTCGTCTGGAAAGGGACTGCTAACTGTTTATAGAGACCTAAGACAAAACATGGTAAAGCATCATTCAAATATTTTGCTTCTTATTCCTGGAACAAACCCCGAGAAACACTTACAGTAGATGTGCCCCAAATGTTGCTACTTTTAAATCAAGGCTCAAAACTTTCTTGTTTTATCAAGCCTATGACCACTTATTTGATTCACTGATTTGCTTGCTACAGGAGCACCTGTCTAAACTGTGAGTTGTGGCACCTATATTCCATGATTATGTCCTTCCAGTACTTTCTTATCGTATCTTATATGTTTATGTTTATCATCTTCTTTTTACACGTTTCATTTTACTCTTATTTTTTATCATTTTAATTATTTATTGTCTTTCCTGCTATTGTTGACGCAAAGCACATTGAGTAGCACATGTGCATGAAATGCGCTGTAGAAATAAAATTGCCTTGCCTTGCCTAGATTTGTAAAACCTGGGCCGTTAAACATGTTTCCAGTCTTGAATCCGAGTAACCAAGAGATGGCGCCATTTCACTTTATTCAGCAGCACGTTGTAGGCTATGTGGTAAGTCATGCATTACGTTCACAGATAACACACATATAAATCCTCACCCACAGACACCCCCCCCCCCACACACACACACACACACACACACACACAGACCCACCCACCCACACACAAACGCACAGTTTAGTTGTATGTGTTTAGCCGTGTAGACTGACACACTGACTCACACATAGTAAAGCTCACAGGAGAAGTCATTCCACTAACAGGCCATCAGGGAATATCATCTTACATGTACACACTGAAACTAAATCAATCAAACTTAAAATAGCCTCCCCCAATTTAAGTACTACTGGCCCCGAGAAACTTATGTTTTAGTTATTTATTTATATATATAAAAAGTATGTTTCTGATGACGTAATTGAAAAAAGTTACCTTCATAAAGAACAACACGCATTGTGAAAACACAGAAATCTGCTGTCTGGCCAGAAATATGGCTGTTTGGTGCAAAGGCTTTATGCCTGAGGTGAGGTCAGATGGGACACTTGAGTGTGTGGAAGCCGTAAAAGAAAACTGCAGCGTTTGATACCATTTGATAGAGACTCATAAGTCAGAGAAAGAGCGGCAGATAATAGTGCTAAATGCATAGAGAGAGCTAACAAAGAGCTATCGCTAACACTAATGGCTACTCAGCAGACCATAGTGTCCAGTTGCAGCACTTTCAAAGCCTTTCAATATTTAATGATCATTCATATATAATCCTTTTGTCTACAATGTCCTCCCTTCAACCTTCCATGCCAGTGGAAACACACACACACACACACACACACACACACACACACACACACACACACACACACACACACACACACACACACAGACACACACACACACACAGACACAGACATACACACACATACACAGACACACACACACACACACACACACATACACACACATAGACAGACAGACAGACACACATACACATAGACAGACAGACAGACAGACACACACACACACACACACACACACACACACACACATTAAATACACACACACACACACACACTCACACATCCTTCATGTTCTGCAAACCCACATCAAAGCTATATCTTGCAGTACTAAATGTAAATGCCAAAATCACTCAGCAGTTGTGTCAAAGACATACTCCTGGAGACTTTCATTCCCCTTGAACAGAAAACTACCCCCTTCTTCGGCAAACTGAGCAGCTATGTGTGTGATTCTGTGTGTGTGTATGCATGTGTCTTAGTGCACTACCGTATGTGTGTCTGTGTGTGTCTGTGCTGGGGTGTGGATGTAGTATGCTTCTGTATGTGTGTGTGTGCAGGACCACACGTTTACCTGTGGGTATATTCCCCTATTCTACCGGTGCTAGGTCCACTCAGGGGACCACTAGACCCCCTGCACCCCCCCCCCCCCCCCCCCAGCACTCTGTTCCCAGCTGTGCTTATGTTCCAACGTTAACACTGGGCTGGATTATTATGAGAAGCTCCGAGGGCCATTTCTGCACCTCGCCTTCTCGCCACGCGCCCTCCCTCATGTGGTCCTGATCGCTCTATTCTTCTCCCTCTCCCCCCCCCCTTTCCCTTAATTTCATTTTTCACGATACTTTCCTTACAACTGCTCAACACGCCGCGCAGTCTGATCGCTTGTCGCCCGCGTTTCCCCGAGTCTTAAATGCTTAAGATGCGTCGTCGCTGTGAAAACACTCACGGCCGCGTAATCATTCGCACATGTCTGAGGCCGACAAGTGACATAAACGATCGGAATTTCTGACTTGATATATTTCAAACTCCGAAAGTGGAATTTTACCCCAATGGGTACATGAGAGTCCCGGTAGAGCCTATGCAAACTAATACGGGGTCAGAGGTTAAGCCTGTTGCCGTGAACAGAAAAAAAAAAAAACTATGAGATCAGACCCTTGCAAATGACACTTCAGAGACACCCAGCCCTTTTCAGAAGAATAATTAATAGCCAATCGTCAGACCTGCTAATAACAAACACACACTGAGCGTAATTGCATTTAGCCAAGGTCCATTAGGACCGGTGTCTGTTTGGATAATGTAATAGCATATAAACACAGATGTAGGCCAGTTCAGAAAGCACTGGAACAGCTTTGCAGAATGAGTATTTATGGTTTCTTTTTTTCTCTGTTTTAGTTTAGTGTGTGTGTGTGTGTGTGTGTGTGTGTGTGTGTGTGTGTGTGTGTGTGTGTGTGTGTGTGTGTGTGTGTGTGTGTGTGTGTGTGTGTGTGTGTGTGTGTGTGTGTGTGTGTGTGTGTGTGTGTGCCTTGCTTTTGTATGTCTGTGTGCTGGCACTGAAGTTGAACCATAACATTGTATTTCTGTTTTGCTCAATAAGGATTTAAGCATATCATAAAAATGTGTGTGTGTGTGTGTGTGTGTGTGTTTATGTGTGTATGTGTGTGCTTTTCTAACAAATGGCAATACATTTACAGCCATCCATATAACTGAACACCTTTTTCCACCTGTTAGTTAAAAGTGCTTAAGTGTGGAATGTGCAAAACTACAAAAATTACACCCTCCATCTTCAACTTCTCTTTGATCTAACAAGACACCTTTTCAATCCTCAACTATTCTAAACAACGGTGAAGTAGTGAATTTCAGAAAGTGAAAGCTCTCTCCTCGTCTCCTGGTCATGAGTTGAGCTAAGCACCCAGTTCCAGGTTCTGTAATAAGTTCCATTGTCAGACATTGGTACCAACATGATATAATTACATCCAGTACCAGTCAAAAGTTTGGACACACCTTCTCATTTTTTGAGAAGTGTTTTCTTCACTTTTATCATTTTCTACATTGTTGATTAATACTGAAGACATTTAAACTACGAAAGAACACATATAGAATGATGTACAAAACAAAAAAAGTGTTATCTACCATAAAATAAATAAATAATAAAAGTAAAGAAAAAACTTCTCAAAAAATGAGACACCAAACGTAGTTTAAATGTCTTCAGTATTAATTTACAATGTATAAAATAATAAAAGTGAAGAAAACTAATTAGAAGGTGTGTCCAAACTTTTTACTGGTACTGTATGTCAGACGTAAACAAGGTTTGTGTGTGTGTGTGTGTGTGTGTGTGTGTGTGTGTGTGTGTGGTGCACAGGCAGTGACTGTGTTGAAGGAGCCCCACCTCTGAGGATGTAGTTCTGGTAGTTCTGGTCGGCCTCCGCCCCCACCTTAATCAGGCAGGTCAGACCCTCAGCCATCACAAACTCATGCACCAGGTCCTTGTCATCCTGCAATAGAGAACAAGAGAACACACACACACACACACACACACACACACACACACACACACACATACACACACACACACACATACACACACACACACACACACACACACACACACACACACACACACACACACATACACACACACACACACACACACACACACACACACACACACACACACATATACACACACACACACACACACATATAGCACACACACATACACCAAGACATGTGAACATATAGACACACAAACAGATCTGAGTCAGCACAAGATTCATTCTAGAACCGATACTGTTTTTGAAGGCATTTTTAGACTTAAATATTTTAATTATGTGAGAGAGTTTCTGTGAGAGTACTAGTGATAATATAATGAGACTGAAAAGAGAAGTACACACTATTTGCCTGATAAATGACAGACATTTCTGAAAAGGCAAAGAATTACTCTGATGCAATGCAATGCAATAAATAGTAATGATTTTGTCATTGTGTTAGCTCTACAAAAGCACCAGAGGGGGGCAGTAGTTAGTTCGATACATTACATCAAAGAGACACTATCAAACAGTTTTAGCACTTTTTGAAATATGTTTTATTGGCAACAAGTACTGGTATCATCTTCAAAATCATTTCAATGGTATATGGTCATGTGAAGGACAGATAACCACACTTATCATTCCAACTAGTCACCTAGGTTACGCACTATGTTCTTCTGTGGCCGAGGTTGGACTAACCCAAAAAAGGGTTTCCCATCACGGCATCGCTAGCTTTATCGCCAAAAGATCAGAGTAAGCATGCTAGCGAGCCTCTTATCAATGCCAACTGTACTGTTGCTGGTGTTTGTAAGGTTTTTGCATCTCTTTTCAGGAGTTAGATTGACCAAAACTCCTTTGTGCTGCTTTAACTGTCATCAGTCTTTTTTTACTACATTCCTTTTACTTACATGATGTTATTGCTGAGGTCTTATAGAATAAATAATCAGATATTCCATTTGTTTTTAGTAAAGGGAAATGTACAAAAACATCAAGGCATGTCAGACAACTTAGAAAAGTCTAAAAGCCATTGGACTGTATTAACAACAGTACTGTATCTCTCATAGGCTACAAGACATCTGTCAGTGTGTACATTTTATAGACTTCCTGATGCTGGTTGCGTCCTAATCAATGTGTACCAACCGTATCTCGTCAGTGAAAATGCAAAGAGCTATTGTTTCTCGGGTGACATCTGTGGTTAAAAATAGACGGTCTCTCTTTTTGCTGACTGTTTGAAACACTCCTAAGGCGCAAGGGAGCTCTTTCCCCTATGACGTGACGTTTTCTTCACCTTAAAGTAACACTATGCAACAATTTGACACTTTTTTGAGGTATGTTTTTTATAGGCAAATTAATTTTGATAGCATATGGTCATGTGAAGGACAGATAAACACCTGTGTCTTCCCCAATAGCCATCCAGGATATGCCCTATTTAGTTCTGTGTAACGGGCTGGTACACCCTGCAGTAATGGAAGTAAAGCTTTCACACGCATGACATTGCTAGCTAAACTGCCAAAATACACCAGTTAGTGTGTTGGCAAGCTTCTTTCAGTGTCAGCTGGGCTGTTGGTGGAGTTTGCAAGGTTTTTGCATGCCTTTAATTTAGTTAGCTTACTAGTTTTGGAACAGAACTCCGTATTGCTGCTTTAATATGTGACAGGCTATTCACCAGTTAAGCTGGAAATGCAACCAATATGTCTGGCCAACTAGAAACAACTAAAGCTTCTGTGTTGACCTGTCCACACTAAGCACATATTATGCAAATCAGGGATGACTTTATGACTATGTAATTAAATGATTTGTGAATATAGAGGAACACATCAAGGCACAGCTCTCTAGAAGCCGTGAAAAGGTCAAAGGGTATTGTAACAACAGTGTCAGACAGACGAGAGGACGGCCTTTAAAGTCTGGCTGCTGAGTGGGAACAGAGAAAGGAGAGTGCAGCTTTGGCTACTGTGCTCCAAAATACAGCTCTCTCTCTCTCTCTCTCTCTCTCTCTCTCTCTCTCTCTCTCTCTCTCTCTCTCTCTCTCTCTCTCTTCCTTTGTCTCTCTTTGTCTGTCTATCTGTCTCTCTATTTTTCTCTCTGTGTCTCACAGTCCACGTGGAACTGCCTGTCGTCACGGAAACACACAGCTGCCACGGCGACCAGCTCTGGCAGGAAAGGAGTGTGGCCTGCTGTGCTGTTCTACAACTATAACTACAGCTGCTATTACTGCCATCACAACACTACTGAGTTTATACATCCAACTTCTACTACTACTACTGCTACTGCTGCTACTACTACTGCTACTACTGCTGCTTCTACTACAGCCATCACTACACTACTGAGTTTATATGAACTACTACTACTACTGCTACTACTGCTGCT
>NC_137918.1:14426083-14428583 GCF_963457725.1 Sprattus sprattus | reverse complement strand
TAGGAGTCCTCCTGATTCTATCAATACATGCTCAGGGCTGTTGATATATCGCTAATTTTTAAGGATGTAATGTTTAGTACTTGGTACATGGTATCACTCATTTTTAAGATTGATGGGGTGTGCAATAAGAATACTTATCCGACCGCAGACCGGCTAGAACGTCAATGCGCGGCTGGCATGACGTTAAGTTAAAGGATTGTTAAAGTTAAAGGATTGTCAGGTTTATTTGTCACTGATAGTTCTCGGTGAATGAATGACTACAACAATAATTACTCTGTATTGGCACAAAAGTCTGTAGCGCTCACAAGGCAAGACAGAACATCGGAGATGCTACGGGGTGGTATTTACAAAGACGGGGAATCGGATGTGATGCTTTTAGCATCTGATGACAGGAAGTCTATCCAGTCCAATGCTTCTCCTCAGCTGAGTGCCAGTGATTGTCATTGACAGGAGAAGCCCCTCTAAGACCTCTTGCCCTTTATCCTTTAATCTCAGCCACACCATCCACCGGTGATGGTGTGATACACACACACACACACACACACACACACACAAACACACACACACACACACTCACACACACACACACACACACACACACAGACGCAGACGCACACACAGACACACACACACACACACACACACACACACACAGACACACACACACACACACACACAGACACACACACACAAACACACAGACAAACACACACACACACACACACACTCACACTCACACACACACAACCTGCGATGCCTCTCTGCTAGTGATGCACCACTGACAGCAGGGTTCAGATTGACCTCACAAAGGGCAGTGCCGTGCTGTTCCACCAGACAGCGACACCCATACTACCCACAATCCTCCCTGCTGCTGCTAAGGTGACGAGAGTATTCCGAGAGACAGCGGGTCTCTGATGCCAGGGAGATACCAGGGAGAACTGAGTGATGGGATCAGCTGTCGACCAGGGCTCCGTGCCATGCCCACCTAAAGCCAGGCTCAGTTGCCACCCAAAAGAGCTGTGGTTGCTAAGGTATGACTGAGGCACTGGGATGCTCTCACTTAAAGCCTGTCCGGCCCCAAAAAGCCCTCCGCTCACATTCCACCCAGGGCAGGCTAATCTTCAGTGACCCACCGTTCCAAAAACAACAGACCTAAAGGGCACAGACAGGGCCAGCCTCAGGGACAGGGGGTCTGCACACACACACCGGACACACACACACACACACACACACACACACACACACCTGGAGGGCACAGCCAGGGCCAGCCTCGGGGACAGGGGGTATGCAGAAAACTCCCCGATCCTGGAGGGAGGGAGGTGGGCGCAGTGGGGGGGAGTAGGGTGGCAGGGGGGGGGAGGAGGTTGGCAGGGGGGGGGGGGGGGGTGGCAGGGGGTGATCCATGTCTGAGCAGCAGCTGGTGAGGCTAGGGGGGGCTGGCGGCTCGTCCCTGGAGCTCCGTTGGAGCTGTGCTTACTCATGCTTTTTGGGATTAAGCCCAGCCCAAACACAGACCCCCGCCTCCACCACCCCCACTCTGCCCAACCCAACCACCCCCCCCCCCCCCCTCTAGAATTACAGAATGACTCAAACGCAGAAGACCACAGAAGACATTCGGTCCAGCAGTTCTCCTGCAGTGGCAGCTACATTATCCAGCCCTAAAAATAGAAGTGAGATTCAGATACAAGTGTTCAGATGTACTCTGTGGCTTCGAGGGTGTTGGGTTTGGGACCTTCCCCAGCCAGAAAGACCTCTGTGTGTGTGTGTGTGTGTGTGTCTGTGTGTGTGTGTGCGCATGCGTGTGTGCGTGTATGTGTGCGTGTATGTGTGCGTGTGTGTGTGCGTGTGTGTGTGTGTGTGTGCGTGTGCGTGTGTGCGTGTGTGTGTGTCTGGCGTGTGTGTGTGTGTGCGTGTGCGTGTGTGCGTGCGTGCGTGTGCGTGTGCGTGCGTGTGCGGGCGCGCGCGCGTGCGTGCGTAGGTGGTGCGTGTGCAATTTTGTGGTTTGTGTACGTGAGTGTGTACTGTGTATATGTACAGTACAGTTTGTGGGTGTGTGTATCTGAGTGAGTGGGTGTCCCTGCATGTGTGCACGAGTATCAGTTCAACTAAGATCTATACCAGCTGTAGAAAAGGTCAACCGTTTCTTTTTTACAGAGACCAATGGGATGTTGAGCAAAGCATTAAAAAAAAAGCAAAGGAGCTGCAATTAGTCTTACGTGACAAGATGCAAACGCAAGTGGTCCGTGAACCGGCTAGAGGTGAAAGCTTTACAGAACCTGAACAGAAACAGAACCTCAAACAGTGCCGGATCACAGCCAGCCCCGTGCCAGATATGGGCCACAACCGGGTCAGTAACTGCTCAGATTCTGGGGTCCCATATGTTGCAAGAGACACCTCTCAAATCAGAGCTTCCCATACCTGCAGCTGTATGAAGAATGGTGACGAGAGTGGAGGTAAAAATGATTTAATGAAAAAGCAAAACAACAACAAGAATGCCACA
>NC_137918.1:14411083-14413583 GCF_963457725.1 Sprattus sprattus | reverse complement strand
ATTCACCAAGTACCAGGAGTACAAGGAATTTCTCTTGGTGCAGATGTAAACATAAAATTAAATCCATTAAAAAATATACCGTATGTTTATACTATCTAAAAACATAAAATAGACTATCCACAAACAAACTGCAAGTAAAACGATGAGAAATGCAACAAGTTAAAGTGCACATGTGCTGTGACTACAGTGGAGGAAGGTGGGAAAAGGTCTAATTGCTCCCTCTTCGTGCGTCCTTCCTTATTCTTTCAAGGATTAGACTTTCCTAATAACTTTTAAACAGATACATTTGGAACAAACACATACCCTCTATCTGTCACACTGTCACACAACAGTCCAATGCCTGAGAGTAAAGAGGAATAGAGAAGATGAGGAGAGGAGAGGGAGAGAAGAGAGGAATATAGAAGATGAGGAGAGGAGAGGGAGAGAAGAGAGGAATAGAGAGGACGAGGAGAGAAGAGAGGAATAGAGAGGACGAGGAGAGGAGAGGAGAGAAGAGAGGAATAGAGAGGACGAGGAGAGAAGAGAGGAATAGAGAGGACGAGGAGAGGAGAGGGAGAGAAGAGAGGAATAGAGAGGACGAGGAGAGGAGAGGAGAGAAGAGAGACATAGAGAGGACGAGGAGAGAAGAGAGGAATAGAGAGGACGAGGAGAGGAGAGGAGAGAAGAGAGGAATAGAGAGGACGAGGAGAGGAGAGGTTGAGAAGAGAGGAATAGAGAGGACGAGGAGAGAGGAGAGGAGAGAAGAGAGGAATAGAGAAGATGAAGAGAGTGAGCGTAAACACACATCAACTCTACTCCATCTCTTTTAACAAGCGTCTCTAAAGGGAAGTTATGACATCATACTCCAATCTCTTCCCCACGCGCTTCGCTGAGTGCCTATCCAGGTTTGTTTTTTGGAAACTCAGGGAGTGTGTGTTCCCCATCAGGACTCTCCTCCCTTCTCTCTCTCTCTCTGTCTGTCACTCTCTCTCTCTCTATCTCTCCCTCTTCTCTCTCGCTCTCTCTCTCTCTTTCTCTCTCTGTCGCTCTCTGTTGCTCTCTCTATATATATATCTCCCTCTCTCTCTCTCTCTCCCTCTGTATCTGCTGCTCTCTCTCTCTGTCTCTTTCTCTTGTTCTCCCTCTTCTCTCTCGCTCTCTCTCTCTCGCTCTCTGTTGCTCTCTCTATATATATCTCTCCCTCTCTCTCTCTCTCTCTCTCTCTCTCTCTATCTGCCTCTCTCTCTCTCTCTCTTGTTTTCCCTCTCTCTCTCTCTCTCTCTCTCTCTCTGAAAAACCGCCTGTCCTCCCGTCCTCCCGTCCTCTCCTCCGATCACATCCCCATGCCTCCAGACATGCCTTAAACCAATCAACCGGTACCGGGTTGGCGTACAGAGGAGCACACACACACACACACACACACACACACACACACACACACACACACACACACACAGAGGAGCACGTGGCAGCAGCACGTCTTCGGCATGACAGCTGAGCAACCGCCACTGAGGCACAATGGGACCTGGGGGGGTCATATGTACACACACACACACACACACACAATGAACAGCCACATACACACAAATGTCACAGCCACACACACACCAACAAAAACACCAAACTTCACAACACTTTCTTCGATTGCACCGTACACACGTACCCTGGGTGTCTTTTATCACACTTTTACAACCGAGCAAAATTCACACCTGTTTCTCTCTCTCCAACTTCAAAAAAAGATTCTGTGTGTTTGTGTGTGTATGTGTGTGTGTGTTTATGTGTGTGTGTGTGTGTGTGTGTGTGTGTGTATGTGTGGGGGGGGGGGGGGGGGGGGCGTTCATGTTGATCGAACAAACAAACAAAGGAATGAGTGAACGACTGAACAGAGAATGGCCAAGGGGGGAACGGTTCCATACGCAGAGAGGGAAAGAGGTCACAGTGGACACGGTGTAGCAGACTGATGTCAATAACATGCAAACAGCTGACTGACTGCCACCCAGCTGCTGGATGCATCGGTGGAAGGGTCAGTCACACACACACACACACACACACACACACACACACACACACACTGCTGGATGCATCGGTGGAAGGGTCTCCATGGCGCACTGGTGAGGTGTTTCATCTAGAGCAGCTGGGACCGCTGATGCCGTTGCTGCTGCTACAGTGGTGTAGTTCCAGGGTATACGCAGGTATATGGAGTATACTAGGGCTGCAACTAACGATTATTTTGGTAATCGATTAATCTATCGACTTTTTTTTCGATTTAATCGACTAATATAACGATTATTTCCATACATTTCAAAAATGATTCAAAATGTTGGAATTTGAATTTCTCTGTTAGCGCCTGCAAAAAAAAAAAAAATGTTTAAATATATATATTATATGACGCGTCGACGATACAAATCCACGTCGTCCATTTTTCAAAATCGACGTCGTCGTCGATTTCGTCGACTAATCGTTGCAGCTCTAGAGTATACCCACTTATTTTCCAGTCAGCATTGCGTACACCCACTTTTCC
>NC_137918.1:14401083-14403583 GCF_963457725.1 Sprattus sprattus | reverse complement strand
CACAGACAAGGGCCCCAGGGGGCCTCCAAACACGACAAGGAGATGATGAAGGCCAGTGACCCTGATGAACCTGGAGAGATGTCTACTCGACGCGCGACACACAGCAAACCCAACAGGGTCTGCCACAGTAACACACACAATCACACACACACAAGAAAGCCAACAGTGACAACAGTGTCTGCCACAGTGACACACACAATCACACACACAAGAGAGCCAACAGTGACATCAGCCTGCCAACACACAACAAACCTCCAAAACAATGGCTCTAAAGGAGATTTAGTTTCTCTCAGTTTGGTCGCCCTGGCCAGTAAACACCATGGCTGTGTGTGTGTGTGTGTGGGTGTGTGTGTGTGCGTGTGTGTGTGTGTGTGTGTGTGTGAGTGCGCGTGTGTGTGTGTGTGTAAACATCCTTCCATGACTAGCCCAGAGGATTAGACAGGGGGCAGAGTGCCCACAGCACCTCACTTAATGCCCATCCTCATCAGTATTCATCTCACACAGGTGAGAGGCTGAAGTGCTGACAGGTCCCCATTTCAGGAACCATCAGCCTGGATTCTACTCCTGCCCTCCCTCCCTTACCCTTCCCTCTCCTCCTTATTCTCCTCTCCCCGCTCCTTCCAGCTCCTTTGCTCCCTCTTCTTTCCTCCTCTCTTCTCCTCTGTTCTTCGTCCTTGCCTTGTCCTTTTTTGTCTCCATTCGTCTCCTTTCTTTGTCCCCTCTCTCCTCCCTCCCACCCCTCTCTTCTCCCTACCCTACTCTCTCTCTTCACCCCTCTTCTCCCCTCCCTACCCTACCCACACTACTCACTCCCCTCTCTTCTCTTCTAGCCTCCCCTCAACTCCCACTCCTTCCTATCCTCCCTTCTCCTCAACTCCCCCCTCCACTCCTCTCTACTCCCCTCCATCCCCTCTCTTTGCTGCTCCTCCTGGATCCTTACTGATGTGAAATGGCCACGAATACATATCGCAGACACACACACAGACACACACACACACACACACACACACACACACAAATACATACACACTCACACACACACACACATACACACACACACACACACACACAATCAATGGTGCAGAAATACAGTGCATTAGAGCTGCTCACAGCCCCAGGTGAATCAAATGGAGATAAGTCTCCTGTATAAGATGCTATCAGAAATGTTCCGATAGTGAGTGTGGAGGTGTGTGTGTATGTGTGTTTGTGTGTCTGTGTGTTCATATAGGTTTGTGTTTGTGTGTGTTTACCTGTGGGTGAGTATATTCGTATGTGAATGTGTGTGTATGTGTGCATAATTGTGTGTGTGCACATTTGTGTGTGGGTGCACTGGTGTGTGTGTGTGTGTGTGTGTGTGTGTGTGTGTGTGTGTGTGTGTGTGTGTGTGTGTGCGTGTGTGTGTTTGTGTGTTTGTGTGTGTGTGAGTGTGGGTGCATACTTGTGTGTGGGTGCATGTGTGTTCTGGCTTGTCCTTCGGCTAGAAAAATGCTTATTTTCTCCCCAAACTCTTTATTTTCTTTTGAATTCTTCCAAGACGATTGTTTTTGGTTTGGTGTTTGTTTGTGCGTGTGTGTGTAGGTGAGGGAGAGAGAAAGAAAGAAGGAGATAGAGAAAGACAGAAAGACAGGGAGAGAGAACCAAACAATCAAACAAAACTCAACAAAACAACAATGAGGGAAGTGGCAGTTTTCTGTGACACAGGTCTAATTAGCGGTCTCCTGGGCTGAGCTGCTACGTGGACACACACACACACACACACACACACACACACACACACTGCTACGTGCTACGAGCTGCTACGTGGACACGAGGGATAGAGAGAGCGCTCCAGAGTCCCAACAGATCCAGGGGGCGGGGGCAGAGGTCACCAAAGGTCATCCCAAACAGCCGAATACACAATTTAAGGCAGGGATTGGGTGGGGTGGAGTGTGTGTGGTAGGCCATTGCCTGGATGAGGGGGTGGGGGGGGGTGGGGGGTAGGGTTTCCTCTTTCACTTGCTATTGCATAATTGGTGGGATAAATATCCTTCTCAGATTTTCAAACCTGCTGAGCAACCCGCCACTCCACTGTATGGAGTAAAGCAGATCGAGGCTTTGGGGATTTTTCATTTATGAAGGATCAGTAGTGTGCTTACGGGTTCCTCTTAATCTGGGGTCTTGCAATGGAATGCAACATGCTGATTTGTTTGAGAAAAAAAAAAAACGAAACAACAAAAACAACAAGAAAGTACTCGTGTGTGTGTCGTGAGTGTGTGTGTGTGTCGTGAGTGTGTGTGTGTGTGTGTGTGTGTGTGTGTGTCGTGAGCGCATGCGAACAGCAGGCGAATAAAGGGTCTTAAATGTTAGTGTGTCAACAGCACATCACGAACAATCTCTCCCCGCCAGCTATCGCTGAATCCTAATCTCACCCAATCAAAATGCAGATCTTAATCCCACGGTTGGTCGGTGGCCCTGATGGCGACCAATCGAGCGGGGGCACGGGCCTCCGCCGCGGCCGCCC
>NC_137918.1:14388583-14393583 GCF_963457725.1 Sprattus sprattus | reverse complement strand
GTCAGAGCCAGCGGGTGGACATGGACCTCGACTCGACTCGACTCGACTCGTGACGTGTGTATTTCAAGAGCAGAATGGTGCGGTATTTTCAAGTCCCAGCAATGCCGCCGCTGACGTCAAGAACATAAAATCACACCTCCTCCGGAAAAATATATCACAGGCGCTGTGAGACCGCTGAGGTCAATCTCTTTACTGACTTACTGACTCAAAGAACCCTGAGGGTCGTAGCATTTGCTCTCAGGTGGCCGATAACACACACACACACACACACACACACACACACACACACACACACCGATAAACGGTCAAATCTTGAGTATTTGCGTTTAATGCTTGAGGCCGAGGGCCCAAGAGATTTATAACTGTACAGATAAAGAAGACGGGAAAGATATGTCTCAAGACTAGCGAACTCTCCAATCTTGGTGAACTAGAAGACCATCCAAAGACTAACAAACAAACGCTGAAAGTGTTTGTTCTCAATTGGCCATCAAACTGTCAATTCTTGTGTTTGCAACTGTCAATTCTGAGTGTTTGCATTTAAAGGTGCAAGGGCCTGAGAGAACTTTACAGCCATATTAGACCTTTTTTAAAGTATTTGTAAGACACTGTATGAGTGAGAGCAGTGGTGTAGTCCAGGGTTTACGCAGGTATACGGAGTATACCCACTTATTTTTCAGTCAGAATTGAGTATACCCACTTCTCAAAACAGGGCGTTTATCCTTTGCTGTGTGGGCTGCTTAAAAAAAAAGAAGAGTATACCCACTTCTCCAGGGACGACTACACCACTTAGTGAGAGGTGTTGAACCTGAGAGACTGAACGGAGGACAGTGAGGCTTGGGAGATGGGGCGGCTGACAGGGCTTGGGGTAGCAGGTGGGCGGAGGAGAACACCACCTCCAGTGTTCCTCTCAGACAACCACACACACACACACACACACACACACACACACACACACACACACACAGGAGAACACCACCTCCAGCGTTCCTCTCAGACAACCACACTCTCTGTCTGCTTCCATTGTGTGGCGCCAAGGAAATAATACTATATGAATAATGCAGCCAAGAAACTTGCTGACTTTGTCAATGCTTTGTCCTCCAAAGTTAAAATCAAAATGTCTCCCCTCCAAAGATAGGAGAGGAAGAGCGGGAAAACGACCCTCTGTGGGTTTTGGGATTCCAAATGTTTCATATTTTTAGTAAACTCAACCCTCTGCAGACATCTGGATCCAGCGGGCTAGGTTTCCGATTTTTCAAGAAAGAGGAGTGTAAGGTGTGAAAACCTATTTTCTCACATGTGAGCGGCTCAGCCGAAATAAGCTCAAAAGCAACTATATGCCACAAAACCAGTTTGGGTCCTAATGAGTAAACCATCCTGACATTTTCCTAAAACAGGTTGTGGTCTCCTCATAAAAAACATCCTGCTTGTTTTCTCCTCAGTCCAGATGAGTCCTCGGTCCAGCACCCCCCCCCCCCCCCCTCTCTCTCTCCCTTTCATTCTCTCGCTCTCTTTCTCTCTTTCTCTGTCTGTCTGTCGCTCGCTCTCTCTCTCTCTCTCTGTGCACCTGCCCATCTGTCCGGGAGAACGCACAGCACGCGCATAAATCAGCACCTGTGAGTCTAAGGGGGGGGGGGGGGGGGGGCTGCGCCATGCTCCCACCTTCCTCTGCCACATTCGCCACTGTACATACGCAGGAAGCCTGCTAAGGTCATTTCCCCCCGTGATGCGCCTGGATTCATATCTGACACATTCCACAGGGGTGACTCTATGAGACTCAGGTGTGTGTGGGGGGGGGGGGGGGGGGGATACAGAGAGGGGGGGCACTAGACAAACTCACACGCCAAACATTTGTACTGTATGCGTGTGTGAGCCTGTGTGTGTACTGGTACATGCACACATACAGGCTCACACACTCATACAGTAAATGTTTAAGGATGCACTACGAGGGACAGGGATAGAACAGGAGCATTCAACAAGCTTTTCACATAATTGTCGACAATGGTTAATTACCCACTACTTGTGAGCCAACTGTCAACTTCCTGTAGACCATTTCCTGACCCATCTGCACCTATCTGCACCTATTTGTGTTCTCCATTCTCAGCACAATATCTACTGATGATGTGTTGATGTTTATGATGGCCAGTCAAAACAGACAGGGACAGACATGTCTCTCAGGGGTCTCAGAGTCAGTACGTTTACATGATGGTATTCATCCGATAATGGCTTTAGTCTGAGTTTGCTATCCATGGGGGTTACATGCGCGCGTTCTCCGATAAACAACCAACTCCGATTGATCAAAAAATCGAATGTTGGTGGTTACATGAAATGGATCTTCGATTTAAATCGGATAAAGCTAGAAATTCGTATATGTAACCGCAGTGACACTATCCCAATAGAAACAACTAATCACAGAAGAAAAAGGTAAGTCTCGAAAAAGGAGCCACGTCATACATTTAAATTGTTGTTGCTGTTATGAAGTGAAGCAGTGGGGTGAATAGGGGTTCAGCCTGAGGTTCCGAGGTGATCACGTGGGGCAATGACATCATCAGATTAGAGCGGGTTGCGTGAATCCGTGCTCACGAACACCAGCCCGCGAACAGATTCAAATCTACTCACTTTTGACCCCCGATTCGAATCGTTGCAGATACCGTGTGCGGATAGAGTGTGTTCGTTCTTACGATAGGGCTATCTGACGAAGTTTCATTTCGGACGCAGACAAATTAGACTCCGTGTGCATGATACCGTGTGCGGATGGAGTGTGTTCATTCTTACGATAGGGCTATCTAACGAAGTTTCATTTCGGTCGCAGACAAACTAGACTCCGTGTGCAGATAGAGTGTGTTCGTTCTTACGATACGGCTATCTGACGAAGTTTCATTTT
Source organism: Sprattus sprattus (assembly GCF_963457725.1). Classification (NCBI taxonomy): domain Eukaryota; kingdom Metazoa; phylum Chordata; class Actinopteri; order Clupeiformes; family Clupeidae; genus Sprattus; species Sprattus sprattus. The sequence goes on along the minus strand of NC_137918.1, from coordinate 14,390,702 downwards.
GGACGCAGACAAACTAGACTCCGTGTTCGGATAGAGTGTGTTCGTTCTTACGATAGGGCTATCTGACGAAGTTTAATTTTGGACGCAGACAAACTAGACTCAGTGTGCGGATAGAGTGTGTTTGTTCTTACAATAGGGCTATCTGACGAAGTTTCATTTCGGACGCAGACAAACTAGACTCAGTGTGCGGATAGAGTGTGTTCGTTCTTACGATAGGGCTATCTGACGAAGATTCATTTTGGACACAGACAAACTAGACTCAGTGTGCGGATAGAGTGTGTTCGTTCTTACGATAGGGCTATCTGACGAAGTTTCATTTCGGACGCAGACAAACTAGACTCCGTGTGCGGATAGAGTGTGTTCGTTCTTACGATAGGGCTATCTGACGAAGTTTCATTTCGGACGCAGACAAACTAGACTCCGTGTGCGGATAGAGTGTGTTCGTTCTTACGATAGGGCTATCTGACGAAGTTTCATTTCGGACGCAGACAAACTAGACTCTGTGTGCGGATAGAGTGTGTTCGTTCTTACGATAGGGCTATCTGACGAAGCTTCATTTCGGACGCAGACAAACTAGACTCTGTGTGCATTGGGCTTTAGACTTACCCAGTCAACACATATTTGTGTTTTCCATTCTCAGCACAATATCTACTGATGATGTGTTGATGTTTATGATGGCCAGCCAAAACAAACAGGGACAGACATGTCTCTCAGGGGGTCTCAGTCTTACCCTGTAGACTCCTCCTGAAAGCCCTCCAGTTCATCCCTCTGCTCCGCCAGTGACGACTCCAGGTCCAGGTACGTGCCATTGTGGGACAACTGCAGGGCACAGTCATCGAGCTGGTGAGAGAGGAAGAGAGCGAAGGAAGAGAGAGAAGGAAGGAGGGAGGGAGAAAACACCCATTAGTCTTCCACTGAAAGTACACATGCACGTTTCTGTTTGCTTTGCTGAATGCCTAATTGCTTTGTAATCAAACAGAGAGAGAGAGAGAAAGAGAGAGAGGTAAAGAGAAGAAGAGAGAGATATAAAGAGAAGAGAAGAGAGATGAGGGAGAGGGAGAGAGGGAAAGAAAAAGAGAAAGAGATAACATGATACAGCAGGTATTTATTTCTTTATTGAGTCCCTGAGCTGAATACTGATATTTAAACCTTAAACAGCTGAGGCCTCAGTCCAAAGAGACCACAAGCAGCACGGGATTATGGGTAGTGTAGTCTCTTTATTGAGTCCCTGAGCTGAATACAGCTGAGGCCTCAGTCCAAAGAGACCACAAGCAGCACAGGATTATGGGTAGTGGACAGGGCAGGGACTTGGAGGGCTGTATTATGGCTACGTAGAGGGCCCTGGTGTGAAGAACATAAACCACCAGAGGAATGCTACAGTTCTCCCTCGTTTTTTTCTTTCTGTCTTTCTTTCTGTCTTTCTTTCTGTCTTTCTTTCTTTCTCTCTTTCTTTCATTTGCCTTCATGTTATTTTCTTTCGGTCTCCGCTCTTCACACCCATTTAAACAATCCCTGGCAGTAAAATAAAACCCGTTTACAGGGTTCCTGGCCCGCGAGAACTACGTGCGAGCAGCGCCGAGCGGTGCGGGCCCGGATTAGTTCTGTGTGGCGTGGTCCTGTTTTCAACATTACGGCGCTGTAAAGGGAATTACCAACCACCACTATAAAGCACACAGAACATGAAACCCAACCCCTGCCGCACCCCCCCCCCCCCCCCCCCCCCACTGGAAAAGCAAACGGGGCCCTTCTATGTGCATGTTCACATGTGGCCCATCTTGTCCACATTAGCGAAAGGCAGGGGCACCTCGCTGCCAACACGCAAACATACTACTAAGAAACAGGAGGGGAAAGTAAATGTAGGATAAAGTAAAAGGGGGGAAAACAACACCCCTAGGGTAATATATCTGTGTGTGTGTGTGTGTGTGTGTGTGTGTGTGTGTGTGTGTGTGTGTGTGTGTGTGTGTGTGTGTATGTGTGTGTGTGTGTGTGTGTGTGTGTGTGTGTGTTTGTGTGTGTGTGTGTGTGTGTCTGTGTGTGTGTGTGTGTGTGTGTGTGTGTGCACGTGTGTGTGTGTGTGTGTGTGTGTGTGTGTGTGTGTGTGTGTGTGTGTGTGTGTGTA
>NC_137918.1:14356083-14383583 GCF_963457725.1 Sprattus sprattus | reverse complement strand
CGCTCCTCTAAAACATCTTCACAGGGTGAGGGAGGGTAAAGGGGTGAGTGGTCAGAGAGAAAGCAGCGGTGCGCTCGGCTCCCGAGAACGAACAAAAGTGTGAGTAAACTCCAGCCTGCAGCCACAAGCTGGGAGCACCAGTGACCTATATTTTACAGATTTTAGCATAACGTCCAATTACAGTCCTCTGCCATTTCTTCTAAAATAACAGAGTGGGAGACCAAAAAAAAACACACAGAACACAGAGACAGTAAGAGAAACGGACAGATGATGGAAAGAAAGAAAGTGAGAGAAAGGAAAAGAGAGCTAGACAAAGGAGAGCATAAGTCAAAACAAGGGAGGAAGGGAAGGAGAGAGGGAGAAATGACACGAAAGTGAAATGGAGAGAGAGAGTGAAAGAGAGAGAGAGCATGCATGAGTGTTTAAGTACAGTGCTGGTGTTAAACTAAATGCGCAAAAACTCTCAAATCGTCAACACCTCTACTCCGTTGCCGAACGCATTCCCCATCACACATCCTCGTCCAGCGCCAGACACCCCCACATAAATCATTACTCTGTCTGAATGGTAAGCCCTATCCCCAAACCTGTTGATCCCCTGAATATGATAGTTTACAACAGCTAATCCCCATCTCTGACACTGATCCATCGTTGACCCCGTCCAGATAGCCTACGACCTCACATGCTAAAGAATGGATGACATAATAACACTCCATGCGTTGTAAATGCGTTCAGTGTCACTGCTTTAATATTTATAGATCATGAATGAGATCTCACGTTTTATGTTTTGCTACCAGCGCTGATAATTTTGTCAATTTATAAAGTGTTTTTTTCTTATCCATGAACATATTAGTAATAATATGCATGTACAGTGCACATAGCCTACCCGAAGACTCCCAAACATTTATTTACCTAAAAGCGTCCTAGCGAATATGACCAGGTGCATAGCAAGACATGAGACTTTATCTTGCTATGAAAATGTACATTTGATAGACACACCGTAACTCATTATTTTTAGTTCAATTATAGTATGTCAATGATTAAAGAGGCATGAATGTGTTGGTTTCATGACCTCTTAAGATGTCAACAAATGCCTGTGTAACAACAGAAGTCGTATCAGACGATTTTTTTTTCAGTGTTCATCAACCCTCCAAAATATTGGTGTTGCCCTATGGGTCATTTCTTTACCGTGCAACTGTTGCTTTTGAAATGAATGGGACGGCTAGCTGAGGATATATTGGGCTCGGCTAAAGCTTCATGTCCACCTGTCGCCGTGACACGAACAGCAAAACTACAGGAGCGCCTACTGCAAAGACTTGTAGGAGCTACTAGTGTAGCCGGGAAAGAAAAAAATAATAATCCCAACGAGAACATGCACAGACTAAAACCACGAATGACAGAGTTTAAACTTGTTTCTGCCACAAACACACATTTGTAAACACGTAATCTGCACTTTCAAAGCGAATTTGTTTCTGCATCTTTACTGTGTGTGAATGGATAGCCTTTGCCAAACAGCTTTACAGTCTTAACACGCTGAACAAACTACCCTTTATTCTGAGGATGACAGAATATCATGACAATATTAGGGACCTTCCACAAAACAAAACAAAAACAGAATAACATAGCCTACCTTGTGTGGTGCTTTTAGGAGTCGATGGACACCGGCAATTTGGTTGATGAGGGGGATGTCTTCTCTAAAAGTATACTGCGGTGGTCTTGTTGGCTCTGGGAAATTTGTACTGTTAAATGGATCGGTGTCATCTAAAAACTGAACCCTGCAAACAAGCGAGGCCATGATGTATCCATGCAAGTAGCACAGAAGTCGGGGTAACCCGGTTTAATGATTAAATCCGTCGCTTAGAGCCCCCCTCCTCAGTAACAACAACAAAGCCAGCAGGTTGTCCCAGCGACGGCTGCAGCGCCTTACTACTACAACCACTACTGTTAAAATGTATCCTCCTCAGGAGCCAGTTGCCCCATGCAAATGTCACGATAGATCCGACTGCCGTGTATTATGCCAAGGGATCAATACCGAACAGATATGCCCTCGTCCTCTCCACTCTGACTGTGCTGTTCCGGGCGACCGACCTTGCTGCTCACTGCGACGCTACTTCGAGAAGGGCAGGTGTCCAATGACAGCGGAGGCAGTAAGGTGCTGGGGAAACCTACAGCCGGGACAGTCGGGACAGCCGGTCCCTCTTGGCGTCTGAGGGTAAGCCAAGCACCCCCCTCCTCCTCTTCCCCCACCGGCTTAAACGCTTTGCCATATACTAAACTGCAGTGTAGGGATGCAGTCGAGTTCCAAGGCAAACAGCGACACCTTGTGGTGATACGCCTTGGCTAGGTTGATTGTGCCTGTCCTGAACCTGCATTGCTCAATGTTGTCTGTGTGCTTGCTTGCTTTCGCTGTCAAGATGTTTTACTGTCATTATTTAATGCAAATTGTCATTCTTACTTCCCTCGTTTCAGTTTTATAATACTTATATTTAGCTATTTACAGTATCTCTTTTTACATGTCGGTGGAGACCTAGGGTGTAAACAAGCATTTTGACTAATTCTGATACACCCTGAATGAAGCACATTGAATGAATGGAGGTGCTCCTTTTTTTTGTCAAATAAACTTTTGCAAAAATAAAAAATACTATTTGTATCAATCGTGGACAATAACAATACTGGCACAACGAAACAGATATTAGCTTTTTGCTCAATCTTTTCTTTTGACAGTTTTTTCTACTCTATGTAGCCTATGTAACAAACACTGAGAATGATGAATGAATGTCTTGTAACCACACCAATGTAAACCCAAACTCATACACCAGAGGGCAGTGAAGAACCATATACTACATTTTTTTTTTTTTAAAGACATGGCCAGCACATCAGGCTACACGACTATGTTGCCAGTGTTGCTCAGTGCTGATTATCTAAATTAATTAGGCCTGATTGCACTAAACTATGCACAAAACTGACCTGTATTTGTCTCTATGATGTGTAATATGTCTTGTGTTTTTTTTTTTTAACTTGTTTTTACTTAAGCTGAGTATTTATAGTGTAAATCTGTATAGTTATATTGTATATATTTGTATTGTTTTTGTTTTTTACTTTTCAATTGCACTGAAGTCTGAGAGCTGCCACCTCAATTTCATTGCACTTGTGCAATGAAAAATACATTCTAATTCTAATTCGAAATTCAGTTAGTCTCTGTACACAAGTCACAAGGGGCACATACGTCAGGTGTGAGCATTGTTGACACTTCTCGATTTCCAAGAAAACTTGTACTTCATTCATTGATTCATGTACTGACACATTCTTTTAAAAAAAAATATGCAAAATTGATATTCTTAAGGGCTGCTCATCTTGTATCCATAAAACAGCCTTTGATAGATTGAAACCTAGAAAAAAAAACTTTACCAGGATTATTTCAGTCAGCTTTGTTGTAATTTTCATAACAGAGAAACAATGTCCACTCCAGAAAGACATTTTTTTTCCCCCAGTAAACCACTCATGTATTTGAAGTCCTCTAGGGAAAGCTAAGCTATTTTTTTTTCTTCTGAGTGCATCTGCTCACAAGTTGACTTCTTATTTTTTTTTTTTTTAAACGTTATGTTTATTGTTTTTTTTTTTTTTTTTAACAACACAAAACAAGACATACAACAACACCAAGACTCGGCTCAGAGACTCAAATATACAGACAAACTTTGCTCATTAATTAGGCTATGTGACGGCACAGAATGAGTAAATAAATTAATATAAAATTGGAAATGAAATAAGTCCCCATTATTGAAGGTTTGACCCTACGACCCCAGTCAGTGTGCATGAGTATCTATCAAAAAGGATGTGCTTACTGCTCACATCTGTTAACACTGCTGATAACCCCTCAGCCCATTCTTCCATGTTGTCAAATATCGCACAACTGTATCATGAAGATACCAGCCTGCGCAGCTTCTCATTCTGTCTAATATCCGGTTTGTTGTTTACAGGCAGGGTTACATGAGGGTGTGTGCGTGTGTGTGTGTGCGTGTGTGTGTGTGCGTGTGTGCGTGTGCGTACAAAGTGGGCTCTCTATTTGTCTTAGACAGATCAGGATCTGCAGAGGCAGAATGTAAACTCAGAGTTTTATCTGTTCAGTGCAGCATCCAGCCACTGAGGGGCGTGTGTGTGTGCGTGTGTGTGTGTGTGTGTGTGTGTGTGTGTGTGTGTGTGTGTGTGTGTGTGTGTGTGTGTGTGTGTGTGTCTGTGACAGAGCCACTGAGGGGCATCCATAAACATGACCAGAAGTCAGGTCCCACAACAATAACGTCATGATTGGAAACATGATTGGTCTATGTCTTTAACCGTAACCGTTTATCTTTGACCACAACAGGCATGACACAGTGACATAATACAGGCATGTACAAGTCTCTACTAGGTAATGCTGGTGACAAGCACAGTAGCTGCACACAGTCTGATGACTAAGATTCAAGTTTCAATTAGTCTCATAATGGTATTGTCAGCGATGACAATTTGTCATAATTCCTTTTGTATTTAGAATACAAATGTGATGTAGAAGTGTTGGGTGGGTAATGTGTTTTACTTATTTTATACTTATTTTATCTCTTTTTCTGTGTGCAGCACTTTGGAAACCCATGTGTTTGTTTAAACTGTGCTATATAAATAAAGTGGATTGGATTGGATTGGATAGAAAGAAGTCTGCCATTATAGTCAAATTATTTCAGTCTTTTTCCAAGAGAGGCTTTGCGCACCCTTTGTATTTAGAAGGTCAGTGTCATTGGAACTTTCTTTTGGGTCTTTCTTTGTTGCCGTTGCTGTTTTGGGATTGGTCAGTAGCGTGTGCGCGAGAACTATTGATACATTTCGGATAAGAATACTTTCCTTTTCAGGAGTACGTTTCAGCAGCAGTAAGTTCATGACCTTATCAAGGTCGTATAACAGTGTTTTCACAGTGTGTTCGTAAATTCTTTTGAGTTCGAGTTCGAAGAAACCATGTGTCCATGTACATGTGTAACTAAAGTGTGCTCTGCGTACTGTGAGGCCTGTTCAGCATTGTAGCAAGACACATGCTATAAGTAAAAATGGCGATCAGAGAGTCCAGCCCAAAAACGCTCTGCTTTTCCGCCCTTGGTGTAGCTGATTTGTACTCACAGGTGGGGCGTGGGAATGTTCTGTAAATGTGCTAGGAATGTCCTTCCCTGACTATAATAGAGGAATTAATGGTCTTTCTATTCATCCTTTACCATAGTTATTGCATAAATCGTTTAAATGAGAAGAAAGACAAATCTAGATCTGTTAAAGCAAAACACTATTGAGTTCAATATCCATACTTTGCACGTTTAATCATTGTCTAACATTTCACATTTAAAATGCGTAAAACCAGCTGGGCCTTACTTCTGCTTTGAATCATTGAATGATCTACTACATAAATTGACAGCAGTCCATGGAACTGCATAAACAGGTGGCAATATTCTGGATTCCTTTGAAGTTCCACATTATGGCCCCAGACACTTTCTTCAAATCAGATTCAATCAAATTAAATCAAACTTTATTAATAAGTCACATTTCATACCAAGAGACAACACAATGTGCTTCACATAAGGAAATGAGGGGGGGGGGGACATATGTTTGTTCCTGGCTTATTGAACTGTTAAGTGGACCTCAGGGATCTAATGGGTGTGTATCTTAAGAGCATACCTGACATTTATTCAGGTGCACGACTATGGAGTGATTTATAGACTACCGTTATTCCCGGACTATTAAGCGCACCTGAATGTAAGCCGCAACCACTGAATTAAAAAAAAAAGCTTATTTTGAACATAAATAAGCCGCACTTGTCTATAAGCCGCAGGTGCCTACCGGTACATTCAAAACAAATTAACTTTACATAGGCTTTAACGAAACACGGCATGACAAGAACAGTTAGTAGGCATGCAATGTACTAACAACCAGGAAACACAGCTTAACTGTCTAAGGTCTATATCCCTCGTACGGGATATTTTTTTTTTTTTGTCAAAAAAAATGTAAAGCTCCGCGAGTTTTCGTCTTAGAGACATAAAAAGAACAACCACGGAAACATTGAACCCTTTTCTTTTATAATATATACAGTTCAAAATTTTAAAATAAATAAGCACTTTGTCAAGGGAATAGAACTGATGTGTTGCACTTTCTAGTATCTGAGTGGGGTTTCTGCTGCTAAGGACCCACCCATTAGCAAATGACAGCTATTCATATGATAAGGAGATGGTGATTCAGTTATCTCCATTGGGTCATGATGTGGCAAGATTCACTCCAGGGGGTTTGGGCCACAAAGACATTCTAGGGCCATTAGGATATGGCCTTTGTCTTTGCGAGAGGTGTCACAGGTTTGTTCACACCAACTCATCAATATGCATTTGTAGAGGCACAGATTTAGGAATGGTACAGGACACTCTGAAATTATAAATATGTGGTAGTGAAACAAGACATACTTTCTGAATGCTAAACTAACATGTGTTTAGCCAACACCTATGTTTACAAGGCTCAGAAATAAAAAGTCTTGTGAATAAATCTTTACAATGTGTTTATGTACAAAGTCTGAGCACCTCTGAAACAAGGATTTTCCAAGGGTATGTTTACATTTGATTTAAATTAAACTTTTTTTTACTACATTCCTTTTACTTACATGATATTATTGCTGAGGTCGTCTAGAATAGAATCATATATTCCATTTGTGCATCAATGTTTTAAGTTAAGCAAAATGTACAAAAACATCAAGGCATGTCAGACAACTTAGAAAAGTCTAAAAGGCCTTGGACCTTAGAGTGTTAAGCTGCAAAGTTTAATTTTTCGAAATCATCTCACCATTGAAAAAGCAGTCTTGGGTTCTACGTGATTACAACCACTTGTGGAATGTTAAATGGCTTCACATAGATAAAAACATACCTAAGAGAAATAATGGGAAATCGATAGAGCAAGGGCTCACTCTGATATCAATGTAATGTTAGCGAATATTGCTCATGCTTTAGTCTCTGCTATTCGTCTAAAGCCAAATCTATTCTTGAGGTTCCAACATTTTTCAAAAGCAAGCAGGCGCGCTGGAACCTCTTTCATGCCGGGGGGTGCTGTGGGCTCTACTAAAATATGTGACGTCACAACAATATGATTTTACGTAAACAAGTATTTAGGGGCTAAAGCACTGATTGTGACCACTAACTGACACTAAAAACTTTTAAAATACACCAGAACCAAGCATGAACTATTTTTAATATATGCAAACTTTATTTCATTTTTCCGTAGCCAGTACACATTCACTGCCGGAGTTCAATTAATGCAAATGTCCTCCATCATCTACCAGGGCTCTCAAGTTTTGAAGACAGGCAAGAGTGACGTATCCCCCCGTCAAGCCCCCGACCCGCCCCCATTACGCATTCCGTCCCTTATATATGTAAAGTCATAGAATTAGATGTATTAATTTGGAAAAATGGTATTCTTGTACATTGCAGTCAACCTTATGCATTTAAATGTACCTTGACCTCTTGTACACTCATCTCTGCAGTCAATGGCAAGTAAACGTTTTTGACTGTGTTGGTTGCCTGCTGTTTGGCCTGATGACTCTTACTGCCTATTTAGCTTGTCACATCCAGCACACCTTGATGGGCACAGGAACTCTCTTGGCGGCAGATAGAACACCAGTATGCTCATTTGTGGAAACATCAAAACACATTTTTGAACTTGAGCTAGGAACGTTGTGTTCCACAGAACTTAATAAAAGGATGGTACGTTTGCTGGAAGCCAGTAAGGTTTTTGGAACATTGGAACTTGTCTCACGGCCTCGGTGGCTACGGCCCGAACACCACCCGTGGGATTATCCCTTACCTACCCCACTCCCACTCGTGCTATATTGCTTAAATAGCTTTCTTTGGGAGACCAGAAAAGAGAGCTTTACAGTAGTCCAGCCTGCTTGTGATAAAAGCATGCATTAGTCTCTCCGTGTCAGCCCGAGAGAGAAACTATTGCACCTCAGCAATGTATTTTAAGTGATAAAAAGACGTTTTAATTATATGTTTGATATGGGTTTTAAAATTAAGATCTGAATCAAATATGACACCTAGGTTTCTAGTCTGGTAGGGTTGGGTATTGGCACAGATGCAATTATATTTCACAAGCTAACGATTCTATTCAAGTCCATTTCTATTATGATTCAGTAGGAAAGAGATATGAAATACTATATACCAGCTTTCCATATTTGATGTTTTAAAAGCTCTAAAGGGAACAAAATGTGCACATTGTGAAAACTTGTAAAGAAAAGCAAAGCACAAAAAAACTACTTGCAAAGCAGGTGGCAGAATAGGAAATAAAAATGCACAAGAAAAGTCACATGCCGTGTTTTACAACAATCAGGTTATCTTAACTTAAAAATATGCGCCAAAACATCATGTTGAATGTGACATGGGGGAAATGGAAAATAGTAAATACATATTAGTCTCCTGATTCGATCCATAACTTTGTCAGAAGTTTTAAAGAAAAGTGCTTTTGCCCTCATCTGCTATTTGTCTGCCTTGTGCCTTTCTTGTAAATTGCTTTGGTGCCTCCCAAATGATTAAATGTACAGTACAAATGGGCGTTGAAGTGAAACAGTGTAATGTTATCACATAAGTGCCCACTGGTAAATAGTAGCGGAGGCGCTGGATGTTCTAAATCAGGACATCTCATGCTGACCCCCACCTGGGTATCATGGGCTGGGTCATAGAAGCTGTCAATCATTGCCCAGTATACTTAGACACGATAACCTTGCTAACGGGATGCATGGAACCAGAGCAGCTCATATCTCTTAGCCAGTGATACCTGCAGGGTGTGAGAAGTAAGCCAGTGCTGAAAGTCTACAGAGATACCTGTAGCAGCCTAAAGCTGCCTTCATACATACAGAGATACCTGTAGCAGCCTAAAGCTGCCTTCATACATACTCAAACAACAGCAATAGGTGTTAGCCACAAGTGTACAGCTTGACCAGCTGATTTCATCACGGGCTGAGGACTGAAGGCTACCTACATGAAACTGAAGCTTCCCAACCCCGGTCTGGAGGACAGGATACTGTCCCATGCAGACTTGGAGAAGCTGGAGAAGGAGGAGGTGGGAGACAGGCCCAAATGGGACAACAAAACCCAGTATCTGCTCACCTGCGTCGGGTTCTGTGTTGGGCTGGGTAACGTCTGGCGCTTCCCGTACCTGTGTCAAAGCCACGGAGGAGGTAAGACTGGATAACTGCTATGAACCGGGGAAAATGAGATCAAATGTAACAGAGAGTGCATCTTAGTTGGAAATTCACAGCCCTTACTCTAGGTTCCATATCTCACGAAGTGCTCACTGTCGTGTCATGATGAATCGCACTTTACAACTGTTGAACTTTACAATGATGCTACTTGCTAGTCTGTGCAACGAACTATTGCGAAATAGTCTTTTTTTTTTTTGATGAAATGAAATGTTATCCGTCATAAACTGCCTATATGTCTGCAAATGAAATGTTATCCGTCATAAACTGCCTATATGTCTGCATCTATCTCCACACACTCATTACACTTGTTTGAATTAGGCTACTTACCAAGTCGTTATTGTGTAGACATGAAAAAAGGTGTCAAATGAAAGAGCGGACCTTATGATTCCCAATGACGCTAGTAAAATGGGTGAAGAAATTGTAAGTGTTTTCAAAACAAGATTACTCCTTCCTGCACTGATCCAATTTGCAACCATTGGTAATTTCTTCACCCATTTTCACACCGCTACGTCATAGCTAAATACATTGAGATGTGTTTGTAGCTGTAGCCTCGTAGGGAAACATAAAAAATATCTGCAAGCAGGGATGTGGGAGCCAAGCAGCCCAGTATGTCATCATGTCCGTCAGGGCTGTAACCACACAGCAAGTTTCATGTCAATTGACCAAAGATTATTTTAAATAGACATACAAAATTAAAAAAATATTATATATTTTCTTTTTTAAAGATACAAGAAAGAAACATATTCACAACTTAAAAACCCACCCACCCTCCCATCCCATGTTGGTCCACCTTACTCTATCAATGTATCGAATCAATCAAAGTATCTGTATGTAACAGTACAACTGGTATTGGTACTTTAACACTAAGTAGTAGGAGTTGTACCTACTTTATCAAAATATGTGAGGAGAGCGTGTGTGTGTGTGTGGCGAAGCAGTGTAGAAGGATACATCTGCGGGCAATCAGAGAGGTAAAAGCTAAAACATTTAATTTCTGTTTACTAAATTGAGAGTGGTTCAGGGGTACTACAAATATGGCAATAAATGGACAGGGAGTGATATCTGTATCTAAAGCCTCAGATATAATCTTGAAGAAGTTCTTCCAGAATCCTGTTAGTTTTGAACACGACCAGAAGGTATGGGCTAGGTCAGAGGGGACAAAGGCACATCTATTACAGGCATCACTCGTGCCAGGGGAAAACTTTGCCAATTTGGCTTTGCTGAAGTGCATTCTGTGCAGTACTTTGTACTGTATTAAGTTAAGACGGGCGCAGGATGAAGAATAATTGACTTGTAATTTGCTTATATAAAACCTAAACAAGTAACTTATCAAATGATAGCCCTGACTGTCCTGGAACAAACAAAAGATTTAGAAGTTAAGGTTCATAGGGCTCTTAAAGAGTCAGATGTCAAAAGTGTCATTGTCATTGTGAAAGATAGCTTAGGTTTATCTACCATTACACCATACATAAAACAGTCCAGCAGCTTGTAAAAAGGACATTTCTCAGTAAAAAAAAAATACCTCTCAGACAAGTGCACACAATGTGTCGCTCATTACCTTCATAAAAGTGTTAGGCTGACACACACTAATGTTAACCATAAACATGCAAGTGCACCATTAGAACAGAAGCAGATACTTTAAGAGACTATAGTTAAACAAATATAGACTGTAAAGGAGACCACAGCTGCTGCTATGTTTTTCATATATTAGTGGGCTTCTGCAGAAACATGAAAGTGCACCATAAGAACAGAAGCAGATACTTTAAGAGACAATAGTTAAACAAATATAGACTGTAAAGGAGACCACAGCTGCTGCTATGTTTTTCATATATTAGTGGGCTTCTGCAGAAAGCAATTAAATACTCAACACACAGTAGGGGCTCAAGTCTAGTAAGTGTTATGAAAGCTCTTGTCCTGCTTTCTGAAACATCATATCTCTTCATGGGTAGTAAGAGAGGACTCTGGGAAAGAGTTGTTAAACATTCTGTTCTTATCGGAGTTCTTTTATGGCCAGAACATAGTTCTGTTTAGTACAAAGACAAGACGCACATGGTGCATAGAGTTACATTTAGTGGAATGACTGGTTGTTATGCAGAGAGAACCCACAGCCAGCAGTCAAGGGGGTGAGGAACACTACGTCAATTAATACAGCCAAACAAGTCTGAGAGAATGGGACCTGTTCTCTCTCTCTCTCTCTCTCTCTCTCTCTCTCTCTCTCTCTCTCTCTCTCTCTATCTCTCCCTCCCTCCCTCCCTCCCTCCCTCCCTCCCTCTCCTCCTCCCTCTCTCTCTCTCTCTCCTTCCCTCCCTCTCCTTCTCCATCCCTCTCTCTCTCTCTATCTCTCCCTCCCTCCCTCCCTCTCCTCCTCCCTCTCTCTCTCTCTTTCTCTCTCTATCTCTCCCTCCCTCCCTCCCTCTCCTCCTCCCTCTCTCTCTCATCTCTCTCTCCTTCCCTCCCTCTCCTTCTCCTTCCCTCTCTCTCTCTCTCTCTCTCTATCTCTTCCTCCCTCTCCTTCTCCCTCCCTCTCTCTCTCTCTATCTCTTCCTCCCTCTCTTCTCCCTCCCTCTCTCTCTCTCTCTCTCTCTCTCTATCTCTTCCTCCCTCTCCTTCTTCCTCCCTCTCTCTCTCATCTCTCTCCTTCCCTCCCTCTCTCAGGCCAGTCTCTCTCTCTCCCTCTCTCTCTTCGTCCGTTTTGAATGGGGTAATTTACTCTACAGTGGTATGCGACAGATAAGTCAAGCAACAAATGTAGAGGCATAAAACCATTGCAACAACAAGTGCAACCCCAATTATACCCAACCAGATTTCTAGTCACATGTGATAAGGATCACTTTGATTGATGATTAATCAGAGGTAAGGTATTAGAAAGCCTACAGCTCAGGTACCACACCAAGAACATGCTCAAGATTACATACTGGGCCTCTAAATATTATTTTAAAGTGATACGTTAATTTATACGTTGTATATAAGTCACAAAAAGAAAGCACAATATGTTGTATGTAGCAACAAATGAAAATGAGATAGAAAAGAGGCCTATTATGTGTTTTCTGGTTAACTGAAATCCAAAATGGTAAAACTAGGAAAGCATGCTGGAGAAATATTCCTATTTTATACATTTTTCCCTCAACCTTCAAGAGAATGTCACATATTACCAAATGGCAAGTTCTGGTGCTACTGTTCAGAAAAAAAATAAACTCCTACCACCTACCAAGATCGTACCTACTTGCCACAACAATTAACGCTGCACATGATGTCTGTTTACTCATTATGTAGAATCCCATCACTCTCCACCCAGTAGACCTCACTCATCAGCATCAGTCATGGAGATCTGGGGCTGGTTGTGGCCAAGGAAAATCAGAACACTGCTGCCACCTTGTGGACATTCGGAATATTGCTCAAATGAGATTCAATCAGTGCTGAAGAATGCTTAAGCAATACTTTCAAATCAGATATCTGACTTGATTTGCAAACAATACACTCTTGTGGCACCAATAATATGTCATCCATAACATGCATATACTCCATAGCATATTCCAATAGGTTCCTATAACATGGTTTAACATAAAAGACTAGTTTCATTTTAAGGTAGCCTGGTTCCATTGACAGGAGGAGTGGCTTGGTCTGTTCCACACCATTATCTCAGGTGTTGTCCGTCTCAGGCTTATTCGGCTGTTAAAGGCACCTAGTGCAAATTTCGAGGCTTAAAAATAAACATTCAATTTCTAGTCTTTTTTACCCGTAGTAAGTTTCAATAACTCCATACCATTACATATCGACATTCAAGGAGCAAAAGATGAGACATCGTTGTGTGGTGAGAACTAATAGAAAATCGTAAACAACAACAATCGCCGCCATTTATTGGTGCCACCAATAAATAAAGAAGGATTCCAGTCAATGGAAAAATGGCCTCTCCCCACCGGCGATTGTTGTTGTGTACGATTTTCTATTTTTCGAGTCTCAAGCCTATAAAGTTGCACTGGGTGCCTTTAACCTGCACTGATACTGAGTACAGACAGGTGGACTTTAGGCCGGAGCAACCCTGGCATCCTCAAGCGAAGAGTAGAAACCAGATAAGGCATTTACCATGAGGGGGCAACACTCCACAGCCTTGCTGATAAGGAGCATTTTTTCAGTGATATAGCAAAGCTTATCGTGTCATCCCAGAAGCACGAGATCATGTCCCTCTTATTCTTGTCCTTCCCTGTTTTACCTCACAAAAACATTTACACCACTTCTCGCAATATATTCCACAGGTATATGCCAAATTAGCATAACAATACACATAGAATCAGTTGACAAATTAGATTCTAAATTAGCATTTTCCAGTTCTAGCACACTACCACTCTCCTTGAATTAGCCTCTGGCAAGAAGCTAATGGCAAGACACACACTTTAAAGACATGATGTCACACACTTTTTTGTCATGATGTCACATACTTTGATGTCATATCACTGCATCTCAGGCCAATCAGAGTGAGCCTCTAGCTAATGTTTTATTATTATTAATAATAATAATAATAATAATAATTCATTTAATTTGAAGTGCACTCTACATTCAATCAGAATCTCAGAGTGCTTCATAGTGAAAAACAGCCCATAACAAAAGCATAGTTTCAAGAAAAAAAAACACATTTTAAAAGCATAGCTTGAAAAATAATACTTTTTTAAAAAGTAGAAAATGCCTTTCTGAATAAAAACGTTCTTAGGCCAGTCTTTAAACAGTCTAGTGTCGGTGTTGCCCTTAAGTGGTCCGGGAGGCTGTTCCACAGGCGTGGAGCTGCAGAGAAAAAGGCCCGGTCGCCCATGGTGCGTAGCGTAGCCTGGTGTTTGGGACCTGCAGGAGCTACCTGTTTTTGGATCTGAGGGTGCGGTTTGATGTTTGGGGAGTGAAAAACCCACCTGCTTAGGCAGGCGTATAACTTTTAATGTTCCTGTCTGCTGAAGTTGTTGTTCTGCTGCTGCTCTGCTTTGTGCTTTTTAAAAATTTGAATTAACTGTATTGTTGACTGTTGTACGGCGACCTTGAGTATCTTTAAAGGCGCCTTATAAATTAAATGTATTATTATTATTATTATTATTTCACCTCATGGGTCCATGAATCTGTGTTTTCAGGTGCTTTCATGATTCCCTTCTTGATCTTGCTGGTTCTGGAGGGGGTCCCTCTTCTCTTCCTGGAGTTTGCCATCGGCCAGAGGCTCAGGAGTGGCAGTTTGGGGGTGTGGAGGTCCATCCATCCTTGCCTGGCTGGTGTTGGTAGGTTTAGCTACCTGGGCGAGACCCAGTATCACAATCATTATCTGGCCTTTAACTTCATCTACAGTACCAGTCAAAAGTTTGGACACACCTTCATTTTTTTGAGAAGTGTTTTCTTTACTTTTAGTATTTTCTACATTTTAGATTAATACTGAAGACATTTAAACTACGAAAGAACACATATGGAATGATGAGATAAACAAACAAAAAAGTGTTATCTACCATGTAGCAAATAACAGAAGTAAAGAAAAAACTTTGTGTGTGTCCAAACTTTTGACTGGTACTGTAGTTAGATAGATAGATAGATAGATGGATACTTTATTGATCCCGAGGGAAATTAATTAATTAATTAATTAAATTAGTTAAAGGCCAGAACGAGTCAAACCAACCAAGTAAATGCATCCCAGAAGGGTAATAACACAATGATCTGGCCCCAGGTCTGGTACAACAGACACACCAGATTGGTGTCAGCCTCTAGTGTTAGTTATACAACTTTGATATACATTTGATAATGTATGTACATTATAAGTGAAGTCCTGACCGAAAAATGGGTGTTCCTGTTTGATTGTGTCTCCCTTGTACGTCGCTTTGGACAAAAGTGTCTGCCAAATGACTAAATGTAAATGTAAATGTAAATCTGTCTCGCAGGGATTGCATCCATGATGGTCTCCTTCTTGGTGGGCATGTACTACAACACCATCATCGCCTGGGTGATGTGGTACTTCTTCAACTCTTTTCAAGAACCCCTACCCTGGAGTCAGTGTCCTCTCAATGAAAACATGACAGGTACAGTACAGTCCCTGTTTAAATATTTTTAATTTAATTTTATTTACATTTTAATTTTATTTTAATTAATTCATTTTATTTTATATTTTATTTATTTTTGCACAGTGTGGAGCGTAGACCCTTTGACATTTCACTTCAATGTATTGTATGTGACAAATAAAACACTTGAACTTGAACTTGAGCTCAGTATACTCTGTCAATATAATCTAATATGTGGAATTCTATGGAAAACTCTTACTGTAAAGACTAACATTCAGTGTCGCCCCCTGCAGGTGTGGTGTCAGAGTGCGCTCGCAGCTCCTCAGTCGATTACTTCTGGTACAGGGAGACTCTGAACACATCGGCAGATATTGAGGACTCCGGTGGACTGCAGTGGTGGATAGTCCTGTCCCTCATATGTGCCTGGGGTGTTCTCTACGTCTGTGTTATTAGGGGCATTGAGACCACAGGAAAGGTTAGAAAATACCAGCAACATTCACCATGATTGTTTTTGTGTTTTGAAATGCACGGCTAATATCCAAAAGAGACAAAACCACTAGCAAATTAAGAAAACATCTTCAGCAATTTGAAACAGAAACGAGCTGCAAGTACACCAAACAACAACAGAGGACCTTTATTTTTGTATTATAGTGGCATCTAGCTAAAGCTATTAAACAACACGTTGTATTTAGATTGGGAGGCTTTACCTGTCCCAAAAACAAGGCATCTTCATTCTTCATCACTCTTACAACATGTCCCTCGTTAGTGAAAGGCCACACCAGTGTTTTGCTTCTTTGATGAGGAGCATTCACGCTCCCTTGCTATTTCTTGTGCTAAATAATAGCAGCAATTAGTATGATCCTCCATTTGTCACAATTTGACAACACTCTCACAACACAAAATGGTCAACCAGCACCAGCAACCACTGGTATCTCTTCAATCTTCTTTTTAAACTTCCAGCCGGCACTACTAAACTCAAACTGCCACCTTAACATTAATATACATAAAAATGTTAGTCCATTCTTGGCCACTGTAGAAATATGGTGGAGCAGCATGGTTACGTACAACGATCCGTAGTTGCAAGTGATTATACACTAATGCAAAATGTCATTTTATACAGGGACTGTACTGTACCTGTCATGTTTTCAGTGATTATACACTAATGAAAATATCATTTTAAATACAATATTCCATTTGTGTTAATACATCCCCTTAAATTCTACACACTGCACCTTTAAGTTCCAATGTTTTCTTCTTCTTCAGGCTGTGTATGTCACCTCCACTCTGCCCTACGTGGTCCTCACTATCTTCCTGATTAGAGGGTTGACCCTCAAGGGTTCCACCAGTGGAATCATTTACCTCTTTACTCCTCAGGTGAGTATTGCAGATAGGTGATTCAACATTGAGTGTGTGTGTGTGTGTGTGTGTGTGTGTGTGTGTGTGTGTGTGTGTGTGTGTGTGTGTGTGTATGTGTGTGTGTGTGTGTGTGTGAGTGTGTGTGTGTGTGTGTGTGTGTGTGTGTGTGTGTGTGTGTGTCGTGAGGCTGGCTGTCAGTAAGGTGTGTGTGATTCGACATTTGTGATTTGATAGGTGACAGGTCATTTTTGTATTTGTTGTGCTCAATAAATGGAAAAGGTTGCATCATATCTGTGTAACTTGTATGAACTGTAGGGCTTCTGGCCAACATTTTACAGCCGTTTATGTATTCCCTATGGTTTAAAATGATTAAATTAAAATAAAAATGCTTATAATTGTGTTATATCTTGAACAGTTCTTGTAGTGTTGTTTGAACTGTAGGGCTTCTAGCCAACATTTTACAGCCGTTTATGTATTCACTATGGTTTAAAATTATTAAATTAAAATAAAAATGCTTATAATTGTGTTTGAACAGTTCTTGTAGTGTTGTTTGAACTGTAGGGCTTCTAGCCAACATTTTACAGCAGTTTATGTATTCACTATGGTTTAAAATTATTAAATAAAAATAAAAATGCTTATAATTGTGTTTTATCTGTTTTATATTGTGTAATAACAGTTTGTGTAGTGGTTTCTAACTGCCCTCTGACTGTCTAACATTTGCAGCTAGAAGAGTTGACGAACCCTCAAACCTGGTTGGACGCTGGTGCTCAAGTCTTCTACTCCTTCTCTCTGGCCTTTGGCGGCCTCATCTCCTTCTCCAGCTACAACCCTATCCAGTAAGAGCATCTTATTATTATTTATCATTTAGTCATTTAGCAGACGCTTTTGTCCAAAGCGACTTACAAGGGAGAGAACAGTCAAGCTACAGCATGAAGATATGTACAGAGAGTAAGTTAAAAATACAAGTTTTAAATTAGATAAGGTGGATCATTTAATGTTTGTTATCGTCTTTGCTAAAAATAAATATTCAAAAATCATCTCCGTTTGGAGAAATCTTCTTTGGACTAGAACACACGTCAGCCATAGGCTCCATTAAGAAAACAAGAAGAGTTTTACAGGAAAACCCTACAATGAGTTTATGACAGTCAGTAAGACCAACATGAAAAACATGAGAGTATCTTATTTATTTATTATTTATTATTTAGTCATTAAGCAGACGCTTTTGTCCAAAGCGACTTACAAGGGAGAGAACAGTCAAGCTAAGAGCAATAAAACCTGGTGTAACAATAAATACTGCTTTTTTAAGAAATAGAAAACGACATAGAAAGAAAAGGAAGTGCGGGACTGTCACTGCTTAAGTGCAAGGCACCAGTTAGGAAGGGAGGTGCTCTCTGAAGAGTTGGGTCTTCATGAGCTTCTTGAAGGTAGAGAGGGACTCCCCTGCTCTGGTAGTGCTAGGCAGTCCGTTCCACCATCTATGAGGTTATGACAGTCAGTAAGACCAACATCAAAAATATGAATGGGATGATTCCTAGTCTTAAGTGAAAGCAAAATCTAACTTTTAAAATTCCATAAGGAACTAGTTACAATAGACTTTTACACTGGACAGTTATTCAATTGACTTAAAGGGATGTTTTTCTTTTTCCTTTCAAGCAACAATTGTGAACTGGATGCTGTCATTATTTCTTTGGTCAACGGCTTTACCTCCGTGTACGCTGCCATCGTCGTCTACTCCATCATAGGCTTCAGGGCCACAGCGAGCTTCGATGCATGTCTCGACGGGTACGAGAACCATTCATGCTACTATTGGGATTTTATTTTATTTTATTTTATTTTATTTTATTTTATTTTATTTTATTTTATTTTATTTTATTTTATTTTATTTTATTTTATTTTATTTTGTAAATGTTATGTTAATGCCTTTTTTAAGTTGTTAAGCCATTTTCACTCTGGCAGGGGGACACCCACATTTGTTACAGATCACTGCCAAGACAAAAACGCATCATCTCCAGAACGTTCTCTAAGAGTGTGCTTTCATTTAACAGAAACATCTTGGCTTTGCTGAATGCCTTCGAACTTCCGGAGGGAAGCATTAATGAGAGCAACTATGAGGAGGCTCTTAACCGTCTCAATGGTACCTCATCAAGCGTCATTCAGGGGTTGGACCTGGACACCTGTGATATACAGACATTTCTCAGTCAGGTTAGAATTTTTTTTTCACTATCACTGTGATATCATGGAGTTATTCTGTATCATTTGGATAGTCCGCCTGCATGGACTACAGATGATTTGTTGAAATTCAAGCTCAGTCTTTCTAATTGTTCACAGAACATCACCTTAACCAAACCAAACCCCTCACCCTAACTTTAGCCTTAAATTGTAGTTATTCCATTTTATGACATGTTAGCATGTGAGGATAAAATTAGTCATACATACTTATGAAAGCTTTCAGCGATATGTATGTATCTCCTAAAATATTGTCCTCATTCAAGTATATTTTTTGAATGTTGATTAACAGAGTTAAGCCAAAGTATCATCAAATATCAAATTTGCTCTACTGTAAAATCAACTCTCTGGCTTCAAGCCATGGACATCTTGCATCATGTGATACTGTTTCATATCTTATCATATGTTACTGTATCACATTTCACTGATCAGTATCGCATTATATATAATTTAGATGTTCTTACTATGTACTGAGGCACTTTGAGATTCAGTTGAATGTAGAGTGCACTATAAATGTAATGTATTATTATTATTATTATTATTATTATTATTATTATTATTATTATTATTATTATTATTATTATTATTATTATATCATTCTATACGGTGTGGATGGAACCAAATCATAACATCAACTCTCTGGCTCGAAGCCCTGGAAATCTTGCCTCATGTGATACTGTTTCATATCTTATCATATATTACTGTATCACATTTCATTGAACAGTATCGCATTATATATCATTCCTCCATTCAGGGTGTGGAGGGAACTGGCCTGGCCTTCATCGTGTTCACGGAGGCCATCACCAAGATGCCTGTCTCTCCTCTCTGGTCCATTCTGTTCTTCATCATGCTCTTCTGCTTGGGACTCTCCACCATGTTTGGTTCCATTGAAGGGACCGTCGTGCCCCTGCAGGACCTCGGAATCTTCCCGAAGCGGTGGCCCAAGGAAGCTCTCACTGGTACGTAACGTAAGCAACACTACATTTCCCAATAGCATGCTCCCACTGGTACGTAACGTAAGCCAGACTACATTTCCCAATAGCATGCTCCCACTGGTGCGTAACATAGAGAGGGACGCCCCTTTCTGGTAGTGCTAGGCAGTCCGTTCCACCATCTATGAGTTTATGACAGTCAGTAAGACCAACATCAAAAACATGAATGGGACGATTCCTACATTCCCCAATAGCATGCTCTCACTGGTACGTAATGTAAGCAAGACTACATTTCCCAATAGCATGCTCTCACTGGTACGTAACGTAAGCAAGACTACATCTCCCAATAGCATGCTCTCACTGGTGCGTAACGTAAGCAAGACTACACCTCCTAATAGCATGCTGTCACTGGTACCTAACGTAAGCAAGACTACATTTCCCAATAGCATGCTCCCACTGGTACATAAAGTACGCAAGACTACATTTCCCAATAGCATGCTCCCACTGGTACGTAACGTAAGCAAGACTACATTTCCCAATAGCATGACTGTGCGACAACTATTGTGAAATTACAAAAGAGACAATAGATTGAGAGATTGTTTTAAACACCCCCTTGCTTTTAGTAACAATCATCATAGTACACATTTTTTTGGAGGCAAGGCCCAACATTGGCAACCTGACACAACCGGATAGCGATTAAACCTGGATTTCCTTCATCCATGTTACATTGTAGGTCCAGATCTGTTCTGGAATCAGTTGCTTTGATGTCTATGATGTTTAATCTGGCCTCATTGCGCCACTCCTGAGTATCTAAACTGCATTATGTCACGATGTATTGATATAGTATTGAAATAATCGAGCTCTTAAAATCCTTTTCTGTCTCTGAATCTCAGGTGTGTCCTGAGTATCTAAACTGCATTATGTTACTGACGCATTGATATAGTACTGAAATAATCGAGCTCTTAAAATCCTTTTCTGTCTCTGAATCTCAGGTGTGTCCTGAGTATCTAAACTGCATTATGTTACTGACGCATTGATATAGTACTGAAATAATCGAGCTCTTAAAATCCTTTTCTGTCTCTGAATCTCAGGTGTGGTTTGCCTCGTCTCCTTTGGGATCGCGCTCATCTTCGCTCAGGGATCTGGTAATTACTGGCTGGCGCTGTTTGATTCGTTCGCTGGCTCCGTCCCACTCCTAATCATCGCCTTCTGTGAGATGATGGCCATCAGCTACGTCTATGGGATCGACAGGTGAGATGGGCTGAAGGACTACAATCACTGCTCCTGCAGATACAGACAGTATCACACTCACTCTGTATTACACAGTAGACACACACACACACACACTCTGAAATACACCTCTGCATTTAACCCATCCAGGGAAGTGACACACACACAGTGAAGTGAGGTTACAGTGAACAGTGAGCTGCCTTTGGCGGCGGCCGGGGAGCAGTGATCGGGGTTAGGTGCCTTGCTCAAGGGCACTTCAGCTGTGGATGCGGGCATGGGAGAGCAGTGGTCTACCACTTCCCCCGCCCCATTTTCCTACTGGTTGGGGATCGAACCGGCCACCCTACGGTGTCCGGCCTGAAACCCTAACCAGTAGGCCACGGCTGCCCTCACATGGCAACTTACATGGCAATTCATTCTCATTGAAAGGTCAAATAGTGGTTATGTGTTAGAATGAATACAGCTCGTTTACTGTATGAAGTATGCTGGTTTTGTTTAATTTGAAAGTTATTGTAGGGGGCACGGTGGCGCAAGGCGATAAGTCCCCCCACTTACGGGCCCGCGGCGACACAGGTTCAAGTCTGGCCTGATGTCATTTCACAATCCTCTCCCCACCTCTTCTCCGCCTCGCTTCCTGTCATAAAGTCACTGTCCTGTCCAAATAAAGGCATACAAAGCCAACAAAATAAATTAAAAAAATGTAAAAAGTTATTATAAAATGAAATATTACACTAAACATTCAAGCGCATTACATTCATTATACCTTCAATTTAGAAATTATAAACAGGTGTTTTAGGAATTGTCTATGTATCAAAGAACCTAAACGTAAAACTGTAGAACCATAGAACAGATTTGGGCCAAAGCCGGATCAGGACCGTATCGGTTCCAGTGTTACCCGCTGTGTGCTGGCATTAAGGCCTGTGGAAGCTGTGCTAAAAAAACATCCTCGACCCAGACCTGTCTCATACAGACACGCAGAAAAACTCTCTCTCTCTCACTCACACACACACACACACACACACACACACACACACACACACACACACACACACACACACAGACACACACACACTCACACACACACATACACACACACACACACACACACACACACACACACACACACACACACACACACACACCCACTCTTCATCTATCTGTTCAAACGTGTGCTGTCTCTCTCCCTTGTGCAGGTTCAACAAAGACATCGAGTTCATGATCGGCCACAAGCCCAACTTCTTCTGGCAGGCCATGTGGAGGGTGATCAGTCCTCTGGTGGTGTTCGTCATCTTTGTGTTTTACCTCGTCACAAAAGCCACCTCAGAACTCACGTACATCATCTGGGATCCTGAATCGGTAAAGAGAAATGTGTCTCTCAGTATCCTTGAGTCCGTGATATTCATCTTTCATCCACTGTGTCTTTCCATAGGTTGCAATGTTTGTTTCTCTGTCTATACAGTACCAGTCAAAGAAGTGTTTTCTTTACTTTTATTATTTTCTACATTGTAGATTAATACTACAGGCATTTAAACTACGAAAGAACACATATTGAATGATGTATTAACAAAAAAAGTGTTATCTTCCATGTAGAAAATCATAAAAGTAAAGGAAAAATGTCTCTAAAAATTAGAAGGTGTGTCCAAACTTTTGACTGGTACTGTAAGTCTATGCACAGTAGGAGACATGATTATTGGACGGCCTGTCTTTGCAGATCTGCCAATTCACAATATTTATGGCATGTGTCTGTCTGAAAGTTACATTTGGACCAGCATTGGCCTGCCTCTCACAGTGCCGTGTAAAAACATGTCCTAGACCAGTGGTTCTTAACCTGGGTTCGATCGAACCCCAGGGGTTCGTTGAGCCACTCTCAGGGGTTCGGCAGGGGTCAAGACACACGCAGTATAGCCCGGTTCACACTAGCAATGTTGGGCCCTTTTTATACATACCTACGTTTTGAAGAAATCATATTTTATTTTTCAAATTACGGGTTCGGCGAATGCACTGATGAAGCTTGCAGGGTTCAGTACCTCCAAAAAGGTTAAGAACCACTGTCCTAGACCATAACATTTTATTTTCCTTTGGCAGGAGGGCTTTCCCAATCAGGAAAAAGCATTCTATCCTCCGTGGATGTACGTCATCATATTTATCCTGTCCGGCGTTCCAGCCTTGGTAATCCCGTGCGTGGCCGTGTACAAGGCCATCCGGATATACTGCTGCGGGACGGAAGACAACGCCTATGACAAGAAGAGTATCAGCACAGTCTCTGGGCATGTACCGATGTCGGAGATAAGGACCTGAAAGCTATAAACGCCACCTGAGGGAGGGACACTTGGTGTTCTTGCCACGAGGAACTACCCAGAGCAGAGATTTAATTTACATTTCGTCATTTAGCCGACGCTTTTGTCCAAAGCGACTTACAAGGATTTATAAACATTTTACATTTTACACTGATGGAACACTGCACATCAGGTGCAATTAGGGGTTCAGTGTCTGGCTCAAGGACGCTCCCACAGTGAATCGAACTAGCAACCTTTTGATTACTAAACGACTTCTCTACCTCCTGTACCAGTGTCACCCCATAGAGTCTATCAATGATTAATTTCTTACCACGCATGAGGAGCTGCATGTGGTCCTGCCACAAGAGTGACTTGGCACCATAAAAAGATGACTCCGTTTTTTTGTGAATGATGGCTATTGCCAAGAGACATTGACCGTGGAATGCTGTATTAAAGGTACAATATGTATTTTTTTTTTTTGTCAAGAATCCACAAAACACACAGAACAATTGGTGAATGCTATATTTACACAATTACTGTAAGTCTGGAAACACTTTTCAGTTTGACAATAAAAACTACATATCGTATGTTTAAATGTCCTCACTGAGTAAAAGAATGAAATTATGTCAATGTATACAGTGGTATTGCTATGAGTAATATAGTTCAATTCAATTCAATTCAATTGTATTTATATAGCGTCAAAACAATCAAATTGTCTCAAGGCGTTTGTTCTAGTTAATCATTCTGAAACATGAGTGGTGTGTGTGGTATTTAAATTGCAACAGGGATTTAATTTACTGTATTTATTTGCTACAAGGCCAAATTATATATTTTATAGTATTGTGAAACTGTGTTGTTGATATACTGGAAAATTACAGGTTTTGAAATAAATATTCTTTTCTTAATAAATGTATGTGTCTTTAATTGAATATACGTAGGCCAAAAAAAGATGGCAGTAAAGTATTGATTTCTCATCTATATTGGGGACTGATACTGATAGTACATGGACACACAGTGGTAATTATATATTTGTGTTTGTACACTGATAGGACTACTAACGTCATACTTGTGCTGGAAAAGGAAACTGAAGTTGTAATAGTATACAGAATCTTCTTAATCAGTCACTTAATTAAAATCCAGCTATATAAACAATTATTAAAAAATCATAAATTTCGATCTTTTTTAAATCTCTTCTATGGTGATATTATTTCATCCTGTTTGATGGATATGCATGTTCACACCCCTCGTTTAACCATATCTCTGCTTTATTATGCATTAACTTTCTAACACGACGGTAGCCCCTTTGTTGCTGACAATACACAATAACTCATGCGTTCAGCTGTGGAAAAAAACAGATAACACATGGGCCACAGGTGCTAAAGGTCAGCATACACACAGCCACTGCCCCCTGGGCTGAGCACTCCCAAAGACTCCCAGAGACACAACGTGAGGTCGCAGTGGAGAGGGAGTGACAGAAGGACAGCACAGAGAGTGGAGGAGACAGACAGAGAGTGGAGGATACAGACAGAGAGTGGAGGAGACAGACAGAGAGAGGAGGATACAGACAGAGAGTGGAGGAGACAGACAGAGAGTGGACGAGACAGACAGAGAGTGGACGAGACAGACAGCAGCTATCTCTTTCATATCGAAGAGTGAGGACTAAAGACAGGTGCCCAAACATGAAGCTGACGCTCCCCAACCCGGGGCTGGAGAAGCGGATACCGTCCCATGCGGACCTGGACAGGATGGAGGTGGAGGAGGCGGGAGACAGGCCCAAGTGGGACAACAAAACCCAGTACATGCTCACCTGCGTGGGCTTCTGTGTGGGGCTGGGGAACGTCTGGCGCTTCCCTTACCTGTGCCAAAGCCACGGAGGAGGTAAGGCTGGATAAGTGCTATGAACCGGAAAAATGAGATCAGATTAATAATAATAAATAATAATATATCATTTAATTTGTAGTGCACTCTACATTCACACAGAATCTCAGAGTGGTACATAGATAAAAACAGCCCATAACAAAAGCATAGTTTAAAGAACAATACAGAGATAAGACTGGACAAGTGACATCTGCAACCATGAGTATTGATTTCTCTACTCATAGTGCCACACTGTAAATAGCCTGTGTGTGTAAATTAGTGTATACAAACATAGCATAATCTGTACAGAAAGGCACCTGTCAATGTCATTGACCAGAATCACTTAAATGGAGAAAGACAACATCAGGTCTAGGTGCCTGAAATGAATATCTGTGACATTGTGGCATCTTTCAGCTGTTCTAGGTCTTAAATATAAAATAAGATAGATAAGATAAGATAAAGATAAAGACAGTAAACTCTTTAAAATTAGCTCTTGATTAATCATTTTCAAAGACGGGTTGAAATGTAGGTAGACTGGTGAAACAGACTGCATAAATTCAGGGATCATTACTTAAACTTGTTTGATATTCTCTTCTCTACTCTTGTTTAAGACACATTTAATTGGTATGGCCTTTAAAGGTCCAAACCCAAAACGCAAAGTAAAAGTTCTAATATTGTGATGAAGGAAATCTGTTGTACCTGATCATTTTGAACATGGTTTTGTTCATTCCTATGGGCCATTATATGTTACCATTATGTCAGTGACATTTTTATGACAGCAGTGAGAGTTTTCAACTAAAACAGCCCACTAGTATTTCATCTTCCTCTCCTCACTGCACCAATAATTATCTTCGTAGCAATATTTTGGAATAAAAAAATACATCTGAGAGTTTCATCTCATCTTATCTAGCTTGCTATCTGATCTTGTCTGACCATGCCAGTTATAGAGAGGATCCCTGTGTAGAATGTAGAATTGTGCAGTGTAGAATTAGCATATTAGCACTTGCCTCTGGTTAGCCTCTGACAAGAAGCTAATGGTTTCACCTCCTGAGCTATTTGTTAATTGTTATTTATTATTATTTAGCTGTGAAAGATAATGTTCACAGCATCCTAAGTTTTGTAGCTGTCTGTTGCTGCCTCTACTGTCTCGTTGTCTTTGTGACAATGACAATAAAGCACTTTGAACTTTGAACTTTGAACTTGATGAATCTGTGTTTTTCAGGTGCTTTCATGATCCCCTTCCTGATCCTGCTGGTTCTGGAGGGGATCCCTCTTCTGCACCTGGAGTTTGCCATTGGCCAGAGGCTCAGGAGTGGAAGTGTAGGGTGTTGGAGGTCCATCAGTCCCTACCTCACTGGAGTCGGTATGCTATACTTTTGAGTTACTCTTCTGGTCAGAAGAATTCACAAACTAAATGGTGTCCATGTTGTATTATGGGACAAGCACTGCTAAATTATATCCACGTTGCACTTTAAGTCGGCATTGTGGACAAAAACAATCAGATGCTAAATTGTATCCTCATTGCACCTTAAGATAGCAGTTTGGGAAGAAATACCCCTTTACTATAGTGTCCATATAGCACTTTTGGTTAGCATTATGGAGAAGTGTTCAACTCTGCTCATATTTTACCAAAGTTAATCATACTGGCCAAAGATAGATAGATAGATAGATAGAGAGAGAGAGAGAGAGAGAGAGAGAGAGAGAGAGAGAGAGAGAGAGAGAGAGAGAGAGAGAGAGAGAGAGAGAGAGGGAGAGAGAGAGATAGATAGATAAAAACATTATTGCCACACAACAATGTTGGTGGTATTATTTTGTCAGAGGTAGCACATGCTAGTAAGGAGGGGAGAGAAGGGGGTAGGGGAAAAAAAATAAAAATACTCCAGGTCAGCTTTGGGAGTTCAGGCATTCAGATACAAAATACAATCCACACAAGTCTGTCTTTCAACCTTGTATGGTTTTTAGAGGTATTGTTAATGGGTGTTCATGTTTGATTGTGTCTCACAGGTATTGCTTCTATGCTTCTATGCTAAGCAGTATTGATTGTTACACCAGGTTTTATTGCTCTTAGCTTGACTATTCTCTCCCTTGTACGTCGCTTTGGACAAAAGCGTCTGCTAAATGACTAAATGTAATGTAAATGTAAGATACAATCCACAAAGGTCTGTCTTTCAACCTTGTATTGTTTTTACAGGTATTGCTTCTATGCTGGTCTCCTTCGTGGTGGGCATGTACTACAACACCATCATGGCCTGGGTGATGTGGTACTTCTTCAACTCCTTTCAGAGCCCCCTGCCGTGGAGTCAGTGCCCTCTCAACGAAAACAAAACAGGTACGAGAAAGAAAAAGCATGTCCACTCTTATAAAACCCACA
>NC_137918.1:14301083-14346083 GCF_963457725.1 Sprattus sprattus | reverse complement strand
TTCTTCACCACTATCCTTTCCCCAAAGAAACAATGTATTTATCCTCTGGCCAAGAAATATTTAATTCACTGTCATTTCTCTCTAAATCATTTCTGACATAAATAATATGAATTAACATTATATAAAATAACATAGCATATGTAAATCAGCATAGCTAATGTCCAAATGCAAAATAAATAATAATAATTTGAAAAGAAAAGCAAAAATACCAGGCAGGCCAGGATACCTCTCAGTATATAGTGTATCTTCTGTGTGTGTGTGTGTGTGTGTGTGTGTGTGTGTGTGTGTGTGTGTGTGTGTGTGTGTGTGTGATGTTTCTCAACGGCATTTAATGTGTGACCAACAGGGATCGCATCTATGATGGTGTCCTTCCTGGTCTCCCTGTACTACAACACCATCCTGTCCTGGGTGATATGGTACCTCTTCAACTCCTTTCAGAGCCCTCTCCCATGGAGCCAGTGCCCTTTGAATGAAAACAGAACCGGTACGATTGGGAGGCAATTCATTTATACATTTACATTAAACATTAAACAGACACTTTTATCCAAAGCGACTTACAAAGGATGTATACACATTTTACATTTTTCATTGATGGCACACTGCACATCAGGAGCAATTAGGGGTTCAGTGTCTTGCTTAAGGACTCTTCAACAGGGAATCAAACTAGCAACCTTCTGATTACTAAACCTCCTGTACCCTTGTCGCCCCAATTTACTATATCCATAGGCTAATATACACACAAATTTACTGTATATACTTTCCATGTTATCCACACTCCATATGTACTGTCCATGTCTGGGACCTCAACTGCTGGTTAACTGTTAGCATCATGCTCACCCCTGAAAACATTTGAATGTCTCCAATTGTGAGATGCGCATCTCTTCATCTATGCTGCTAGGCCAATGATTAAATCTGACAACTGTTTCTTTTCAACACTAACAAATTCCCATCACAAAAATGTACTTAAATGCCACCAAACATGACGATAAGTACTCCCCTACAGCCCTGGTGTCATACTCTTACTGTTAAAAACTAACATCGCCCCCTACAGCTCTGGTGTCAGAGTGCGCTGGGAGTTCCTCGGTGGATTACTTCTGGTACAGAGAGACCCTCAACACCTCCGCTGCTATCGATGACTCTGGTGGACTGCAGTGGTGGCTGGTGCTGGTGTCGCTGTGTGCCTGGTCAGTGCTCTACGTCTGCTGCATCCGAGGGATCGAGTCCACTGGCAAGGTACTCCACACTACTGTCAGAACCAACCCTTACAGTCATGGGAGTCCTGTGTTATTATTTATTATATTATTTATTTCAGACTCCAAGTTCCATATAAAGTAACAGACATACAATTATACAACTATAAAAATTAAAAAATATATAGAGGAAAAAAAAATTAAAAATACAACACACATAATACAGTGCATTAAAAAGTATGAAGACTTTTGTGCCAATGTCGTCTTTAGTTCGAGGTAAATCGATAACAGCTCTTTAGAGGGTTGACCAGTCAACAGTGTGTTGAGAGTCAACAGTGAGCTAAGCACTGAGATAATCTCTTATGTCTCTTTTAATGGTTTAGGCTGTGTATGTGACCTCGACTCTACCTTACGTGGTTCTTCTCATCTTCCTGATCCGTGGGTTAACCCTAAAGGGTTCTGTGAGCGGCATTAAGTTCCTCTTCACCCCAGATGTAAGCCCTACTCCCATTAGCCACAAGGGAACTAATTCATAATCCAAAATGGCCACCTTCATAAATGCCTGTTTGTATTTATTTTGTTTTTTTATTCTGATTTGCGACTCAGGTTCAAGAGTTAATGAATCCACAAACTTGGTTGGACGCAGGGGCTCAAGTTTTCTATTCCTTTGGTCTTGCCTGGGGAGGCCTAATCTCTTTCTCAAGCTACAACTCTGTGCAGTAAGTGTCTTAGCTTTTAGTACAATTATTATGTAAAATGACATTTAACGTAACAATAATTACCTAATTATAGATACACAAAGTTTCTTTTATATATATATATATATATTTATTGAATGAAGGACACATTAGGGATATACCGAAAATTTAATTACAAAGGTAATAGCGTTATCCTTCAAGTTTTCTGAGACTTTACAACAACATAAACTACAAAAGCCAAAAATCCCCAACCTCCCATCAGCCCCCCCTCCAACCCACAACCCTCATGGAAATAAAAAATAAATCAAGAAAAGAAAACAAATCAATACAAAAAAATATATATAAAATTAAGTAGATACACAAAGTTTCTAATCACAATTGCAGCTGTTGCAGAAAAGTTCACCAAAATTGCAGCAAAGAATTTGTGCTGCTCACTGCTCTTTTTCAGCAACAACTGTGAACAGGACGCCGTCATCATCTCCATAATAACTGGATGCACCTCCATCTACGCTGCCATAGTCATCTATTCCATCATTGGGTTCAGAGCCACTGAGAAGTTTGACGACTGCCTTAGCGGGTACGTTACCATGGTCCTCTGGAGGAAGAGAGCTTTTCCTCTGGAGTCTGTTTAGTTCATTTTGAAGCTGTGTCAAGTCAAGTCAAGTCTTTTATTGTCAGATACACAGAACAGAGATGGACTTGGCACTGAAATTCTTAGGACAGGACACCGTACCACACTACCATAACATAATAAGACATAACATAACATAACATATAAGTACTCCAACATGATATAACATAACATAACTTAACAATAAGTACTGAACATAAGATATACATATGAAAAGACAAAGTAGTAGACCTACTAGTGTATGCTTGTACCACAGCTTTTTTACGCTATGATTTGTTTTTAAAGGAATATCTTGGCCCTGCTGAATACCTTTGACCTTGCTGAGGGAAGCATCAATGAGAGCAACTATGATGTGGAGCTCCAGAGACTAAATGGAACTTCTCCGGGTATCATTCAGGGGTTACAGCTGAGAGGCTGTGACATACAGACATTCCTCAGTGAGGTAAGATACTAGCCTGGATACCAGCCTGAACTCCGCCCACAACATTTTTGGTCTGGGAGATTCAGTCTGGACTTGAGCTAGTTGGGAGAGATTCAGTTTTCGAAAAAGTCGAAAAAGCAATCTGACCACCAATCAAATTGTAAGGGCGGGCTTTATACGACGATGGACAGATGATCAACCAACGCTTGAGTTGAATTAACCGGTTGAATTATGAGTATGACATCGTCAGGCTAGTAAGATACAGTACCAGTCAAAAGTCTGGACACACCTTTAATTTTATGGAGAAGTGTTTTCTTTACGTTTACTATTTTCTACATTGTAGATTAATACTGACTAGATTTAAATACAGACATTCCTCAGTGAGGTAAGATATGGCAACAATTACAGTACGAGTCAAAAGTTTGGACACACCTTTCAATTCTTGGGGAAGTGTTTTCTTTACTTTTATTATTTTCTACATTGTAGACTAATACTGAAGTCAAGCCTTTGACAGTGTGGGGTTAGGGCTGCCACCCTATGTCCATGAATATGTACTTTCATTTGTAATATATTGTTACATAGTCCATAAATATGAGTCATTTTCCGGGATAAAATGTGGTGATTGACTGAAGTGTGATACATGTCAGGTAACCCAAGCAATCAGGGGGTGCTAATACTATCCACAAAAACCCTTAACTCTGTTATTGCGTCAGTTTTACACCAATACCAATGGCACTACTACTGTTACTGCTTGCCCTGTAGATGAGCGACACAGAGATAATTAGCCCTCATTCTAAAGACTTGTGTCCATAGCCATTGTCTTCCCGATTTACCACTGAGGGGCTACTCAGTATTGTCAGGTTGCCTTGAGTCAAAGTCCATGTTTCTACCTATAGTAATAAATCACTTAGTGCCCTTTTATAGCTCCATAAATAGTGCAAAAGGGCAAACTACTGGAACCAACAGTGCAGAAGATCTCCAATAAGATTTAGCTTGCAACGATTTTTTTTGATTATCTTTTACCATTGTTCTTTTCTAAAAACATGATTCAACTCATTGACCTTGTGCCCTTATGTACGATATAGGGCATGACGTAATGCACGATACAATGCATGCCAGGTGTTTCAGAGTAACAGGTGATACTAGATTGGGTCTGACCATGATGTGCTGTGGTTCCAATGGATATCTATTGGATCAGAACCAGATTGGCTCCAAAAAACAGCTTCCAAAAAACTGGTCATGGATTAAAAGAAGCCATCATTTTTTAAACGTTGTTTCAAAGTTAAGAGTGACAAAAGAAATCCTTGTTGTTATATTTTTGTATTTGCTTTTTATTGTATTTAGTTTTTCTTATATATCAGGCACCTACGGAACCCTGAAGGGGTCATCACAAAATGTTTCACATGTGCAGAGAACGTGCGCTCGTTTTACTAGAACGTGCGCTTGTTTTACTACAATGTGCTCTCGTTTTACTATAGTGTGCTCTCGTTTTACTATAGTGTGCTCTCGTTTTTCTTTATTGTGCGCTCGTTTAACTAAAGTGTGCGCTCGTTTTTCTATAGTGTGCTCTCATTTTACTAAAGTGTGCCCTCGTTTTACTATAGTGTGCTCTCACTTTACTAAATTGTGCTCTCACTTAAAGCATTGTAAAACGAGGGAACCATTTATTAAAACGAGGACACTATTTACTAAAACGAGGGAACGATTTGGTACAATGAGAGCATCATTTAGTGTGTGCACAATCTACTTAAACGTGGCCACAATTTGTAAAACGTGCACTCGATATTGTCTTGAGTTGACACATTTAAACATGAGCACGTTACAACAATCCAGGAGATAGTGGAAAGCTGTCTAGCGAGATGGATCTGGTCAGGGTATACCGTGGTTTGGGCATGGCGTACAAGGATATATTGAGAACTTTAGCCACCCAGCATGCCATGGTTATGAATTTGAGCACATTAAAAAGGATGCTGAGAGCGAACCGTCTCCTTCACTTTGTTTCCACACCTCGCACCTCACAGATTTAATAGTAATGCCTTCAAACGTGGTCAGGTTACTCTTCAGCAATGGGGAATTAAAAGTTATGAGAGTCTTTTACAAAGTGTGAAGGGTGTGGGCGTGGCAGACCCTCAAACTATGCACTCTTTACAACTCCAGTCACTTATAACGTATGCATATATTGTCGAAAGTGCACGAAATTGAAAGTGGTGGGTCATTATGAGACCCTCTGAAGGAGCAAAATAAACCGGGAAAATGTCGGAAATGACAAAAGTGAGCACATTTTATTAAATCGAGGGCTCGATTAAAGGAAAACGTGCTCACGAATTATCATGGCCAGAAAAAATATAATTTAACGTGACCTCTCCCGGGTTCCGTAAGACACCTTCCATTCTCTACTTTTTTTCCTCTCCATCTCTCCATCTTTCTCTCTATCCCTCTCAGTCTACTTTCTCTCACACTCAATCTCTATTCTTCACTCCATTTTTATCTCCTTTTTTCAATATTTTCACTCTCTTTTTCTCTTTATCCAGAGCCACTCTTGTTCACTCTTCTTTCCTTCTTCCACTCTTCTTTCCTTTCTTTTTCCACTCTTCTTTCCTTCTTTCACTTTTCTTTCCTTTCTTCACTCTCCTTTCTTCTTTCCTTCTTTCACTCTTCTTTCCTTTCTTCTTTCCTTCTTTCACGCTTCTTTCTTTTCTTCTTTCCTTCTTCAACTATTCTTTCCTTCTTTCCTTTCTTCACTCTTCTTCCCTTTCTTCACTCTTCTTTCTTTTCTTCTTTCCTTCTTCCACTCTTCTTTCCATCTTCCACTCTTCTTTCCTTCTTTCACTCTTCTTTCCTTCTTTCACTCTTCTTTCTTTTCTTCTTCCTTTCTTAACTTTTGCATTTCATGCACTGGTATTTCCTTCAGGAAATGCATTTTCTAGTTATTATTATTATTATTATAATTATTATATCATCCTACAGGGTGTGGAGGGAACTGGCCTGGCCTTCATCGTCTTCACAGAGGCCATCACCAAGATGCCCGTCTCCCCCCTGTGGGCCGTGCTCTTCTTCATCATGCTCTTCTGCCTAGGCCTCTCCAGCTTGTTCGGCAACATTGAGGGGGTGGTCGTGCCTCTACAAGACCTCAAAATCCTTCCCAAGACATGGTCCAAAGAGGTTTACACAGGTACAGGCCTTGCTATTTTATTTTATTTTATTTTATTTTATTTTATTTTATTTTATTTTATTTTATTTTATTTTATTTTATTTTATTTTATTTTATTTTATTTTATTTTATTTTATTTTATTTTTAATTTAATTTTGTCAATGTTACGTTTGATATATATGTCAATGCCTTTTTTTAAGTTGTTTAGCCATTTTCACTCTGGCAGGGGGACTGCCAATGGAAACTAGCCTTTTGGCTTTAATTGGGTGGATTTACATTTTAATGTTTATTAATGTACACTGTCCCTCTTCATCAAAAAAACAAACTGAAAGCTAGTCCCTTTTTAAAAAAGATTGGCTATCTGTCAGGAGTGTGTAGACTGTAGAGAGACCTTAGACCTTAGATATCTCAGACATACAACATATATTAAAAAACAATTATTTTCTGTCATACACATCGTACCTTGTGTTGTGCTAATAAATGTTGTTTGATTTCATTTCTTCCAGGTCTAACGTGCCTTGTTTCCTTCCTGATGGCTTTGATCTTTTCTCAACGCTCGGGAAACTACTGGGTGGCCCTGTTCGATACGTTCGCTGGCTCCATCCCGCTGCTCACCATTGCCTTCTTTGAAATGATTGCCGTGTCGTACATATATGGAATGGACAGGTGAGTTATAGATACTATAATCAAGTACATTGATTTTTTTTTAATGTTTCTATGTAGGTATATAGCTGACTATTCATACAAATGGAGTGAAGTTTTTAGTTTTTATGAGCGGTAAAAGATGGAATAAAAATAAACGGTAAACGGTAAAAGACGGTTTGGAAAATTTGGCACTCTTTTTTTCATCATCATATCTATTGCTGTGTCGTACATATATGGAATGGACAGGTGAGATATAGATACTATAATCAAGTACATTGATTTTTTTCTGAGTGTTTTAATGTAGGTACTTAGCTGACGTCTCAGAAAAAAGGAGTCTTTAGTTTTTATAATGAGCGGTAAAAGACGGGACTGGCTGGACATACGTACATTTGGCACTTGTATGTGATCTTTGTTTTGCCATCATCATATCTATTTCTGCACTACAAATATGTCCACCATGGAATCCAGGGCCTCAGGGCTGGACTGGGACAAAAAATCGGCCCGGGCATTTTGAACCAGACCGGCCCACTTAATTCGATAACACACCTTTTGGTCTCTCGAATGTCTACACCAACCAGGGGCCATATTCACAAAGAATCTTAGGGCTAAAAGTAGCTCATAAGTGGCGAATTTAGGAGAAACTCCTAAAAATAATGGGCGTGTCAGTCTTAAATGTAGGACTCCTAATTTTTTTTACTAAGAGCAATTCACAAAATATTTTATCCCTAAAAGTAGCACCTAAGTCTAGGACAGCTTAAAACTCCTCATGAGGACTCCTAAGTCACTAAGACCTATTCACAAAAAATCGTAAGATGGCTGCAGCCGACTTGGAATTGATAAAAGACATTGCTTAAACCGTGAAGGTATTAATATTGTCGTAGAATTAGCGCGGGATGCAATGACGCCTTTAAACAACGATGTGTCCCGAAGTGAAATGTTTGGAAACATAAAGATAGCCTATATTTGGCTTCGCGGAAAACACAAATGACGACACTGGGAATTATCATTCAGCCGTTTAATTCATCAAACTATCAACGCACTGTAGACCCCACATCATCCAACAGTTGGATGTACCGATGTAGGCTTTCGCTTAGGCTATACGTTTCACGTTCGTTTCGCTTTGATCAATTAAGATTGGAGGGCTTAAAGGGCCGCATGTGCTGATATTTGAAGTGGTCAAGGGCTGGAAATATAATAGCCTTACAGTTTGCTGGGTGCTTTAAATATTCCTGCCTTGATTACATGCAATTGCCATATTTTATATTGATCGCTTTATATTTCTCTTAACGTGCAAAGTGTCATTCCCGTTGGATGCACAAACTTGTCATCATGCGTGTGCATTCTGCTAACTGCACTGTCCATAACTATTTAATATGACTTAATTTGAAGCCTAGGTTATTCTCTTATTTTCAGTCGATATAGTGGGATTGTTAGAGAGACGTCACGAATGAGTTTTTAATGAGAGAACCTGTCAACAACCAATCACCGTCCTCACCCCTTCTAAACTCGTGCATGAGAAGCAACGTCATCCATAGCAACGGAGTTTTTATCTTAAGCTTAGGAGTTGGTATTATCCTTAGTATGAGTAGGTCTCAGAGCCGTTGTGAATCACTTTTAAGAAATTACTCCTACGTAAAAGGTTTTAGCGCGAGTTAGGAGTACTCCTAGTGGTAAGATAAAAGGCTTTGTGAATACGGCCCCAGGCTTTTAGCTAGCAGGGCATCTGCCCTATAGTCTACTAAAAAATACGAAGAAATGGGACGCCCTACTTTTAGGCAGGACGGCCTACAGACGCCCTATTTTTCTCCCGTTTTACCTGTTAACTTCGCTGAATGTGATCAAAATTCACCGTTTCAGTCGCTTCAGTGCTTAGCGAAGTCTGGAATCATATGCCCTGCCAATTAGAAAATAGCATTGCTGTATTCCCGCTACAACAACGTTACATCATGATTCCAACGAAACATTTATTCATGGGCTTGCAGAAGCTACAGAAGACAGCTGTCTCACCGCACGTCACTGAACCTACTACTTTATGAGTTCAAGAAGAGTTTGTGTGTTAAGGTGGTGGTCTTAATTAATCTAAATACAATACAATATACATCATACACTTTAAAGCTTTGTTCAGAATACGGAGGTCTAAGATCGGTCGATATTTTCTGTCCTTTTTTGGAACCAGAAAATAGCGACTGAAGAACCCCCTGTTCTCGTCTACGAGAGGTACAGACTGTATAGCTCCCTTTCCTAGAAGGGAGTCTATTTCCTCCTGTAGGAGGAACCAAGTCCCCTGAACTTCGCGGGGGGGGGTAACTGGAGCGTATAACGGGCTATCATAATTCACTATCTGGACAAATTGGCATATTTTCGGAATACCAGGGTTTGGGAATACTGGGCTTTCGGAACATTGACATGGCACCGCGCACCAATAGGCTAAGGGGCTAGCCCACCACTCAAACACACAACATAGAGTGTAGGCTAACGGCTGGCTGTTTCAGAGTAGAGTAGGCTGAGGGCTAGCAACAGCTACAGACTTGTCTTGTATTTAATGCAAACGAACTTGGCCATAGAACATAGGTCCTAAGTCAAACATATTTTAGAGACGTTTTAATTCATGAGTAGTAAGCTTACCGTAGGTTGTTGTATCGTATCTCCATGGGCCACGCTGAATTTGTTTACCGTCCTAATGCATTATGTAGGCAGGTCCAAATCAAAAGGGGTTGGTGTTGGGTCAGCCCAGGGGATGTGATTGGGCCAGCCCAGTGTCAATAGGGCCGCTCATGAACTACTTTCGTGGGCCAGCCTGTCAGACCATTATATGAGGGAAAAAATAAAAAATAAAAATTCGGGACTTTCGGCCCATATTGCACCTCGGTCCACCGGGAAAACGCCCGGTATGCCAGATTGCCAGTCCAGCCCTGCAGGGCCTTCAGCCGCTCTGCCCCTCACCTCTGGAACTCCCTCCCCCCTGACATCAGGAACATTGACCCTAACTCAATCGCTCTTTTTAAAACTCACATCAAAACACACCTGTTTAGGCAAGCCTATAACCTGTAAAGGTCCTGCCAACTGAAGTTGTTGCTGTTGCTGTATTATGTATTATTCAATGTTTTATTCACTGTTGTAAGGCGAACTTGGGTTTCTTGAAAGGCGCCCTATAAATAAAATGTATTATTATTATTATTATTATTATTATTACAAATATGGTAATATCTCCTCTCTCACTCTCTTGCTCTCTGTCTTTCAACAGGTTTAGCGAGGACATTGAGTTCATGATTGGTCACAAGCCCAACATCTTCTGGAGGGCATCGTGGATGGTCATTAGTCCTTTGATAGTGTTTGCCATATTTATTGCTTACTTCGTCTCCAAAGTCTCAGAGGAGCTCACCTACACGGCATGGGTTCCGGACTCGGTACGTTTACTAAACCTACATTACCAGTCAAAAGTTTGGACACACCCTCTCATTTTTGGAGATGTTTTTTTTCTTTACTTTTATTATTTCCTTCATGGTAGATAACACTTTTTTTGTTTAGTACATCATTCCATATGTGTTCTTTTGTAGTTTGAATGTCTTCAGTATTACTGTAATCTACAATGTAGAAAATAATAAAAGTAAAGAAAACACTTCCCCAAAAATTGAAAGGTGTGTCCAAACTTTTGACTGGTACTGTACATTTATTCATTTAACAGATGCTTTTCTCTCTAACTACCTTTATACAACACAACTTCAATGCACAAGAGTGTACGTATTTGTATTAGTATGTATTCTCACTAGGAATTAAACTCTTGACCTTTGTGATTTATGCATCTTGATCTGCCAGAAAGGAAGGATCATAGGAACACAATATTAGTTACCAGGAAGCTCACATCATTATTACCAGGAAGTTCTGCTATGATTGTTTGTTTCAATTCACAATATTTTCTAAATGGATGTCATTGCATATCTGTCTGTAGTCAGAGGTGATGGAAATGAATGTAAAGGTTGACGGTGGTGCTCCTTACTTTGGCAGGAAAACTTTCCAAACTTGTCCAACCTCCCATATCCTGGGTGGATCTACATTATCATCTTCATACTGGCTGGCGGGCCAAGCTTGGCGATTCCGTTTGTGGCCCTTTTTAAATACATCCGAAACAGATGCTGCAGAGGCCACTGATATTCCTTCCAGAGGAGGGAGGGTGAGGAGGAGATTATGGATTAATTTCCATTCATACTGAACATGTGTATTTCACAGTGTTTTTTTTATTTTATTTTTATATCTCATGTAAACATGATGTCGGAGT
This sequence comes from Sprattus sprattus, assembly GCF_963457725.1. Classification (NCBI taxonomy): domain Eukaryota; kingdom Metazoa; phylum Chordata; class Actinopteri; order Clupeiformes; family Clupeidae; genus Sprattus; species Sprattus sprattus. Next base: position 14,335,071 of record NC_137918.1, on the reverse strand, counting down.
GCACTTTTTGATGTTGTACTAAATGTTTCTATGTTATAATATACATTACATACACATAATACACATTTTAACATCTTAATGTTAAGTAATATTAGATATATTAGATTCATATACAGTATTTACCTAAGAGGAATCTGACATTTGATAGTATACATACAGGATCACAGCTATTGGACATTTTCAGAATATATTAACTCAAAACAAAACAAAACAAAAAAAAACAGAATAAATTATCAACCATGCATTTGCCTTTGAATATGACTAGAATAATAGTTGTTTATTTTTGTAGATAATACAAATTTAATGTTTTAATGGATACTGCTTTTTCTATGTTTGTGTGCAATAAATGCGTAAGGGCAACAACAATGTTAAACACCAAGCTGGAAGGCTGAGCTGCGTCTGAACTTTCTGGGATTCCATTAACTTATTAAATGACCTACAGTATAGGTAATCAGTATAAAAGGCAGTTGTTAGATAAAATGATACAACACACAAGGAGTTATATGAATGGTTAAAGAATGGACAGTTTTATAAATATACAATAAACAGTAAGCTTAAATAAGCTTAAATGTTTAAAAAAAATGTTAAGGGAAACCCCACATTGCCAAAAACAACTGTAAATTATAAGAATTGAATAAACAAGTTAGATGCCACTTAGACCAAAAAAAAATGTCATGATGCATGAGATGGATAAGAACATAAACCCAAACCTGAGATGAATAATTGAGAGAAGTAGTGAAGGAGAAACAAACACAGAAGAAGCAGAAGACAATCAGAGACTCTAAAGTGGTTTTGAACCTTTGGTGCCCTAACTCTCATTAACATTCTTTATAACACGGCTCTTCTTAATGCTGTAGAATGCTCCATTCTCTTGGATGGGGCTTCCTAACGTTCTGCGGTCCGTTATTAACCATAGCGGACCGTTGCTATGCAATAATGACTTTGGTGCCCTAACTCTCATTAACATTCTCTATCCACCATCTTGGAACACCAAGGCAGAGGTCACAAAGGGGCTTCTAAAATTATACAACTATGGCCAGCCCTTCAGATTGCAATGAGCCACGAGCAGACTGCTGCTCAAATCACAAGGATCCATTCAAGACCAAACGTGAATATATTACATTCATACTCATTTGCACATCACTTGGAAATCAAAGACACCCTAAGGTTTTCTCTGTGACAGTGGGAGAAAACAATCAACCAGATCCTAAAGGAATGCAGGATGTGGTAATTGGTTAAACTGTGACAGGTTGTGCACAGGTTGTGTTAGCACCCAGTGCATGAAGGTTGCTTTGAATACAAGCAGTCTTGAGAGAGTTGAGAAGCTGAGGAGTGACCACTGAACTTTGACCCCTTGGCCTAGAAGCATGAATGTTAATTTTCTGGATGTAATCATTCTCAGAGTGAATGTTGCCTTCCAAATGCAAACAAATGAATAAACTGACCAGAGTATGTTTGTGATCAGTTGAGAACCACCAGGAGGCAATGTGGCCCTGTCCTGGTCATAGGATACACAAACCAACCCTTCATCATCATATTCCTTCATATTCTACAGACGACTAAGCAAAGTAAGGTCCGGCCAACAAACATTGAGGATAAATTATGACTGGTTTTACAGCTTATTAGTTCACCCCCCTCTAAACGTACAGTATCAGTCAAAAGTTCGGACACACCTTACATTTTGTGTACATCAGGTGTTTTCTTTACTTTTATTATTTTCTACATTGTAGATTAATACTGAAGACATTTTAACTATGAAAGAACACATATGGAATGATGTACTAAACAAAACAAAGTGTTATCTACCATGTAGAAAATAACAAAAGTAAAGAAAAAACACTTCTCAAAAAAATGTAAGCTGTGTCCAAACTTTTATCTGGTACTGTATATTTTAAACATCATTATGAATGGAACACAACAAGTGATGCACCTCAACATTACCATCCCTCCTGTTCTGAGGTCTGTTCAAAATGTCGTAAGGGTTGACCCTGTAAGATTACATGCTTGGCTGTTCTGCTGTGATAATCTAATTTGGTTCAAGTATGAAGCAACCTTTATCCTCCTCCCAGCCATCACAGTGTTCAGGTCACAGGTCACAGGTCATAGGCCAGGGGTCAGAGGTCAGACTGTTGTCAGGATCCCCAGTCCTTGCAATTTCCTATTTATAACATATCTAGCTACAACCTTGTTGTCGATAGGAACCTGGTCATTGTCCTTATGGTAGTGACAACAAATGTCTTTTTTCAAAATATGTACTGTACACAGTAGATACTCACACTGCACACATTAATCAGTGTGCTTCAGGGGGATCACACAGAAACAACTCATTACTGATTACATCAAGGGAAATCATGTAGGGAAACCTACTGCTATCTTGTAGCCTGGATACCAGCCCAAACCCCGCCCACAAAATGTTTGTGCTGGGAAGTTTGGTCTGGCACTGACCGATTGGGGAGACAATATCAGTTTTCAGCAAAACGATCTGACGAATGAAATTGTCAGAGCGGGCTTTATACGATGATGGACAGATGATCAACCAACGCTTGAGTTGAATTAACCGGTAGATTTGAAATAGTACCAAGATGGCGCCGTCTCGGCCTGTTAGTAGGAAATATTTTATGTGAATTAAGCTATCTACACAACTTTTTTAATGTCTACATTGGTTAGTTGTGTATGTGCAACACGAATGTTGCAGAGTATTGTTTGTCTTAACTAAAGCTCTCTAGACCATTATTGTAAGGTTATTGCTAAAGCTTAGACCAAAAATCCATTGAAACACATAGTAGCTAGCTAGCCTCACTGCTAATAAGTATAACGGGAGCAAGCATATCTCACAGATATTGACGCCGCATTCATTTTGAAAGAGGAACAGAGAAACGTTTGTCGATTGAAAAGATGTTTTTGCCGTCCTTCCTATCCTACGGGATCAGGTAAAAGTTTAATGTATCAGATGGTCATACTACGTTGCTCTAATTGGTTCTAGGTATCCAATTCAGCGAAGAGGCATTTTCTTTCCTGGTTCGTTGAAACACACCCCATAATCACAGCCCAGTGGGTCAGGATCCGACTCATATTCTGACTAGAATTATGAGTATGACATCGTCAGGCTAGCTATCTTGCTCTACTGTATAAGATAAATACACACATATCTTTGGGACAGCCCTTTCATTGTGGCGGCTGCTGTGGAAGGTTATTGGTGAGAGTGAAAAAGATAAAGGGTAATAAACACACAAATAAGACACCTTGGCCTCATTTTCAGTCTTTCAGTCAGTGGAAAAACACAGACACCACCCTCGTCCACCAGAGTGAGTGTGTGAGACACTTCCTGCCACTTCAGACTGACAGAGAACAACAGAGAGATACCAGAAGGCATGAAGGATGACCGGGTACGACCCTCGTGGACCTGGAGAAGATGGAGGCAGAGGAGGCCGGACGGAGGCCCAAATAGGACAATAAGGCTCAGAACATGCCAGAACATACCTGTATTGGATTCTGCATTGCAGTAGACTGGGAAATGTGTGGTGCTTTCCTTACTTGTGCCACAGCCATGGAGGCCACTGTAAGGTAGAGAGAAGGATGATCAAATGGTTATTATAAAACTAATGCAATAATGCGGTCATTGGGTGACTTGCACAAATATCTACATAAACTCCAGTGGCGGGAAGCTAGCATCATGTTGGAATGAACAGGACTTTCAAAGATGATTACCCAAGCTGAATTTCTGTTGTTTTTTTCACATTATCATTGGGTCCTTCCCTGCTTCATGAAACATAAGGTTACATAATTATGTAAAAAAAGATCATATGAGCATATCAGTTTTGATGTTTGAGATTCCAGTGTAATGTTATTATTATGACTATACTTCTACTGATGCTAATAATAATAATATTATTGTCTTGGCCTTTGACATGGGAAATGCCTGCTATTGTACAGTCCAAGGACCCAAATCAATATCAGAGAAGAAAAATCAGTCACATAATTTCACAGAGTTCTTTAGTCCTACTTGCTTACTTAATGATTTTGTGGCGATTCTGATGCACCAGTCTGAGTTCCCAGGTGTGCTTATCATCCTCTTTCAGATGCAGGAGCAGACTCCCCTCCTCCTCATGCAGTGGAGAGGCCAAGAGAGGGCGATGTAGCGGTTTGGAGAGCCATCTATCCGTACCTCTGAGGGGTTGGGGTGAGGTGTCTACCAGAGCATACTGCAGCAACTCTCACAGTGTTGCTTTATCTGAGGAATGGCGTTCTAAAAGAACAATGGAGTTCTTGACCACTAGGGGGCCCTACAGAGCAAAAGGGGTCCTTGAATATCCCTCACGCTGCACTCGGAACTTGGTTACAGTTGTTCTGGTCAGAATTGACAGGCCTGACATAAATGTGAATAATGCTTTCAGTAAACATTTGATTTTGAACTGTTTTGTTTTAGCAATTATGTACAATTTCTACTTTTAAGCTTCCTTTTTAATGGTGTTGTACCACTCAGTTTTATTGAATTGAAGTTGAGGATTATACGTATTTTGTGTATTGAACAATGTATTTGAAACACATAATTAAAATACACATTTTATAATATTTTAACAACATGATAACTTTGTTGTGTCTTCGGTCAAAAATTAGTGTTGTGTATCAAATTTATATTAATATATGTATTATACACTCAATTAACTGCATTAAATGTAACATCTGGCAGGTCTACCATTCTGTTTTCACTCGAAAACTCTGTATTGTATAACATTTTCACTTCTACCTGTTAATCTCTTTACATAGAGAAAATAAAAACATGTTATACAGTAACCATGGCGTAACTGGTGCTGTACTTCAAATTGGAAATGTATGAATGCTATGGATGCTATGAATGTATGGACATGCTAATACCAAGACTTATGGTCCATGAATACATTTACTGCATTTATAAAATGCTTTTCTTCTCAAAGAGCACTTAAAACGCTTTACATATGAATGCCTCACATATCTACCAATGCACACACACCAATGGCGGAGGCTACTAGTTGCCAACCTGCACATCGGGAGCAGTTGGGGGTTCAGTGTCCTGCTCAAGGACACTTTGACACTTGGAGAGGAGGAGTCGGGATTGAACTAGCAAAACCGAAAAAATTAGTGCAGAAAGTAATACCATCACACACACACACACACACACACACACACACACACACACACACACACACACACACACACACACACATCCTAGAATGACACCACCAACCTTTACATGGTATGCCTATTCCCCCCAACCCCTATAGGTCTATTTTGAGTGTGCCAGCGCCCCCCCAATGGATTATTGCCGGTACAAAGTGAGCCTAAACACAGGCAAGCATTGATGACCACTGCACTCTGGTTGACTGGTTTTGTGCCTGGCCTGTACTCTACGTGACCTACGTCAGACTCATTGGGTGTCATTTCTTCCACCCCTGTTTGTGAAAGGTTATTTGTATTGTTCATAGAGAACCACTGTTTCCTGCACACTACTCAGTTAGCCCAGCGGTGTAGTCCAGGGTATACGCAGGTATACGGAGTATACCCACTTATTTTTCTGTCAGCATTGAGTAAACCCACTTCTCAAAACAGGGCGTTTGTCCTGTGCTGTATGGGCTGCTTAAAAAAATTAAGAGTATACCCACTTCTCCAGGGACCACTACACCACTAACTTAGTCTACCTGCTGGAAGTGTACAGCACATCCGTCTGCCGGCCATAGTGACGGCACATTGCATTATGCTTTATTGCTAATCCTGAAGCATCCTTAAATTGTTTAACTGTTAAATGTGTGAGGTGTTATAAACGTGTAAGTGGAGACAGAGAACAGGAAAGAAGGACTGGTCTAAGGCAACTGATAGTTTAGTATAATTTATGATACTGGTGAGACTGATTTATGAGACTGATTTGGGATTGATCCCTGGAAACACTCCAAAAACCTGTTTCTGCTTTGTCATTGTGGAGTGTCGTGTGTAGACTGATGAGAATTTTTTTTTTTAAATCCAATCAGAAACATAACAAAGTGTTAACACTTGAAAGGGTCTGAACACTTTCCGAATTCGCTGTACCTCATAAAGCTCATATCATGGAAATGTTTTGTTTCAAGTGTGTGTTCAAGTTGTATGTAAGTAACGGTATTGTCCAGTGTAGTTTACTGTAAGATAAACAAGGACTTTATTTTCTCCCTTGCAATTGACTTCCAATCCCAAACTCATGTCTGTATTGTAGAAATAACTAAACTGGAGGCACTGCTTAATCTAGTACGTATATTCACGTGTGAGGTACAGTAACCTCTTTATCTAGTACACAGACGCACGTGTGAGGTACACTAACAATATCAGCAGAAGCCATGTCAAACAAGGACATTGACTTCATGACTGGACACAAGCCACAACATCTGCTATGCAGGTAACATTTTCAAACATTACGTAACTGAGTTATATCCTGCATGGGTGAACGTGAACGCTATGAACTTCCTTTGGCTGGAATACGAAGCTTGCTTGCAATATGTGTAGCTTTGCTAAAGTTTCATCAAGAGGGAGCATCTGCCATCCAAATCTAAAAATAAAAGTGTGAACTGATGAGAGACAAATACAGTACCAATCAAAAGTTTGGACACACCTTTAATTTTATGAGAAGTGTTTTCTTCACTTTTACTGTATTATTTTCTACATTGTAGATTACTGTAATACTGAAGACATGTAAACTACGAAAAAACACATATGGAAACAAAAAAAGTGTTATCTACCATGTAGAAAATAAGAAAATTAGAAGGTGTGTCCAAACTTTTGACTGGTATGTATGTTTCAAGAGTTTGCATATTGTACAACTGAGACAGAGTGTAAGAGAGAGAGAGAGAGAGAGAGAGAGAGAGAGAGAGAGAGAGAGAGGGAGAGAGAGAGAGAGAGAGTGAGAGAAAGAGAGAGAGAGACTGTAAGAGAGAGAGAGAGAGACTGTATGAGAGAGAGAGAGAGACTGTAAGAGAGAGAGAGAGAGAGAGAGAGAGAGAGAGTGAGAGATTGAGAAAGAGAGAGATTGAGAGAGAGAGGTTGTATGTTTGTAAATCATGTGTATATTTGTTTGTAAAAAGCTATTCCTTCCATTGAGATGAGTCAATAAAAATGACAGAATGAGATGTAAATGTTTTGTGAATCAATGACATGAACTCAACAGAAAGAGGAGGGAAAGTGATGTTTCATTGCTCCTGGTGAAACACTGATAACGTAACAGAACCCATGTGTAACCATGACGTCATGACACTTTGACTTTGGTAACACATATAATTACCCATGTCTTTGGAGTCAGAATCTGAATACATTTTACATTTGAATCTGAATAAATGTAAAGAATAGATTTCCTTAGGAAAGAGCATACCATAAATATCAGACAATATTCACACATTTACATATATACATATTAATGTACTACAGTGGCGGTGTGTGTGTGTGTGTGTGAGAGAAAAAAGTAAGTGAGTGAGACAGAGAGAGATAGAGGGAGAGAGAGAGAGAGAGAGAGAGAGAGAGAGAGAGAGAGAGAGAGAGAGAGAGAGAGAGAGAGAGAGAGGAATGGTGACATTGTTAATCTTAAACTGAGAACTTTGACGCCTGGAAAAAAACAAGAATACTTTTATTTCTCAGAGGGTTGCTAAACACACATGCACAGCACGGTGAATGGGCCATAAAGACACGATGATGAATCATTAATAGCACTGGGACCGATTCGCTGGCTCTCTCTACAGGCACTGTTGCTTTTGGTGCACTTAAAAGTACTTTGGAAAATTTTGGTTCAACCACTTTTGGCTCACGTATGTACAATTTTTAAAATGATTCACTTATATCACTATTCATACTGAGTGCAATATTAAACTAATGAGCTGATTATATCGCTTCTGGTTGGTTGTGTGCTGTTACTTGAACGATAGTTCAGTTCAGGTTGTGCTAGATAGTTTGACCTTTAGCCAGATATGATTAACTTATATCATTGCTGTTCTGCAGATTGACTGAAATTTCTTCAGGACAAATGGCACCTGTGTAAGATAGGATTTTAGGTGCATATTTTCATACACATAATTCAGTTTAATAAAGGTGCTTATTTTCATTTCAACAGAACACATTAATAATAAGTCTAATCTAAGATTAGGAGGACGCTAGAAAGTAATATCCATCATTTCAATGGAATTTCCTTGGCTGTGGTTCGCTATCATGAAGTTAACCATTACATGAAATGTCTTTAACCCATTTCTGCCTAAAACGCCTGCTAAAAACGCCTGTTAAATCCTATGCTATTCTATGAGAAAGTACCTCATTTCCTGAGGGTTTTCTGAGAAAACAGTAAGAATTGTCAACGTCTACAAAAACCTTAATATCTAAGCCTCTGTAGCACTTAGAAACATGAAATAAGAAGCATTGTGAAGGTAAGAACTGCAGGTTTTATTAAAACCTGCTCCCTGAGCACACAAACAACAATAACATTTGTAAAAAAACTCTCAAACACACAAAAACAATATAAATCAATGATATAAAATACAATAAATACAATTTTCAAGTATGCAAACATTATGAGGGAGGGGAAGAGGGGGAGGGAGGGGGAAAGAGAAATGGGGAGGGAGGAGAGGAGAGGGATGGAGACATCCTGGGGTGGAGCTGGCCTCGCAGTTCACATGGAGCATGAAGCCATGGCGGGGTCAACGTTATCCTGGAGATGGAGGTATCTGTAAAAACGTATGGCAAAGCATTCAATCATTGTATTATTATGAGACCCACCCTCTCAGCTGGTGCTAAGACAATGGCCTACTAGACTGTCTATAGGGTATAGGGGTTATAGGTGTTCATATGCCAATTGTTCAGGTCTCTTTGAGGCACAGACAGGGAGTACACATTCAAGTTGGATACACAATAAAGCTACACTAACAGAATAGTATATTTCCAGTTCCATCAATGTTATTTATAGTATTTATATTTATTCATAATTGTATTACTATTCATTATGATGTATTATGCTATACAGTTCTCCACGTTATTTTTCTTATCTAAAATCTTTGGACAAAAACGTCTGCTAAATGTAAATGCTATTTATTCATTATGCCATTATTGTATCTATAACTAACATTATTGCATGTATATATTATCAACCATCATCACCATTAGTAATCGCTATAGCACCACTATCATTACTGCCCATTCCGTTTTCTAAGAGAAGAGAACTCGGAAGATCGCACAAGAAAACAAAACATAAATAATTACCTCCAGATCATTGCCGGTTGTCCAGTCCACCTGGAATCCCTCCTCCTCTCCTTCCGTGCCCACAAAATCCCACTCCTGTGCCGTATCTAATGGATCCTCTGACACAAAGTCATTATCCTTCTCCCTCTCAGACTCAAATCCTTCAAAATCTATGTCGAAATCACTGACATCGCTATCAAAATACTCCATGTTCACTGCTACTTCTTCACTGCTACTTCTCGCTAGCCAGCATGGTATCACTGAAAACAAGCACAGAATATCGCGTGGCTATCTGATTGATTGACGTGATTTTCAGCCAACCAAAGTTCATTTTGGTGGTCATCTGATCTTTAGCAAAGCCTTAAGACCCATCCCATGTGTAATTTTAACCAACCAGAGTGAGTTATACGCTGCATTCGTCATGAAAACAGCACGTGTACAAAATGCTGCGCTACGCAGCAACCGGCAGGAAAGCCTATGCTGCGCTACGCAGCAACCGGCAGGAAAGCCTATGCTGCGCTACGCAGCATCCGGCGCCAATGGGTTAAAGGGTTGCAGTGACGCCAGGCCTGAAACAGCGTGTTCAAAAAAATAAATTGAATGATTGCCACCTTGCGCTCTCCTTCATTCAGCTTTGTTGGCTTTTCAAGCACATATAAAACAGGCTGCCTTGTGACCCCGGGGCTTGGGAAAAGAACAACGGAGAACGCCCACTTTAGGGGAGTCGAGAACATATGTGAGTTTCTCCACCAAATGGCTCCAAGCTACAAGAAGGATTCTCTTAGTAACTGGGTGACAGTCAGACTAACATGGGGGAGCAGGGTCTTACTGGACGTGATGGAGACAAGCCTGAGAGAGCCAGTTCAACAGAGGAGAGGCCTAAGTGGGACAGTAAGGCTCAGTATCTGCTGACCTGCATTGGCTTTGCTGTGGGCGTAGGAAATGTGTGGAGGTTCCCATACCTGTGCCAGATCTATGGAGGAGGTGAGTTTTCCTGTTTAACAACTCTGCATCTTAAAGCAATGTAGGCTACTAGTGCTTTCAATCAGATACAAAAAAAAAAAAAACGAATTAATTTGACTGAATTTGCTTGTAATAATGGATATTTAAATGTAAAGTCACAGAATGAATAGAGGCCTAGAATCAACACAAAGGAAGTATATTTCAATTCAAAACTGACTGATTGACTATATCTGTGTAGGTATGTTAAAAAAGTCCTCAAGTGAAAAAGAATGATGCATAAATGAATAGAAATATTGGACACCTATTTTCACAGTTCATTCCAAATGCATCAGACTTTGCAGTCTATCATCTTCTCAAAGTATTCAAAACAGAACAGCCTGAACTGCAGTTAGACTAAGCTGATATGCAACTCTTAAAGCTATTAGTACCAGTGTAGCTCTTATGTCTGTTATTAGTACCTGAATACTCCAAAAGTGAAGGCAGATTGGCAGTTAGTGACAATTCTCTTGTGATTTTGCATTTGGTTCCATAACACTGTGTAGGAAGAAGCTGGGAGCTTGCTTGCTTGCTTGCTAACGATTGGTTAGGTTCTAGTTTTAGAATACTCGGATGCATTCCAGCAGCATCTCTATGGTGATATAACAGCACTGCCCTACACTATGGCCCCTATGCCAGACTGTCAGCAACTGCACTTCCTAGAAGTATTCCAATTTCCTAGTCAGTATTCATTGCTATGAAAACAGGATAAAAGGTCATGTGACAGCCTTTCGCCCATCCTTATCATTCATTGGGTGTTCTTGATGGTACTTACTTTCTGAGAAGTGTGTAAATGCCTTGAGGTCATTGAGTTAAAAAAAAAAACCTCATTCCTACAGTTCCTGGTCCCCTAGGCTACCTGATAGGACTAGTGTTTGAGGGTCTCACACTTCTTTAGCAGTCAATCGTAGTGGCCAGTAGTAACTAGTAGAAACACACTTTGTCATGTTTTAATGTTTACATTTTAACCTCATAGTAGTTGGAATTAGGGGGAGCGAGAGGTGCCAGCTTCCATTTACCGCACCAAAGTTTTCTGTTTTTGTTTTTAATAGAACTGGTGTTAAATTTGTCTGACTTTTATTCCTGTATTTTATATTTCCTTACAACACAAATAATATATGCTTTCATAGCCAAGTGATGTGATTGTCAAATAGGATACGCCTGTGTCCTCATGTAGACGTAGTCACGTATTGCACGTTAGAACTTCTGATGCTGACCTGGTTAGCTAGCAAGTGTCTGTGTAGTACTGGATTGGAGAGTAATAAAACGTGCACATGTGGGCTCAGTTCCGTCAGTGCAGGCACAATGCATAGTAGATAGACACACACACACACACACACAGCGTTTGTGTTGTCTCCAGAGGGTTGTTGCTGGAGAACAGCTGGAGAACACACACACACACACACACACACATTTGATTCATTTATTTGGAATGACCAATACTGATACAACACCACAGCATCCAAATATTAGTAAAGAGCCTTATTATGTTTCACACAACAACACAAACACTGTGCAAGTATTTGTAACCAAGTGAATCAGACACACACACACACACACACACACACACACACACACACACACACACACACACACACACACAAGGAAAGAGGTGGCCCTGGTGCCCCTGCCTGCCATTTACAGCACCCCCTCCCTGAAAACAGTTACAACGTCCCTGCCCTTCAGACTTCCCAAATGAGGAGGTACGGTCAAACATAAACTGATACATGTGTACATTCATTCAAACTAACCTGAGTCCCTTTCCATAGGTGCGTTCCTCATCCCCTACCTGATAGCGCTGGTGTTTGAAGGTCTTCCTCTCCTTTACCTGGAGCTCGCTATCGGCCAGCGTCTCCGACTGGGGAGCATCGGAGTGTGGAACTCCATATCCCCTTACCTGGGAGGAGTGGGTGAGTGATAGAATCAGAGTAAAGCACTCTTACCTGGGAGGGGTGGGTGAGTGTTAGATTCAGAGTAAAGCACTCTTACCTGGGTGGGGTAGGTGAGTGTTAGATTCAGAGTAAAGCACTCTTACCTGGGGGGGGTGGGTGAGTGTTAGATTCAGAGTAAAGCACTCTTACCTTGGTGGGGTGGGTGAGTGTTTGATTCAGAGTAAAGCACTCTTACCTGGGAGGAGTGGGTGAGTTACAAGTTACAAGTTTTTTATTTGCCAGATGCACAAAATGACACAGATTCAGACAGGGCACTGAAATTCTTAAGACAAGGCACCGGCCAAAGAAACTTCCATAACATAATATCACATAGTATAACAGAACAAAACATGACTTACACTCTGTACAAGTACTCTGAACAAGTGTTAGAATTAGAGTAAAGCACTGTTACCTGGGAGGAGTGGGTGAGTGTTAGAGTCAGATTAAAGCACTCTCATCTGGGAGGAGTGGGTGAGTGTTAGAGTCAGAGTTAAGCACTGTTATCTGTGAGGGGTGGGTGAGTGTTAGAGTTAGAGTAAAGCACTCTTACCTGGGAGGAGTGGGTAAGTGTTAGAGTTAGAGTAAAGCACTCTTACCTGGGAGGAATGGGTGAGTGTTAGAATCAGAGTTAAGCACTGTTAATCACTGAGCTAAACTGCAGTAGACTTCTATGGGCAGTGATCCGTATGTTAAAGAATCAAGAGGGATGCTCAACCTTGTCTCTTCATGATTAGACTGACGAACTTGAATTATGATCATTAATCCAAAAGGAATAGTAGATTTCCAAGAAGGAAGGTTTTTTTCAAAGATGGTTGGAACACCACCACAGACCCCTTCTCATGGTGTGTGTCATCTGTCTCAGTTCTCTATCTGTACCATATCAGTAGAACGTAAGTTTGTTAAGACTAGGCTGTAACATAGATATCTCATAATCTATCTGATAAAATCAATATTATTCTATGTATTAGCAATACATTTTCATAGTGTTATATCTTCATGCTCCAAGAGTTATTATTAATGCAAATGAGTATGAAATAAAAGTTGTGAATGTTCACGGCTCTTACCTTTTTGTTATCGCTGGCAGGTGTGTCTTCCATGGTTGTGTCCTTCTTGGTGTCTGTGTTCTACAACACTCTTCTGGCCTGGGTCCTCTGGTACTTCTTCCACTCCTTTCAAGACCCCCTGCCGTGGAGTCAGTGTCCCGTCAACGAAAACCTCACAGGTAATAATAATAATAATAATAATAATTCATTTTATTTGTAACGCACTTTTCATTCAAAAGAATCTCAGAGTGCCTACATATTAGAAACGAACTATAATAATACAATAATATAAAAAATGAGTTGACATAAGCATAATAGAAAGGTAGAACAAACTCGACCAAGCATCAGGACTCAGAACAGAGCTTTTGTTTACCACTTGTTGCGTAGCACAAGGCTGTGGCTTTAATTCACAGAAAGTACCTTGCTTGGTTACAAACATCAGCTATAAAGTGCTGTAAATATTGTGCATGTTACAAAGAGGTCCATGCAAACTTTACAAATATCCCATAAACCTACTTTAAGTACAACTTGTATTACTTTACTGAGCAGTTATTATTAATGACACCCAATTTCCTTGTAAATGGACTCAAATTCCTGGTTTGAAAACACTGGCTAAAATATACATGCCAACAACTTAGCAGAATTAGCAGAACACATAGCAGAATCTAATCTTTTCAATAGAAAACAAAAAATGCGACTTATCAGCTGTAGCCAGACAAAACCTGTCAAAGAAACATGTCACATACATAGAAGAAGGATTATTAGATAACAACATAATTTGTAATATAATATTCTGTTTAAATTGAAGGCTATGTACTTTGTAATATAATATTCTGTTTATATTAAAGTCTATGCTATCTAAGAAAGATTATTACATAACAACATAATTTGTAATATAATATTCTGTTTATATAAAAGGCTATCTAAGAAAGATTATTACATAACAACATAATTTGTAATATAATATTCTGTTTATATTAAAGGCTATGTAATTTGTAATATAATATTCTGTTTATATTAAAGGCTATCTAAGAAAGATTATTACATAACAACATAATTTGTAATATAATATTCTGTTTATATTCAAGGCTATGTAATTTGTAATATAATATTCTGTTTATATTAAAGGCTATCTAAGAAAGATTATTACATAACAACATAATTTGTAATATAATATTCTGTTTATATTCAAGGCTATGTAATTTGTAATATAATATTCTGTTTATATTAAAGGCTATCTAAGAAAGATTATTTCATAACAACATAATTTGTAACATAATATTCTGTTTATATTAAAGGCTATGTAATTTGTAATATAATATTCTGTTTGTATTAAAGGCTATGTAATTTGTAATATAATATTCTGTTTATATTAAAGGCTATGTAGAGGAGTGTGTGAAAAGCACCCCTGTGAATTACTTCTGGTACCGTGAGACCCTGAACATCTCCCCCAACATTGAGACCAACGGATCGCTCCACTGGTGGATCATCGTGTGTCTTGGAACTGCGTGGCTCATCGTCTACATATGTTTCATCCGAGGAATTGAGACCATTGGAAAGGTTGGTACCATATCACCTTTAAAATTTGAACAGAGGAAGAGCCTTTAATATCTGTCAATATGAATATGATGAATATTATATTGAGACACATTTGAACAGGAAAAGTGATGGCAATATGCAAAAAAAAATACGTGGCAATAGGTAGCATTTGTTATATTGAGACACAGGACACATTTCCACTTACCTGTCACAACGATACAGTGTTTGGTAAAAAAAAAAATACTGTTTAGTGCTTGAACGAATTAGACTTAAGTAAGAGGCATCCCATAGTATATTTTGATGAGTGGAACTGTCTACCCAAGCTACAGTGCATGTCGCAATTACTGAGCTGCACCTGATTATTAATAAGGTATGGTCCAATCATTGTGATTGGCTGATTGCCACAACCATTAATTAGACAAGCCATTTATTGCACCCTGCTTTGCTTGAGTGCACCCTGCTTTGTGTCAATGAAATAAGCAAATATACGTAGGTATCCCTGCCTATTCTCAGTGCATGGTTGCTGATGCCCAAAGCCCATCCACGGTGCTTGTTGCGCTAGTAAAATTAGGGCCCCATAACTCCTTTTCTTCTTATTCACAATGAGTCAATGCCCAATGAGTCAATACCCAATGAGCCAATGCCCAATGAGCCAATGCCCAATGAGCAAATCCCCAATGAGTCAATGCCCAATGAGCCAATCCCCAATGAGCCAATCCCCGATGAGCCAATCCCCGATGAGTCAATCCCCGATGAGCCAATCCCCGATGTGTCAATCCCCGATGTGTCAATCCCCGATGAGTCAATCCCCGATGAGCCAATCCCCGATCAGTCAATCCCCGATGAGCCAATCCCCGATGAGTCAATCCCCGATGAGTCAATGCCCAATGTTCCTGCAGCTAAACTGATAGAACAGGTCGGGAACATAGGGCGCTAACAGTACCAAGGCCTTGATACCCAGGGTACAAATACAGTGATAAAACATGCATATGAGCACAATGCTTTAAGTAGCTTCGAATACGAGTGTCAAATTACTAAATGACTAAAGATAAACGCAATGCAAGCAGAGGGGACTGTTTGAGCCCAGGTCATTTTAGTCATATTCAGTGGTGTAGGGGTCCCTGGAGAAGTGGGTATACTCTTATTTTCTTTTAAGCAGCCCATACAGCACAGGATAAACACCCTGTTTTGAGAAGTGGGTATACGCAATGCTGACTGAAAAACTGAACACACACACACACACACACACACACACACACACACACACACACACACACACACACACACACACACACACACACACACACACACACAAAGGAAAGAGGTGGCCCTGGTGCCCCGTAGTGTCTGTGCAGTACTGGATTGGAGTTATACGCAGGGCGTAGCTTTGAATACGAGTGTCAGATTACTAAATGACTAAACATAAATGCAATGCAAGCACGTTTGTTTTCTAGGCAGTGTATTTCACAGCCACATTCCCCTACCTGGTGCTGACCATCTTCCTGATCCGAGCACTAAGTCTCCCAGGGGCTACAGACGGCCTCATCTACCTGTTCACACCTAAGGTGAGGAGATCTCCGATGATTCTGCTGCTGTCACCACAGACCTCAGATCAGTGACGTGATAAGACAAAAAGAGACTTCAGGGTAGACTTTATAAAAGGTCCTAGCCATGTTTGTAGAATTTATTTGCATGTTAAACAGTGTATTTGCTTGATAAGCTGATACTACAACTATAAGTTATGCAATTAAATATGTTAAGTTTATGCAAGAATTATACCTGTTTACACCTAAGGTGAGGAGATCTCCAATGATTTTGCTGCCACCACAGACCTCAGATCAGTGGGCAGGATCTCAAGCACGCACAAAGACGTAAACTCCAGTTGATACTCCGATTTCACCGTTACATGTGTGCATACTCCGATTGACAACCAACTCTGATCGAGTTATCTTGGGGTGTAAATGGGAGTTAAGTCAGAGCTCAAAAATTCGAATATTGGTGGTTACATGAAATGGATCTTCGATTTTAATCGGAGTAAACCAGAAATTCAAATACATGTAACCGCAGTGAGTGACAGTTGTTCATCAAACCATGATAAGACGAAAAGATACTTTAGACTTTAGAAATGGTCCTACCCAGGTTTGCAGAATGTGTTTGCATGTTAAACAGTGTATTTGTATTTGCTTGATAAGCTGTTGCTAAAATTATAAATTAGGCAATTAATTATGCTAAGTTTACGCTAGAATTATGCGATTTAGGAGAAATAAATTGAGGTTTCGGCCCGGGTAAGAAGTCTGGTTTGGACTCCCTATATGTTTTTGTCTGTTTCCACAGTGGGAACTGCTGAAGAATCCTCAGATGTGGCTTGATGCGTCGACTCAGATCTTCTTCTCTCTCTCTGTGGCCTTTGGAGGCCTCATCGCCTTCTCCAGCTACAACCCCCTGGAGTAAGACATTTACATTTACTCATTTAGCATACGCTTTTATCCAAAGCAACTTACTTTGTATGTATACACATTTCTTGCATTTACACTGATGGCACACTGCACATCACGAGTCATTAGGGGTTCAGTGTCTTGCTCAAGGACACTCCGACAGGGAGCAACCTTCTGATTACTAAACAACTTCTCTACCTCCTGTACCACTGTCGCCCACCAAGACAACACAACCGCTCTGTCCAACAAACATGCATCTGACCATAACATACTAACCTGCACTGTGTTTATGAGCACATACCTTTCATCTGGCGTAAGACAACACGCTCGCTCTGTCCAACAAACACGCATCTGACCATTTACATTTAGTCATTTAGCAGATGCTTTTATCCAAAGAATTTTGTATTTACATCAGGAGCAGTTAGGGGTTCAGTTTTGGTAAGGCGGAGTGGGGAATCGAACCAGCAACCTTCCAATTATTAAACGCCTCCTCTACCTCCTGTACCTCCTGTACCACTGTGGCCCCGACCTACTAACCTGCACTGTGTTTATGAGTACATACCTTTCCTTTTCCGTTCATACTGTAGAACGAGAGATACAAATTAGCCTTTTAAAGAGATATGCCACTGAGGTGACACTATACACAGATTATATAGATTATGATGGTTGCAGTGATTTCGAACACCAACCACAATATACCAACATCATAACCATCATACCAGCATCGTTGTGTCTTGCCAGCTGTAGAATCTAAACAATATGGAGCAAATGGTCTAATAACCAAATTAAATCCTAATTCTATTATCTATTTCTACTTACAACACCTTATGACAAAGTCAGGAAGCCATGACTGAAAATCAAATTCTACCACATAAAGTAAAGCCACTGGTCCTGATCATTGATTTCCACTGAGCCATTGTGAGCATATATGTTTGGGTTAATAACATTTAGTCACATTTGGTAACAAAGCATAAAAATCTCATACTTGGGTATGGGTTCTCATACTCATACTCATGGGTTATCATACTTGTTGCGTATTTCAGCAATGACTGTGAGGTGGATGCTGTTATTGTAGGATGCGTAAACAGCGCTACCTCAATCTATGCCTCCATTCCAATATTCGCCATCCTTGGCTTCAAGGCAACCTCTAACTACAACTCCTGTGTGGAGAGGTATGTGAAATAAATACAAACTCTCCCCTCTAAACTGACTTGACATCTCTTACGTTACTGTTAAATATTGACTGAATTGAATTGAATTGAATTGAATTGAATTGAATTGAATTGAATTGAATTGAATTGAATTGAATTGAATTGAATTGAATTGAATTGAATTGAATTGAATTGAATTGAATTGAATTGAATTGAATTGAATTGAATTGAATTGAATTGAATTGAATTGAATTGACTGTTGATAAACTGTGTTCATATTTCTGTGCTGAAATACCTCATTGTTCTTGCAGTAACATCCTGGCCCTGACCAATGCATTTGACATTGGGGACAGCAACATAACTCACACAAACTACGATGACTGGTTTACCCATTTAAACAAAACTGATCCTGTATCAGTGTCACAGCTGGACTTGAAGGAGTGCGACCTCCAAACATTTCTGGATCAGGTATTTCCCATCTCACAAAGGTGTTGACATATAATACTTACAATCCGCAAATGAATGACCAGGGACAGTGCTATCACAGTGTGTACTTGATAAGTTATATTGTTATATTGTATAAGAGTTTGAATCATAGATCCTAATCAGAATAATCATATAGTAATTAGGTTATTACTGGTACATCATAAATGTAACTGCCTTTTGGTTAAATTGGACAAAAATATAATGTGCAATGTATCCATACATACATAAAATCATGTAAGTACAAAGTATAATAGTCCTTCAGATTCTTTCACTATTCTTTTGTCCTTTCTTACCCAGAGTGCATCAGGGACAGGTCTGGCCTTCATCGTGTTCACGGAGGCCGTGATCAAGATGCCGGGCTCTCAGGTGTTTGATTTTTGATATGTTATTGTATTATTATAGTTAGTTTCTAATATGTAGGCACTCTGAGATTCTTTTGAATGAAAAGTGCGTTAAAAATAAAATTAATATTTTTTATTAATTTATTTTTCTTTTTCTCTTTACTTTTTTTTTATTATCAGTATTATTCCTTTATGATTTCTAATTTCTTGATTTATCTTGAGTTTTTTTTTTTTTTCACGGGTGGAAACAAAGAATGCACACTAGGGGAAAGGGGTGGGCAAGGTGGCGGGAAAAATAGAAAAAGAAATATGTGTTTCTTCAGAAATGGATACAATCATGATTGCTTATGAGTTATGGAATATGAAATGAATAAACACAATAAAGTATAAAATAAAAATAAAATTAATAATAATAATAATAATTATTATTATTATTATTGTAGGTGTGGTCTGTGCTCTTCTTCGTCATGCTCTTCAGCCTGGGGCTCTCCTCCATGTTTGGCAACCTGGAAGGTGTCCTCACGCCTCTGCACGACCTCAACATGGTGCCCAAGTGGATGCCCAGAGAGCTCTTCACTGGTACACACTACAGAAGCCAACTTGAAGACTTGCCGCCAAATTCTAAAAAAAAACATCTTGAGGCCATGAAGTGACATAAATATCAGTCTTTTATTCTTTTATGATAAATTGCCTACATTAGATAACAGTCATCCATTTTCCTGTCTGTTTATTTTTTTTGCCAGGTTTTCCAAAATCTCAATGAAAAGAACCAATGGAAGTACTGCAAGTCTATCGTTCTCCTTCTCCAACCTCTGACCCTCTCTATCTCTCTTGCTCTCTAGCGCTGGTATGCCTGGTGTGTTTCCTCATGGCTCTGATCTTCACCATGGGCTCAGGGAACTACTGGCTGGAGATCTTCAACACCTACGTAGGATCTGTGCCTTTCCTCGTCATCGCCTTGTTTGAGCTCATCGGCATTGTGTTTTTCTACGGAACTGAAAGGTATATATGTTCGAATTCGTTATGTTTCTGATGTCTTGCTGCAATTCTGCTGATCGTTTGTTTTGTGTTGTTTTTGTTTGTCCTGTATTGTTGTTTCTATGTTTATGTTCATTTAATGTATGTTTACTATCTGATTGTGTTGTGGACCCCCTCGAAAACGAGATGGTACATCTCAAGGGGTTATTCCCAATAAAGATCATTTCCAACATATACAGTACGGTTTCTAGTTGAATGCTACATATGAAGCAGTCACTGCTTGCATGTGTTTATACAGTACCAGTCAAAAGTTTGGACACACCTTCTAATTTTTTGATTCGACTTTACTTTTATTATTTTCTATATGGTTTAAATGTCTTCAGTATTAATCTACAATGTAGAAAATAATAAAAGTAAAGAAAACACTTTTGACTGGTACTGTATGTGTTTATGCATCAAAGAGAGGACCCTTCACTTCAATGAAGCAAAAGAGTTAATATGCAACACAAACACCTTTCATACAAGTCTGGTATTATGCGTGCCGCCATGTTGTAGGTTTTGTAAAGAGATTGAGTTCATGACTGGGCGGCGTCCTAACCTGTTCTGGAAGGTGTGCTGGATGGGCATCAGCCCTCTGATGCTACTGGTCGTCTTTCTGGCCTACATCGTAGTTCAGGTCCAAACCACCCCCACATACCCTGCCTGGAACCCAGACTATGTAAGTGTCCTCTTAACGTTTACATTAACCTTTAGACTATGTAAGTGTAATCCAAGCAATCTAAAGCACATGTATTTATCTGGCAGATCATTCATTCGCAGTGGTCTAGCAGAGCCCAGTATAGATTACATCTATAAAAGCAATCCACAATTACCCCATATGACTCACATACACTGAACACGTTTATTACTGAATACGTATGTTATATTAAGTTCATATTTGTTACTAGTAAAAGCTATATTATGGTGAGTTCAAGTCATTGGATTGTCTGCTAAATCAGTTTTCCGTGAGTGATCCACGCAGTAAAAGTTCTTCTGCTAGATTTTCAAAAGATGAAATACGTAGCCTCATATAAGTTGTGTTACTGAGGTGTAAGTCAATGCAACTCATGTTTATACACACACAGTGTCAATCATTCACTCTGCTTTCTCATATTAATAATGGTTTTAGGTGAACTTTCCTCGAACAGAGGTGCAGCCGTATCCAGACTGGGTGTTTGCTATCTGCGTTCTCCTAGCAACGGTGCCTGTCTTGCCCATACCCTTTGTCGCCCTCTACAGGCTGGCAAGACCCATCACAACAAGGCAACCTGCAAATCACAATACCACAGCCTTCAGTGAATGACACATACGTCCCTGATATATAGATATGGATCCTAAAAGAGAACTATTATGTTTATTGAAATACTGCTGCTGCTGTAGTTTTCAGATTTTATTTTCATCATAAAAAGGTTTCAGTTAGCAAATAGTAGTCACTTAGTCAGAGGAACAAACTCGGAACTGACTAAAATTAGGGTGAGATTTTGTTCCTATATAGGTTAATATAAATAGATATACAGTACATTGTGTACCTATGGGTAATCTATTTACATATAGATTGTATTCCTATATAGGTAATCTATATAGATATATATTTTTATTTTAGATTACTTCTGTACACTGCTCCATGTTAAGGTTCAGTTGTAACTTTCTGTACTAGGTATTTCTATTGATAGAAAATGTATATATTTATTTATTTATACATTCGTAATAGATTTATATGTTATATATTTCTGTGTTAAACGTGTTCCCATCATAGTACTGTAGGTTGAATGTTGCTTACGGGGAATAATTTGACATTGTGTCCCAGCTGACTTGAGCACTCTGTGTAATTGTTGCTTCTCATGAGGCAGAACTGGAATGAACTGAAACAAAATGAACCAATTAAAATGTGATGGATTACTCCCGTCTGTGTGTGTGTGTGTGTGTGTGTGTGTGTGTGTGTGTGTGTGTGTGTGTGTGTCTGTGTGTCTGTGTGTGTGTGTGTGTGTGTGTGTGTGTGTGTCTGTGTGTGTGTGTGTGTGTGTGTGGGTGTGTGTGTGTGTCTGTGTGTGTGTGTGTGTGTGTGTGTGTGTGTGTGTGTTGTGTGTGGGAATGCAGCCACGCTGCGGGCCTTCAGTCAATTGGTTGCCTGGTTATCTTCACTGTGTCTCCAGTGAAGATAAGCAGGCAAAAATCCAACGGACAAATCTCACGTGAGAGGGGGGGGGGCACTGTGGCTCAAACAGTAGCCCCGACCAAATTCAGGCTTGACGCGTTTAAGGAGGTCACGGGTTCGAATCTGGCCCCCTCTTCTCCCTCTCATTTCCTGTCACAATCCTCACTGCTCTGTTTTAATTAAAGGCATAAAAAGCCCCAAAACAAATCTTTAAAAAAAACAAGAAAGTGAGAGGAAGGAGAAACTGAATCCCCTTACGCATCGAGCCACCACCATGCTGAGACCAAACCACAGCCTAGAGAAGGCACAGTATGTCTACACGAGTCATCATGAGCTTTACTCATGAGCTTGCAGGCCTTCTTTGAACTGGTCACGTAGAGTAGCTTCTGTCCTGGAACAAAAATATAACAGTACAACCAGGTTATGCACGAAAAGATAAGGATTGAATGAGAGGGGAAAGGGAGACCGACCACATGCCAGCTCAGGAGCTCTTCATAATATTGATACAGCACAATAGAGGGATAATTTATAATCCATCTTAATCATTAATCATTAATCAATAAATCATCCCTCCCTGTCAGGCATCACTGCTGTTTTATGCCAACTTCCCCACCAATAAAATGCCAGAAGGGAGTATCTCTGTAATGCTGTTATACTGGTCAGTGAAACTAGTTTGCAGATGCTGGCAGGGACATGTTGAAACTATACAGTATGTTCAGGCATATTTCAGATGTAACGATAACATATTGTACCGTTAAGTAACTGAAGATTTTTCAATTATGTATGTGTGGAAATTCCGCATATTTTCAAGACACTAACTCTGAAACATGAAAAGAAGAAAAGAAAACTCTCTCTCTGTCTCTCTCACGCACACACACACCGACACCGACACACACACACACACACACACACACACACACACACACACACACACACACACACACAAACCACCACCACCATCCAACAGATCTAGGTGGATCTTGAAAACTTATGTCATTTCACTTATATGAGGAAAACAAATCAACAAAGGGTAAAATGTTGATGCCACAAGAGTAAAGCACATCATAAAATTGAGGGCAAGTGTGACAAGATGAAGAAGAACTGAAAGTTATATGCCTTCTCTGCTCCTTTTTAAAAATAACCCACATCAGATAACGAATGAATCACAAAACGATTGGTTTATCAACCAGGTCTTTATCTGCATGTCATTGGACTGTAAATTACTGTAAATGCACTATATTACACCTGTGTGTGTGTGTGTGTGTGTGTGTGTGTGTGTGTGTGTGTGTGTGTGTGCGTGCGTGCGTGCGTGCGTGCGTGCATGCGTGCGTGTGTGTGTGTGTGTGTGTTACACCTATTAAAAGTCCTCAACCCTGGTCCTGGCATTGTCAGTTTTGATGAATGGACATCAACTTCACCTGCCCATAAAACATCTTAGGGATGTGTGTGTGTGTGTGTGTGTGTGTGTGTGTGTGTGTGTGTGTGTGTGTGTGTGTGTGTGTGTGTGTGTGTGTGTGTGTGTGTGTGTGTGTGTGTGTGTGTGTGTGTGTGTGTGTGTGTGTCTGTGTGTGTGTCTGTGTCTGTGTGTGTGTCAGCTGTGATGTATGGACATCAACTTCACCTGCTCATAAAACATCTTAGGGTGGTTCCTGCTGGGAGGTGGGTACTTGCTGGAACAGAGTTACTGATTGAGACAAAAACAAACAAACAACAAGAATGAGGAAGTGGTTAGCCTACCCCCTCACACACACTCTTCCCATTCTGATCCTCAAAACTATAAAACCTGCCATGTCAAACCCTCAAAGCAAGTCAGCACTCCCTCAGAGAGACAGAGAGAGAGAGAGAGGGAGACAGAGAGAGAGAGAGCGAGAGAGAGAGAGAGAGAGACTTGAGAGAGAGACTTCACCACCACTGACCAGACCCTGTGTAAGAGACCTCATCAGTGTAAGAGAGGGCATCAGCTAAACTCATTCCACACCACAGAGAGGTTCACCTCATCCACTCAGACACACACAGAATACAAGCTCCATAGCAGGAGTGGGAGTACAGCTCAGGATGGCAGAGAGCGCAGGGGAGAAGACCGCTGAGGAGAGACCCAAATGGGATAATAAAGTCCAGTACATGCTGACCTGCATCGGCTTTGCTGTGGGCCTTGGCAACGTGTGGAGATTCCCATACCTCTGTCAGATCTATGGAGGAGGTGAGAGAGCTTTTATATATTATTGAACATTAAAACTCAATATACATGCTGAATAGTGACAAATAACTAATCTTTAATCAGTGAAAAGTTATTATTTCATTTTATCATGAATGATTGTTGTACATTTTGACAGAGAGTAGCATATAATAGGGAAACCACAAGATGAATTCTGATCAAAAAAATATATTTGGGTGAAGTTATTTTTTGGCTTTCTTTGGTTTGAGAGATTTGGCAAGTTTACAAGTTGTTCTGGAATGTTACAGTTACATCAACAGTCCAATCTCAAAATGAACTGATTTTTAACTAACCTCTTTTAACTGGGAGGACAATTGTGTCATTGTGGAGTGATTAATGTGTAAACGAATTGAAACGTACATCCATGACCTTTCCATAGGTGCGTTCCTCATCCCTTACCTGATAGCGCTGGTGTTTGAAGGTCTTCCTCTCCTCTTCCTGGAGCTGGCTATCGGCCAGCGTCTCCGACTGGGAAGCATCGGAGTGTGGAACTCCATATCCCCTTACCTGGGAGGAGTGGGTGAGTTACAAGTTACAAGTTACAAGTATTTTATTTGTCAGATGCACAAGATCACACAGGTTCAGACAGGGCACTGAAATTCTTAAGATAAGGCACCGCCCAAAGAAACTACTCTGTACAAGTACTCTGAATAAGTGTTAGAATCAGAGTAAAGCAATGTTACCTGGGAGGGGTGGGTGAGTGTTAGATTCAGAGTAAAGCACTGTTACCAGGGGGGAGTGAGTGAGTGTTAGATTCAGAGTAAAGCACTCTTACCAGGGAGGAGTGGGTGAGTGTTAGAGTCAGAGTAAAGCACTCTTACCAGGGAGGAGGTAAGAGTGTTTAAGAGTGCTCCAGTCATTCATCTAGCATGTCCGTGAGGCAGAGAAAACATCAGTGAGATTATATGGTTTATGTAAAGGCTGTGACAGCACAATAAACGTCTATTTTCATTTTCTATATTTACCTTTTATTTGTTCTCTTTCATGGGCCCTGTGTACAACAATCCTATGTTTTGCTTGAGGTGTGTAAGGTGAACCAAGTTCATAAATTCAGATTTAATTAATTTTGATTTGAGGACAGGTTTTTTTATTATTATTATTATTATTATTATTTTTTTTTTTAATTTTAAACCTAAAAACACAATGACACAAATATCTACAGACATGTACGAGAACAACAACAACAGACAGTTGACAGAACACAACAAGGGATGGGGGAAGGGTGCAAGGATGACACCTTAAGATACATAGACATAACTTTTAAACAGAAATATGATAGTGACTATTGATTCTCCAGCATAGAAGCTGCGCGCTCCATGCACATCAAGTCCTTATATCCCCTTAGCCATGTTTCCTTACTAAAGCAATACGTTTTGCGCTCCTTCCAATTTAGGAGGATGAGTCTTTTTGAAGACAGGTTTGAAGACAGCTTTAGACTGACTCTAGATGAGCAGACTCCTTGTCACAACCAAGCTTCATTACCTCCGCCAGGAGGTTATGTTTTCGCCCCTGTATGTTTGTTTGTTTGTTTGTTTGTTTGTTAGCAGGATTACGCAGAAACACAGAAACTTTGTGGGGAGATTGGGTAATATAATGGCAATAATTGATTAGATTTTCAGATGTCAAGGTCAAAGGTCAAGGTCACAAGGCGGAGGTTTGCATTCTCTGAATGCTCCCATTCTTGTTTCTGAATGTTGTCAAACTGTGCTCGACAGGTATGGCTTCCATGATAGTGTCCTTCTTGGTTTCTGTGTACTACAACACCATCCTGGCCTGGGTTCTCTGGTACCTTTTCCATTCCTTCCAGAACCCTCTGCCTTGGAGTGAATGCCCCGTCAACGACGACCTCACAGGTACGTACCTCGGCACAACCCAACGGATTGGTATGTAAAACTCCTGAACAAGAGCTCAGAGCAAGGAGGTCATCTTAAAGGCACCCAGTGCAACTTTCGAGGCTTAAAAATAAACATTCAATTTCTAGTCTTTTTTACACGTAGTAAGTTTCAATCACTCCATACCATTACATATCGACCTTCAAGGAGCAAAGATGAGACGTCGTTGTGTGGTGAGAACTGAAAGAAAATCCTTAACAACAACAATCGCCTCCATTTTCTTTATTTTTTGTGACCCACAATAAATAAAGCAGGATTCCAGTCAATGGAAAAATGGCATCTCTCCACCGGCGATTGTTGTTGTTTACGATTTTCTATCAGTTCTCACCACACAACGACGTCTCATCTTTGCTCCTTGAAAGTTGATATGTAATGGTATGGAGTTATTGAAACTTACTACGTGTAAAAAAGACTAGAAATTGAATGTTTATTTTTCATTGAATGTTTATATAAAGTTGCACTGGGTGCCTTTAAGTAAAGGGCATTTTGCTGTAAGACCCTATGTTACAAATCGCACTTAGTGTCTCTAGACAATCTACATAGCTGTTTTATCTTAATTTGAGCTCAACAGGAAACTGTTATAAAATGAAATAGTATCATGTGTATCTTTGTGTGTTATCTGAGCACTTTACTGCATTTTATTACGATTACCCTTTTTTTAAATAAGGGATTTAAGTCTTATCAAAGCGGTTTTTTTAAAAGAAAGTAAACTGTGCAGATTTTCGAACGTGCTGTCTCCTAAAAACAGTGCTGACTTTCCATCAGTTGTTCCAGCTCTGCAGTTTTGTTCTCCTCAGCTGTACTTGTTCCTACAGACCTACCCAACAAACCCACTAGTTCCTGATCTTTGAGGTCAGCACCACCTAAGCTGTTTGCTCTGCTGTCTGTGTACACTAGGCTACGTGCAGGAGTGTGTGGAGAGCACGCCCGTCAACTACTTCTGGTACCGCCAGACGCTGAACGTGACGCCCAACATCGAGACCAGCGGGTCCCTGCAGTGGTGGCTGGTGTTGTGTTTGGCTACGGCCTGGTGCATAGTCTACATCTGCTTCATTAAAGGGATCGAGACCATCGGCAAGGCACGCACTGTTTTTACATTTTCAGTTTTCTCTAACGAACTATGCTTCTGCATATTTTTGTTCTGCTTTTCTTATCATTGCTGAAAGTATTAAAGCTAATTATCATTATAACTGTAATAAAAATGACCTAGTTATGTGCATAGCTATTAAAAATATATGCACAGTCAAGAAACTAAATATGTAAAGCATGATCTAAAGATTCTTGTAGCCTTTAACAGTCCTTGTGGTACACATTGCCTTGCTGCATAGTCTACATCTGCTTCATAAAAGGGATCGAGACCATCGGCAAGGCACGCATTGTTTACTTCTGTAGTAGGAGCATATTTTACTTTTCTTAGCTTTACTACATTCCGCAATGATAAGATAAGCAGAACAACAATATTCTCCTTCTTCTACAGAAACAATACAAAGCTCATACGAAAAACTGATAATATGAAAACAATGATTTACATATTTTGTTTTATATAATTTGATTTCATTCAATTTGTGTTTTGCACATAAGTAGGTCATTATTATTACAATGATCATGATTCTTATCATTGCTGAGAGTATTAAAGCTAAGAATCATTATCATTGTAATAATAATACCTACTTATGTGCAAAGCTCTTTCCTGGAAGAACCTCAAGGTGCACTACATTATAAAAAACAGTCATAAAACACAAATTGAATGAAATCAAATCATATAAAACTAAATATATAAAGCATTGTTTTCATATTATCAGGTTTTTTATGAGCTTTGTATTGTTTCTGTAGAAGAAGGAGTATATTTTTGTTCTGCTTTTCTTATCATTGCGGAATGTAGTAAAGCTAAGAATCATGATAACTGTAATAATAAGGAACTACTTACTGTATGTGCATAGCTCTGTCCTGGCAGGAACTCAAGGTGCACAACATCACAAAAATATATGCCCAGTCATAAACCAAAATATATAAAGTATGATCTAAAGATTCTCGTCTTGTGTAACACAATGCTTTGCTACATAGTCCAACACCGAAAGGGCTAATCCAGTATATACATGCCTCCCTGGCCTTCCTTTCCCCCTAACTGTTCACCCCCTGTTCTTGTCTATGTGGGGTGTCCTGTTATTGAATGTTATTGCACTTTGTATTGGATATTAGGACTTAAGGTCAATTTATATTGTTATATTGTATTATTTGCCTTTATTGTCATTGTACAGCACTTTGGTCAGTGTATGCTGTATTTAAATGTGCTCTATAAATAAAACTTACTTACTTACTTACTATTAATCCATCCTACCCAGGCAGTGTATGTAACCGCCACGTTCCCATACCTGGTGTTGACCATCTTCATGGTCCGAGCTCTGACACTTCCTGGTGCGACGGACGGCGTCCTCTACCTCTTCACCCCAGATGTGAGTGATTCATTCAGAAAGTGCTCATCCCAGTTAGGCCATATGCTGCAAAGACATGACAGGAAAAGAAAAGGAGTTGACCGCATGTCATATAGTTCCTCTGTGGCCATGAAAAACAGAAAGCATTACAATCTCTACCTGCAGTAATAGTATAATACCGATACACTTGACAATATAACTGTGAATATGTGTTGACAGTTAACTATCGTTTACCATCTTCAATTATAATTTATGTTTTATTAATCTGTAAGGTTTTATTATTTTTTTCTAATTCCACTTTCAATTACAGTTTCATCCAAGGCAGCCAACCAGCCAATGCACAGCATTCTAAGCCCCTAACACACACATATCCTCTGTTTTTCCCCATCCTCAGTGGGGGATACTGACCCTAACACACACACATCCTCTGTTTTTCCCCATCCTCAGTGGGGGATACTGACCCTAACACACACACACATCCTCTGTTTTTCCCCATCCTCAGTGGGAGATACTGACCCTAACACACACACATCCTCTGTTTTTCCTCCATACTAAGTGGGAGATACTGACCCTAACACACACACATCCTCTGTTTTTCCTCCATACTAAGTGGGAGATACTGACCCTAACACACACACACATCCTCTGTTTTTCTCCATCCTCATTGGGAGATACTGACCCTAACACACACACACACAGCCAACACACAGCCAATACACAGCATTCTAAGCCCCTAACACACACACATCCTCTGTTTTTCCCCATCCTCAGTGGGAGATACTGATGAAGCCCCAGGTGTGGCTGGACGCCGCCACTCAGATCTTCTTCTCTCTGTCCCTGGCCTTCGGCGGCCTCATAGCCTTCTCCAGCTACAACGCACAGAAGTAAACACACACACACACACACACGCACACACACACACACACACACACACACACACACACACACAGAAGTAAACACGCCGATTCATCTCGAACGCAGGTACAGACTGAATTTAGCCATGTTGTTATCAATCAGAATAGAATTGCGTTGTATCATCATAACCTCAGAAGGAAATGTATAAACCCATAGTTTTGGCATCCCCTGTGCATCAGCTGATAGCTGCAAGCCAACACAAAGGCTAATTAAACAAGCATCTTTTAAACACTTCACTATTATTCACTCTCGTATTGAACAAAAAACACAACGCTACACCCTTATGAACATCCTAACCACGTGTCTTGTATCTTCTAGGAATGACTGTGAGAGGGATGCTGTTATTGTGGGATGCATAAACAGTGCCACCTCAATCTATGCCTCCATTCCAATATTCGCCATCCTGGGTTTCAAGGCAACCTCAAACTACAACTCCTGTCTGGAGAGGTACATTAAGAATATCTACAATTATGTATGTGTTGTTAAACAGGGATACTGTATATTTCAGCATTAAGGACAGGCATGTTGTATCACACTGGCAAAGGTGCAATTGGAATTCAACTTACAAGAGATGAAAAATCACAAAATATTTTGGATTGCCCTAAGTAAATTCTTGTTTTGAGTTATAGCTTTGTTGGTATTCTGCCCTCCATTTCCCTACAGCAACATCTTGTCCCTCACCAATGCCTTTGATGTTGGAGATCAGAACATAACCATAGAGAACTACAACAGCTGGCTGGACAACCTTAACAGAACTGACTCCGTCTCCGTCGCCAGGCTGAACCTGACAGAATGCAACCTCCAGACATTCCTGGATCAGGTATAAAAGGACAACTTCATCAAGGCTATATGAGAGCCCAACACGATCTATGGATATTCCACAAAAGAAGAATACATACAGTACATAGGCTTCCTGGATATGGATGTAAACGTGGCCAGTTGTAGAATTTTGTATTTATTTATAAAGTTTCAATTTGGATGAGGATGTGAGGAGATGAAAAAAAGACATCTGACAATATTTGATTTATTTTTTTTATTTAGGCCTCGGAAGACACATTGAGGAATTAAATCCTCATTTTCAATGGTGCCGAGGGAATATAACAATTATATATTTTTTACCATCCTATATTCACTATTGTATTGTCCTTTCTTACCCAGAGTGCATCAGGGACAGGTCTGGCCTTCATCGTGTTCACGGAGGCGGTGATTTCAATGCCGGGCTCTCAGGTGTGGGCTGTTCTGTTCTTCGTCATGCTCTTCAGCCTGGGGCTCTCGTCCATGTTCGGGAACCTGGAGGGTGTTCTTGCCCCTCTGCGTGACCTCGGGGTGGTGCCCAAGTGGATGCCACCGCAACTCTTCACAGGTATGCCAAAGCACTACAGAATTTAAATGCCGACCTAAACATACCTAAATATTTGATATCTTATATGTATATATATACATTTAAGATATCAAATATTGGCCTCATATGTCCTCTCAGCTTGTCAGGGCATATGAGTTGTTTATCAGTCAACAACTCTTCACAGGTAGGTATGCAAAAGCGTTACAGAACTTAAATGTGTCAAAATGGAAATATTTATAACATATTTGATGTCATATTTAAGCAATAAGGTACGAGAGGCAGTACTGTATCGCTAATAATGTACTGTTCAAGGGTGTTGTTAGGCCCAACGCGCAGCATATATGGCCTCATATGTCCTCTCAGCTTGCCAGAACTTATGAGTTGTTTATCCTTCAACTCGACATACATGATATGTACACATGTATTTTTTTTTTTTTTTATCAACACATCTTAATAAATTGGTCCACTTATTCTCCCTCAGCATTTATCGCTCTGCTGTCATTCCTGGTGGGTCTGGTGTTCACCATGGGCTCAGGGAACTATTGGCTGGAGATCTTCAACAACTATGTGGGCTCAGTCTCCCTGCTCATCATCGCCTTCTTTGAGCTTGTTGGGGTCATCGGCTTTCGTGGAATTAGACAGTACGTACAGTCTCTCTCCACTGAAGGAAGTTGCATTTCCCTCAGTTCAGTATGGCAGAATTGATTTTCTTGGCCCCAACCTTGTGTGTGTGTGTGTGTGTGTGTGTGTATGTGTGCAATTAAGAAACAATACAGTATATAAAAGTGTCACCTGTAGTATGGTAGAATTGATTTTATTAGCCCCAACCTTGTGTGTGTGTGGGTGTGTATGTGTACAATTAAGAAACAATACAGTATATAAAAGTGTCACTTGTAAACACTATTTTAATTTAAATGTAAATGTATTGCTCTACAGGTTCAGTGATGATATTGAGTTCATGACTGGGCGGCGTCCTAACCTGTTCTGGAAGGTGTGCTGGCTGTGCATCAGCCCTCTGCTGCTGCTGGTCGTCTTTCTGGCCTACATCGTAGTTCAGGTCCAAACCACCCCCACATACCCCGCCTGGAACCCAGACTATGTAAGTGTCCTCTTAACGTTGACATTAACCTTTATTTGGTTGAAGTAGATGCTTTTCTCCATAGCAACTCATATGTGAGGCAGTGTACAACCCAAAAAAACTACAAACCAACTACAACCTTGATCTCTGATATCCAAGACGGCTTTGCACAATTAAAGAAAAAAGGATAGGAAAGAAAAAATGATAATACAATGATGCTAAAATAATCCCAAGTGCTACATACCATGCAAAGATAATAAATAACCTGCCAGTATTCTTCATAGCCAACGTTATGGATGTTAGTAAGCTGTAATATCATATAATTATGATGGGGAAGCCTCTGTATAAAAAAAATAACTAAATTGACATTTCACCGAACCCGCTAAAATCGTAACAGCCGAGTGCAAAACAAGTAACATTCAACACGTCCGAATATGAAACAATAAGGCTCTGTATCATATTATGTTTGACAATGGGACATGCTAATATATTATTATATATTTTTCGTCCAGGTTGATTTCCCCCAGACAGACGTCCAGCCCTACCCAACCTGGGTGTTCGTCATCTGTGTACTCCTGGTGGCCATTCCAGTGGCACCCATACCCATAGTGGCCTTGTACAAATGCATCTCGAATGTATTCAGAACCACGGAAACAGACGTCCAAAGAAGACCATCAAATCCATACAGCAATGGAGGATTTGACATGGACACTTAGCACTGGGCGCATGTGTGATGAGACCAACAAATCTTAAGAGACACTGATTTAACAAAGAGAGCTGTTAACTGGATCTCTGGTAACTTATGTGATGGGGGGGGGGGGGGGGTAGAAAATCTATAGGCCTAAATACTCTAAGTATGCTTCTGCTGTAAGCAAACGACACCATAACTGCCACAGATATCTCACAACTGTACAGTGATCAAATGGTCAGGAGAGAATACTGTGGCAGATAAGCACATTCTTCTGTTTAAGTCTGTACATAACGAAAAGAAATTGTAATTAATTCTACGTATTATACACGTAAAGCCATTTTTACTTTATCGCCATAGTTGAAATGTTCAACAGTGTGAATATACTTTAATATTTGTGTATACAACATAAATTATTTATAAACATCTGCGCTTGCAGCACAAATTTACTCCCATTTGATTTTGTACGTACGTTTTTTTTATTTCTCTTTTAGAAATGGAAGTGCATAGAACATGAAAAAACAGCAGCCATTTTTGTAGCAATGTTTAAATATTTAACTTGAGTAAACATTTATCAACATCTAGTATCAAACCTCTTGCTTTTATACTGGTTCGTCCTTTTTGCTGTCTTTGATATCATCAGAGAAGTGATCAAATGTTTTGGTAACTGAGGTAGCTTAGCATTTTCAGCTAATGCAGTGAGATGGTTTATCTGCAGGATGGGTAAACAACTTAAGCAGCAGTTTAACTGGTAACTTAGCTCAGGAGATAAGCTCTACTAACAATGCAAACTGTCACTGAGACAGGGAGAGGAGAGGAGAAAGATGTTTTTGACCTTTCACTCTATATTTTAATGGAGGAGTTTTACGAGAAAACCCGTATCGCGTATTCAGTTTTATATCAATGTAATGAGGGCTTTGCGTGACCATAGGGCTTGTGAAATGTGTTTAGTCAGGTTTGTTCCATCCCATTAAAGTTATAATCACACAAAGAAGGAGCGGTTGCATCTCTGTGGACACAAACGTTTCCACATAAATGTCACAATATTTGCAGAATAACAGAGAGCGCGTTGATATTACAGTTTTAAGGAAAGATGAAGTCACAAATACACCCTCC